>NC_088359.1:13195833-13500416 GCF_036884655.1 Musa acuminata AAA Group
TTGCAATATGTAAGCTAGCAAATATTTGCTTCCTTTGTTTGAGCTAGCAATTTTGCTTCCTTTGCAAAGTGCATGTTTCTAAATTTTGCAAGATGAGCTAGCGATATTTCTCCCCCTTTGCCAATGTCAAAAAGAAGGGAAGACCCTTTGCGTCAATTTCTAAATCATGACAAAGGTAAGTATCAATCTTATTTGTGCATCATTATATTTTTAAATTAAAACATGCACATTTTCAAAACCATACATTTCATTTTTCTTGCATGATACAAATAAATCAATCATCATTATGAGCATATCATACATGATATTCAAGCATTAAAATTTTTAAGCATTTATCAACATATTGATCATGATATCAAACATTCATCATTTAAAGCATTCATGATACACATCATATGCAATACACCATGTACATCATTATCATAAGCATTGCATGCATCATTACAAATTTATGAATATTTCATGCATTCATATCATTACATAAAGAATATCAAGAAGAATTAGTTGGGTGATGAGATAAATATTTCATGAATACAAGGAATTGTATAAAGATCATATCATGAAAGATTTGAACATGTGAATAAAAGACATGATTTCTTTTTGAAAAACCTCCTCATAAATAATCGAAAGAAAATCTTAGGAGATCAATTAAACAAAAAATCTTGATTCATAATAAAATTTCATGTATCGAATATCGAGAAATCAAGATGATGATTCAAAAAAAAAAACATATCACAAGTTATATTCAAGAGAAAAATCATCATTCATTTTGTCAAATCAACATTTCTTGGGTATGCATGATATCAAAACATGGTTTCAAATCTTTAACATATAACATGCATAAATTCAAAAATCGAAAGGAGAAGGGAAGAATTCAAAGGTACAAAGATTTCAACCATTTCATAAACAAATGAAGGATCAAGTCATGAATCGTAAATTCCATGAATCATTTCGACAAATCTCCTTTTAAATAATCGAGATGATCATCAAGGGAAATCTCATGTTATTCCAAGAAATCAAGATCATGATTTTGATAAAACTCATCTCAAATTCAAATCATCAAAATCATTTTTATGGTTCACAAAATTCATAACATGAGTAGATTCATGATTTCATTGATAATATATTTTCCCTTTTTTAAGTATTTCATTTTAAGTGATTGATTTTATGTTAGCATGATTTTTTATTTATGTTAAATAAAAAAACATGCATCAACATTTAGGATCGAAAAATGAATTTCATCATAAAACCATCAAGATCAATAAATCATAAAAATCAAGAGAATCCGAAAATGAAATTTAACACTTTCATGCATTTGGACATGATTTTACCATATGTTTTTCAAATACACTCATGAAAATAACACATGCTTATCATCATGTATAACTTAAAATCTCATGCATAAAATTGTCAATCATGGTATCCAAATGTTTAATATTACATCATTATGCATTTCTTCAAACATGATTTTATTTAATCAAAATCGAGAAATAACAATGGAAATCAACATGATACACATTATTACTTCATAACCATATATAGCGTGATTTCATATTTTCAATCAAAATTATTTTGTTTGTTTATCATAAAATATGTATTTTTCATGATTATTTTCAAAATTACGAGCATGATCATATTCTTGCATTTTTAATTTTTTTTTAAAACGTAATTTTCAAGAAAAATAAATATTCTAAAAAAAAAAATGCATCATGGAAAACATCAAGTAATTTCAAAATAAATTAAGGGGGTTTCAATTACCTCATCGTTGAATATCGTTAAGGCGTAGTTTGTCACCTCGCCTTTGTTGATTTTCTTCTCGTTTTCGGAGGAGCTCGATTCATCCCACTTTGTGTTCTTCTTCTTGCGTTCAAAGCAAGTAGTTCCGTTCTTTTTGTTCTTAAATTTTTGTTTCTTTAATCTTTTAAATTTCTTAGTGAGTAGTTCTTGTTTACCATCACTTAAGCTTATGCTCGAGTGGTCTTCAAATATTCTATGTCCCAAATCGTTCTTGTTCTTTGGAAGGTTGTTTTGTTCATCATGTGCATTGCGCACCATTTCATATATCATCAATGAGCCGATAAGTTCTTCAAGTGAAAAAATATTTAAATCTTTTGTTTCTTATATTGCCGTTACTTTTGATTCCTAAGCTTTAGAAAGTGATCGTAAAACTTTACTAACAAGTTCAAAATTCGAGAAACATTTGCCAAGAGCATTTAAACCATTGACGACATCCATAAAACGGGTGTACAAGTCAACAATGGTTTCACTCGACTTCATTCGAAAAAGCTCAAAATCATGTATTAAAAAGTTGATTTTTGAATCTTTAACTCTAGAAGTGCCTTCGTGTGTAATTTCAAGAGTGTGCCATATGTCAAAAGCCATTTCGCACAAAGAAACCCGATTGAACTCATTTTTGTCCAAAGCGCAAAATAAGGCATTCATAGCTTTTGCGTTTAAAGAAAAATACTTCTTCTCCAAATCCGACCATTCATTCATCGGTTTAGAGGGAAGTTGGAAATCATTTTCAACAATATTCCATAAATCCAAATTCATAGAAATCAAGAAAACTCTCATTCCTGTTTTCCAATAAGTGTAGTGCAATCCATTAAACAACGGTGGACGAACAACCGATACGCCCTCTTGAAAGTCATGAAGAACCATTTCTCTCCGTTGTAAATCCGAAATGAGAAATACCGGGCTTTGATACCAATTGTTAGGATCAAGAGCACTAAGAGGGGGGGGGGTGAATTAGTGCAGTGGAAAACTTTCGACGATTTAAAACGATGTTCGTACGATAAAGACGATTTCAGTAAGAAAGCCGATTCGAAAATCACTTTAACATGTGATCAAGCGAGATGCAGTTAAAGTATAGATATAGAGACATTTTACAGTTAAGATAGAGAACATAATGTAATTGCAAACCGAAATATGACGTTCGTACGATAAAAATGATTTCGGTATGAAAGCCGATTCAGAAGTTGCTTTAACTTAGATTAGGCGAAGTCTAGTTAAAGTAAAGCTATGGAGGCAGTTTGCAGTTAATATAGAGAACATAAAGTAAATACAAACCGAGATTTAGAGTGGTTCGGTCAATCTTGACCTATATCAACTTTTAGCTTCCTCCTTCGATGAGGTCACCGACGTCCACTAGAGGCCTTCCTTCAATAGGCGAAGGCCAACCACCCTTTTATAGTTTCACTCCTTTGACGGGCTTAGGAGACAACCCTTACATAATTTTCTCTCCTCTCTTGAAAGATCAAAACTTGGAAGAAAAGAGGGAGGAGAACTTCTAGCTTTTACAACACTTTTGAGCTCTAAAATCACAGAGTAATATCAAGCTTTCGGTGCCTTTTCATGCAGGAAAGGGTGGGGTATATATAGGCCCCAAACTGGTTTTAATTTAGAGCTAAAAAATGTCACCTCCCGGATTTTCGAGGTCCTGGCGGTACTACCACCAGACTGGGCGGTACTATCGCCTAGCAGCTCGGAGACTGAGTCTCTGGGCGGAGCCACCGTCTTACAGGGGCGGTTGCACTGCCTAGTCTCGCTCGGAGACTGAGCCCAAGTGGTGCCACCGCCTAACTGGGGCGGTTGCACCGCCTAGTCTCGCTCGGACACTAAGCCCAGGCGGTGCCACCACTTGACCTGGGTGGTTGCACTGCCCAGCTTTCTTGGGAGACCATCTCCTGGGCGGTGCCACAGCCGACCATGGCGGTGCCACCGCCTGGCAGAAATTCTGGTCCGAATGGGTTGATCCATTCGGCCTAATTTGGGTCTATCAAGGGCCCAATTGCCCCCAGATTAAGTTAATGGGATCACCTCCCATTCCTAACTTAATCTACATGTTAACTATGATATTTCTTAAGACATTTACTGCAACTTGCTCCGGTGTGTCAATCACTTCTTCCGGTGAGCTTCCGGCGAACATCCGACGAACCTTCGGCGATGCTCCGGCAAACTCCTGGACTTGCAACGATCCACTTGGCGAGTTCCGACGAGCTTCTTTAGCAAGCTCCTGGACTTCTCGGATTTGTTCTTGTAGAACCTCCGACGACCGTTCGGACTTCCGTCGAACTCTCGAACTCCCAACGTGATCATAGTCTTGACTCCGGTGCAACTCCTGCTGCATGTCTTACTTCCATCATAGTTAATCCTGCACATGTAAAAAAAAACTTTGATCGAGACAATTAATCCTAAGCAATTAACCAAGTTGTCCGGCATGTCATTGGTCCCTCGACACTTCGTCCGATTATTCGGCACATCGTCCTCTCCTGAGGCCTATTGCCCAATCGACCAGTTGACTCCGCAACTCTAATATCCTTGGCACAATACCCGCTCTTCTTGGCCCGATGCCCGAGTCCACGACCCGAAACCTTCTGTCGATACGTCGACTGATCCACCGGCCCGACGTCCAATTTTTTGATATGTTCCTCCTGCACAACATGATTTTTCATGCTTTAATTGTCTCATCCTGATCGAAGCATCCTACGTCACTCAAAAGGCAGATTAAAACATAAACGTAATTATCAATTGGTTTCATCATCAAAATACGAGATTCAACACTTTGCCCAATCGTACCATGCCCGAAGAGATGACTTCCAAGGGAGGGGAGGCTCTATGACCGACCCCAACTATCCATGCATGAGGGTGGACTTTCCTAGATGGGAAGAAGGAGACACGATTGGTTGAATCTCACGCGTGGACCGATATTTTCGGTACCAGAAAATCGCAGACGCATCTATGGTGAAAATTACGGCTATACATCTTAAAGGGAATGCCATATAATGGTTTGAACACACTCATGGAATCCTCTTATGGTGATAATTCAAAGAAGGACTGCTGATCCGCTTCGGACCAACCGATTACGAGAACATTGACGGACAATTAGCAAAGATCCGATAAACCTCCACCACTCAAGAGTACCAAACCAGGTTTGAAAGGTTATCTAATCAAACTCATGATTGGTCTCAAAAATAGCTATTGGGGACTTTCATTGAGGGCTTGAAACCGAAGATCCAGGGAGAAGTTAAAGCACGACAACCGTACACGCTTATGACAGCCATCTCTTTCGCACGACATCAAGATGAGATATTGAACCATGAAGCTTGGAGGACTAGGGTCACTCTTCAACTAGCAATATTGAAGCCCTCAGCCCCCCTACTGTCGACCGAGTCCCTGCACCAAAGAGGTTAATAAGAGAAGAGCTTCGGGAGCGATATGCGAAGGGGTTATGTTGGCATTGCGACGAGCCATGGAGCCGTGAGCATCGCTGTAGTAAAGGAAGACTTCTTATGATTGAACCAATAGAAGAAGAGGTTATTAAACATCTAGAAGAGAGCCTTAAACATAAAGAAGAAGATGCAGAAGAAGAGCCACAACCGACCGAAATTATGGTACATGCACTAGCCGGCTACTCAAACCCGCAAACGATAAAAGTTGGAGGCCTTCTCAAATAGCAACCGATCACTGTTCTCATCGACACGGGCAGTACTAATAACTTTCTAAACAGTAAGGTTGCTGTCCAGATAGCCTTACCTATTGAGAATTGCAGCAGGTTTGACGTTAAGGTTGTCGACGGATGGATTTTGAAGTATGATCGTAGGCGCCCGCGAGTGAAACTGTTGCTGCAGGACCAAGA
This sequence comes from Musa acuminata AAA Group, assembly GCF_036884655.1. Lineage (NCBI taxonomy): Eukaryota > Viridiplantae > Streptophyta > Magnoliopsida > Zingiberales > Musaceae > Musa > Musa acuminata. The sequence continues at coordinate 13,201,472 of NC_088359.1, forward strand.
GATAATTGCATATTTCTTCCTCCTCCCTCTTGATAATCATAAGGCCATGCTCAGAATTGAATTGTTGATGACATTAGATGATGTTTCCTTGAATTTTATGAAACGAATTATGAAATTTTATAGTAAGGGGAAACAGGTGATACTGCACAGGAAATGTGAGGGCGACGTAACAACAATTTGCACACAACAAATGGAGAAGGTTTTGCATAAAATATGCAGCGGCTTTTTAGTACAACTTGAGTAGCAAACTAAGGGAGAGCCAACATAATTTGAAGATCCAAATCTACTTCCTTTGCTTGCTGAATTTTCAGATATATTTAACGAACCGCGCAACCTACCTCTTACCCATCGGCATGATCATTGTATAATGATTCTTCCAGGCAAATCTCCAGCAAATACTCAGCCATATCAGTATCCACATCTCCAGAAGGATGAAATAGAAAGGATTGTAAAAGAGATGCTCGAAACAGGAGTTATTTGGCTAAGTTGTAGCCCCTACTCTTCACCGGTGCTCCTCGTACGAAAGAAGGACGGAACATGGCGATTGTGTATTGATTACCGAGCTCTCAATGGCATAACTGTCAAGGACAAATACCCTATTCCAATAGCAGATGAATTGCTAGATGAAAGGGAGCACAAATCTTTACAAAGCTGGACCTTTGATCCGGGTATCATCAAATACGAGTGTATGAAGAAGACATACCGAAAACTACCATTTGAACACACAACAACCACTATGAATTTTTGCTTTCTTCAACAGAAGGTGGAATATCTTGGGCATATCATATCAGAGAAAGGTGTGGTAGTGGACCCCTTCAAAATTGGAGTAATGCAAAACTGGCCGACCCCGAGGAACATAAAATTGTTACATGGCTTTCTCGGTTTAACAAGCTACAATCGCAAGTTCCTGAAAAACTATGAAAAGATCAATGTACCGCTCATTTCTCTACTGAAAAATGATACCTTCCAATGATCAGACAAAGCCTCTGCTACCTTCGATATACTTAAGGCAGCCATAATGACGATGCCAGTGCTAGCGCTACTAGATTTTAGCCGACCCTTCATCATTGAGGCCGATGCATCTAGAGTCAGAATTAGAGACGTTTTCATGCAAGATGGTTGACCACACACATACACTAGCAAGGCATTGTCTCCCTCCTATCAAAACATGTTAACATATGATAAGGAGCTGCTCGTTATTGTGCACGCAGCAACGAGGTGGAGATCGTACTTGATCAGGCGATGCTTTCAAATCAAGACCAACCATAAAAGCCTAAAATATCTCTTGGAGCAGAAGATATCTTCCCCCGTGCAACAAAAATAGGTAACAAAGCTTATTGGATATGATTATGAAATAACTTACAAAAGGGGAAAGAGAATGTTATTGCAGATGCGTTTTGACGGCTACCTAAGCAAGTTGGATTTTTGGCCATTTCACTTACAACTAGTGACTTCCTTGAGGATATTAAGATGGAATGATAGGAAGATTTGGAGACCAGTAAGATCATAAAAAAATTGGAGGAAGCACCAAGCTCTGTGGCTCATTATAATTGGGACTCAAAAGAATTACGCCATAAGGGACGCATTGTGCTTGTGACAAATTCTACTTGCATCTTCACGAGCAGATTTTGGACAAAGTTATTCCATATACAGGGTACTAAATTGAAAAGGAGTATGGCATATCACCCACAAACCAATGGCCAAGCGAAAGTTATAAATAGGTGCTTGGAGTTATCCCAAAGCCACCTACCAAATATGACTACCCAAGGAGAACTCCAGACCCAGCCAAGTGCCATATTGATCAACGGATTGTGACTCAATAATGACGACCCAATATTGAAGTGCTAATACAGTGGGCGAACCTACCAACAGAAGATGCCACTTGGGAGAACTATGATGACTTGAAGATCAAATTCCCAGAATTCATGAATCGTCAGCCTCGAGGACAAGGCTAATTTGAAGAGGGCGGGTCTGTTAGGACTCTAGCTAGGAGAGTCCTAATTGAAAGGGACATTCATGTAAAACCTACCTAAGTTGACCCCTATTAAAGAGGTGAAGAGGCTGACTAGGGTTAGGAGGTTGTTTCTTAGAGAAGAATTAGGAGTTGTAAATGAATAGGAGTCTTAAGTAGGAGTCCTATTAGGAGTTGGTTAGAAGTAGGAGTCTTGAGTAGGAGTCCTATTAGGAGTTAGGGTTTAGAAGCCCTATAAATAGCAATATATTCCTCCTCTTTTCATAAGCAATATATGAATCTTTTATGCAGCCTTTGAGTAGCAACTTGGAGGGAGGAACCCCTATAGAGTTCCAAGGAGGTTGATCCCCTAAAGAGATCAACCCTAAGTTTAGAATCTGCAAGGGTTCTAACGTAATGCCAGTTTGTTTGGGCGGTGGTACCTCTAGACTAGGAGGTGGTACCGCCTAGTGCAGTGTTAGTGTCAGACTGACACAAGCGATGGTACCGCCCGGACCCAAGAAACCTAGGATGAGATATTTTTAGGCTCCAAGTTTGAATTAACTTGAAGCCTATAAATACCCCACTCATCCTTGGTTAACTTACATAAGCACAGAGAGTTTAAAAGTGATGAAATACTATTGCAATCACTTAAGAAATCCCCTCCTCTAGTCTAAGTTTAGAATTCTGTTTAGGAGGTGTGAGTGCTTGTAAAGGTTGTCTCTTAAACCTGTGAAAAGGAGAAGAGGGGTGTAAGAAGGAGGTTGATCTTTGCCTATTAAAGGAAGATCGATAGTGGATCCCGGTGGCCTCGACAAAAGAGGAATCGGCGGAGTGGATGTAGGTCACGACGACCGAACCACTATAAAATTGGCATGTTCTTTTGTTTGCATTTCTATTGTTGTCATTTACTTTACTGCAAACCATTTTACTTGCTTACTGCTTTCATTACATTTATGAATATGCTTTCAAGTTAAACATTTCTGAGTTCAACTTTTATCGTACGAATAGTTTTTCAGAACTGACGTATTTTACCACTACACTAATTCACCCCCCCTCTTAGTGCTGACTCTATTCCTAAAAGTTGGTATTAGAGCCTCGTTATTTCTCATTTGGTTTAACACCCAAGAGAAATGGTTCTTTTCGGCTTTCAAGAGGGACTTTCTCTTATTCGTCCTCCCTTTTTCAATGGGACAGACTACACTTATTGGAAAACTCGAATGAGAGTTTTCTTGCTTTCTATTGATTTAAATTTATGGAATATGGTTGAAAACAGATTTCAAAGGTCTTCTCTTCCAATGAACCATTAGAATGATTTAGAGAAGAAGACTTTTTCTCTAAATGCAAAGGCTATAAATGCCTTATTTTGCGCTTTAGATAAAACTGAGTTTAATCGGGTTTCTACTTGCGAAACAACTTTCGATATATGGCACACTCTTGAAATCACACATGAAGGCACGAATAGAGTAAAAAATTCAAAGATTAATTTTTTAATGCATGATTTCGAGCTGTTTCAAATGAAGCCGAGCGAAACTATTGTTGATATATACACCCGCTTTATGGATGTCGTCAATAGTTTAAAAGCTCTTAGCAAATATTTTTCGAATCTTGAACTTATGAATAAAGTTTTACGCTCACTTTTTAAAACTTAGAATTCAAAAGTAATGGCTATTTAAGAATAAAAAAACTTGAACCATTTACCAATTGAAGAACTTATAGGGTCTTTGTTGACCTATGAAATGACGTGCAATGCACGTGAAGAACTTGAGAACCACCTTCCAAAGAACAGGAAGGATTTTAGACTTAGAACACTCAAAGATCACTCGAGCATAAGCTCAAGTGATGGTGAACATGAACTCCTCACTATGAAATTTAAAAGGTTCATGAAACAAGAGTTAAAGAACAAAAATAAACTTAAAATGAACACAACTACTTGCTATGAACGCAAGAAGAAGGAAGCTCTTTGGGACGAATCAAGCTCATCCGAAGACGAGAAGAAAATCAACAAAGGCGAGGTGGCAAACTATGCCTTAACGGCATTCGATAATGAGGTAAACAACTGAAACGAAACTCCTTTAATTTATTTTAAAATTACATAATGCTTTTCATGAGTTGTTCTTAAATTAGTTTAGAAAAATTATATTTTTTTGAATTGCATGTTTAATGAAAATATAAAAATAAAATTGGATCATGCTTATCTTTCTAGTGATTTTAAAAGTAATCATGAAAATTATATGTTTTATGATAAACAAACAAAATGATTTTGAATAAAAATGCCTTATGAAATGATGCTTGATGTTTTAATAATACAATAGAATGTTAGATATAAATTTAATGCTTATACACCTAACAAGATGAATCATATTGTTTCTCAATTTTGATTGAAGATGCTCTATGATCGATGAAATCATGTTTGATTTGAAGTAATGATTTGATATCATGCTTAATAAGTTTATGTTTCAAATTTATGCATGATGATTCTTGAAATTTATGGATTATCGATTTGTATGATAATGAACGTGGCCTTTTCGATTTTAAACTATGATGTATGTTTTCATATAAAAAAAAAAAAAAAAAAACTTGATCATGCTTATATGAAATCAATCACTTAAAATGAAACACATAAAAAGAAAAATATATCTTAATGAAAATATAATGATGATTTGAAAGCATGCTTAATGAGTTTATATTTCTGATAAGACCCTAAAGTCTTATCGTAAAAAAGAAGAAGAGAAAGGGGATGATCACTTCGAGGGGATCGGCCTCCTTGATCGCTTCGAGGGGATCGACCCTCCTTGATCGCTTCGAGGGGATCGGCCTCCTAGGGTTTGTCAAAAGACAAAAATAGTATTTTTCATAGATGATCGAAAAGAAGCAATTACATCCCTATTTATAGAGTTCCGACTTTAGCTAAACTAAACAGACTTAATAAATACGCAGAAAATAAAAGGAAAGCACAAAAAATAAAAGGATCCTAACAATCCCCCCTCCTTTAATTCAGCCTTGTCCTCAAGGCTGAGCAGCATCAAATTATGGAAACTTCTCCTTTAGCATGCTGTAGGACTCCCAAGTGGCATCTTCCTTTAGTAAGTTGGCCCATTGCACCAGCACTTCAGTTACAGGATGTCTGCGGTACATTGCAACTCGTCGATCAAGTATGACTTGTGGTTGAGCTTGAACTTCCCCGGTAGTAGAAGTGTCCGGCAAATGGCACTGCACTATTGCATCTTCACCCAATTTATGTTAAGACTGGATGTATGTTAGGACTCTAGCTAGGAGAGTCCTAATTGAGAGGGACATTATGTTAAGACTCTAGCTAGGAGAGTACTAATTGAGAGGGACATTCTGTTAGGACTCTAGCTAGGAGAGTCCTAATTGAGAGGGACATTATGTTAAGACTCTAGTTAGGAGAGTACTAATTGAGAGGGACATTCTGTTAGGACTCTAGCTAGGAGAGTCCTAATTGAGAGGGACATTCATGTAGGAGGTTGTTTCTTAGAGAAAAATAAGGAGTTGTAAAGGAATAGGAGTCTTGAGTATGAGTCATATTAGGAGTTGGTTAGAAGTAGGAGTCCTATTAGGAGTTAGGGTTTAGAAGCCCTATAAATAGTCATGTATTCCTCCTCTTTTGTTAAGCAATAGATGAATCTTTTCTACAGCCTTTGAGCAGCAACTTGGAGGGAGGAACCCCTATAGAGTTCCAAGGAGGCTGATCCCCTAAAGAGATCAACCCCAAGTTTAGAATCTGCAAGGGTTCTAACACCCGGTATCAGAGCAGCGTTCTTGGCATCTCGCTGCCCTTCCACTGCCATCCATCAACCCTCCACAACCGCCCAAAGCAATTCCCACAATTGCTTAAAAGATCGTCGCCAAATTCCACCGTCATCTCCACCACCACAGATCATCCTTTGATCTCCCCGTGAATTGCAACAGGTTCTGGTTTCTTACCTTACTGCTGCTGCAATTTAGTTATCCCTATTCGAAAATCCAAAAAAAAAAAAAAAAATTCGTTCCTATATTGCTGCAAATTTTCATCGTAAGTTGCTGAAATTTTTCGACGAGAATTCTGTTATCGCAACTTACACAAATTTTCTTGCTGTTACTGCCGAAATTTTCTTGATTAAATTGGACATCCTTGCTGTCATATAAACTGAGATATTGCTGTCAATTCCCTCCTCAAATATTTCAAATTTTTTGTGGAGATTTCGTTGAGAAACCGCTATTTCTTCGACGATAATTATGCTCTTACAAGACAACACAATTCTGCAGCAAACTTTCACTGATTTCTATCAAACCTATACATGCATTTAACCCATCAACAAAAGAGAGATCTTAACATCACAGATTTGGAGTCATATACTATGGCATCTGAGGAGGCAATCAATGCTAAATTTGAAGCCTTTGAGGCACGAATGGAGGATAAGATTCGGACTCTCCTTACCGAATTTAGTTTGGGCCGACCACCAAGCCCGAAGAAATCACATCAAGGAGAGAGCTCTAACCAATCACATCATGCCTAAAGAGATGACTTCCAAGAGAGGGGAGGCTCTATGACCGACCCCAACTATTCGCGCATGAGAGTGGACTTCCCTAGATGGGAAGAAGGAGACCCAATTGGTTGGATCTCGCGCGCGGAGCGATATTTTCGGTACCATAAAACTGCGGATGCATCCATGGTGAAAATTGCAGCTATACATCTTGAAGGGGATGCCATACAATGGTTTGACTGGTTTGAACACACTTATGGAGTCCTTTCATGGCAACAATTCAAGGAAGGACTACTGATCCGCTTAGGACCAACTTATTACGAGAACATTGACGGACAACTAGCAAAGATCCGACAAACCTCCACAATTCAGGAGTACCAGACCAGGTTTGAAAGGTTATCTAATCAAACTCGTGATTGGTCTAAAAAATAGTTATTGGGGACCTTAATGAGGGCTTAAAGCCGGAGATCCGGGGAGAAGTTAAGGCGCGACAACCTTACACGTTTATGGCAGCCATCTCTTTCGCACGACTTCCAGAGGAGTGATTGAACCATGAAGCCCGGAGGACTAGGATCACTCCACGACCTACAATACTAAAGCCCTCAACCCCCCCTACTATCAACTGAGTCCCTGCACCGAAAAGGTTAACAAGAGAAGAACTTCGGGAGCGATCTGCGAAGGGGTTATGTTGGCATTGTGCCGAGCCATGGAGCCGCAAGCATCGTTGTAAAAAAGGTAGACTTCTTATGATTGAACCAGTAGAAGAAGAGGTCATTGAACATCTAGAAGAGAGTCTTGAACATGAAGAAGAAGATATGGAAGAAGAGCCACAACTGACCGACATTACGGTACACTCACTAGCCGGCTACTCAAATCCGCAAACGATGAAAGTTGGAGGCCTTCTTAAACAACAGCCGATCATTGTTCTTATCGACACGGGTAGCACTAATAACTTTCTGAATAGTAAGGTTGCTGCTCGGATGGCACTGCATATTGAAGGTTGCAGCAAGTTTGATGTAAAGGTTGCCGACGGCAGAATCCTAAAGTGCGACCAAAGATGCCCGCAGGTGAAACTATTCCTGCAAGACCAAGAAATTATCACTGATTTCTTCCTCCTACCAATCGATGACTATGAGGTAGTGCTTGGTATAGAATGGCTAACTACACTAGGTGATGTCTCTTGGAACTTTTCTAAATTAATTATGAAATTCTACTATAAGGACAAACAGATCATCCTACACGGGAAGCGCGGAAGCAACGTTACTACTGTTTCGACCCAACGAATGGAGAAAGTTTTACATAAGGTAAATGATAAGACCCTAAAGTCTTATCGTGGAAGAAAGAGGAGAAATGGGGATGATAATGATCTCTTCGAGGGGATCGGCCTCCTTGATCGCTTCGAGGGGATCGGCCCTCCTTGATCTCTTCGAGGGGATCGGCCCTCCTTGATCACTTCGAGGGGATCGGCCTCCTAGGGTTTGTCCAAAGACAGAATAGTATTTTTCATAGCTTACCGAAAAGAAGCAGTTACATCCCTATTTATAGAGTTCCACCCAAAGTCCATCAGGACTTGAACTCTAATAATAAATAAATATTAAATAAACGTCTACTTGACTCTAACTGAACCAAACCGACTCAATAAACAACTGGACTAAACAGACTCAATAAACATTATTCAAAAGCTTAGAAAAAGGGTCCTAACAGTTCCTCCCTCTTCAAATCAGCCTTGTCCTCAAGGCTGAGCAGCATCAATCTCAGGGAGCTTCTCTTTCAGCACTTTAGCCATAGACTATCTGCAACGCATCACAACCTGTTGATCAAGTAAGTATGGTCTTCACTTTTTGAGAGTGTAAGCAACAGGTCGATCTTTCAGTGTAGTAATTGTTGCATGAAACTTCTGGCCCTGTATAATCAATTTTATCTTTGAACCTTTGCTATCACAAGTGAAAATCCGTCCATTAATGATCTTTACTTCGAGTCTGTCATTGTCTTCAATGTGATGGGCCAATCGATCAACAGTCTCACTGTCCATAGAATTATTAGTGCTACCGGTATCAATCAAAACTATAACAGGCTGATGTTCTAGAGTTTCGCCAACTTCCATAGTTTGCGGGTTAGAGTAGTCGGCTAAAATATGCATTGTATGTACGGTAGGTTCAACGTCTTCATTAGAATTTATACCTTCATGATCGGAGTCCAACTCTTCTGCTTTTGGTTCCTCTCCAATTGGCTCAATCAACATATGCTGCCCTTGTTTACATTGGTGTTCCATACTCCACTTTTCATCATAGTACAAACCCTTTGCTGAATTTTTCTTGAGTTCTTCTTGGGTTAGTCCTCGGGTGTCAAGGCTTTGGTTGGGAATAGATATGGTGGGTGGCATATTGATCATCTGGTGGTTGTCACTTCTGTTTCCATGATTTTCCCCATTGAATTTTTTCTCATGTAGATGTGCAAATGAGATCGCAGCTATCATAGTACGTGGTTGACGAGCCTTAACTTCACACCGGATCTCTGGAATAAGACCTTCAATAAATGTATCCAGAAGTTGTCGTTCCGACCAATCTCTAGCTTGATTTGATAATCTTTCAAACCTTCTCTGATATTCCAACACTGTAGAAGTCTGACAAATTTTTGAGAGCTGTCCATCCACCTTCATGTATGAGTAGATTGTGTCACAATCTTGGGGCCCTTTTCTAGTATTTCCATATCTGTGCAATGTAGAACTTGAGCTCCCACCTTGTTGAAATTTACTAAAACTCCCCAGTAAGTCCTTTTTGAAATCATTAAGTACTTCTTGTAACCGGTTCTCAATTTTAATTTCCAATGCTTCCATTTGTGCTTTCACTGAGTTGTCGGTGGCCATTTCGTAAGATTGCAAATCTGTAATCTCAACTCTTATTTTTGGTGTTGGTCAAGGGCATTAATCACTGCCCTACTCGGTGCTGTTGTTGTGATGCAATCGATGGTAGCACTATTGAAATGAAGGGTTGCTGCGAGGATACGGGGATGTACCTGTGTTCGCTGCGTGGGAGGCAATGATGCTTGCTGTGGTCGCTGCGTGGAGGGATCGCTACTGCTGAGGGCTGGGAGGCAGCGATGGTAGTGCGGCTAGGGGCAGCGTCGCCAAGGGCCTATCGCTGCGGTGGTTGTGACGGTGCGGATGGAAGGCAACGTTGCTCTGTCTCTACCGCACTATGGAAGGAGGCATTGGTGATGCCGAGGAATCACGTGCAGTTGAGGATGCGACGGTGCCGTTGGAGCAGTCGAGGTTAAGAAGAGGAGTCGGTACATGCGTCGCCGAGGTTGAGGCTGCAGTGGAAAATAGGAATCGACGGTGGCAGGCTGGGCGGCAAGCGGCGTCGTCGCTGGCTGGGCAGCAGCGGCGACGGTGGTGGCAACCGGCGTTCGCAGCAGCAAGAGGACAGGCGACTGCTTTGCAGCAGCAAGTGGATTGCTCTGTTTCGGTCACCAAGGGGCAGAGCAAGGGGGAGTGGCAGCGGTAGTTCTCGCCCGAGCCAAGGGGGAGCGGCGGCTGGAAGGCGAGTGGCGGTCGCCTCACGGTGGCTGGCAGCGGTGGTGGGTCGGCTGGAAGGCGACGGCGCTCGAGGCGTGGCTGCGATCGACGAGGGGCTGCGGCAACAGAGGAAGCTCTGTTTCAGCAACCGCTGCAAGGAGGGGCTGCGGCAACCGGCGGTTGCGGCTGTGGTGCCGGCGGTCCTTCTCGCTCGAGCGAGATGGGAACGCGAAGAGAAGAGGTCGCTGGCCAGGTGATCGAGCGGAGGCGATGCGGCTGGGAACAAGGGCAATCCGTGAGTTGCCCTGTTTCGGTCGCCGCGAGGAGGGCGACAATCGGCCGTTGCGGCTGCGACCCAAGGGAAGGCGGTGGAGAGGCAGCGGTGGTGGCGCGGCTGGGAGCAGCGTCACCAACGATCGCCGAGGAGGAGAGGTCGAGCGGCTGCGCTGCGACGCAAGGGGAGGCGGGCGGCGGTAGTAGGGCTGGGATGGACGTTGGCAACGTCGTCTCCTGGCCGGGGAACAGCAGCGGCGGTGGTCGCCGGCCGGGAAGCGGGGCGATGGTGGGCGCTGGCCGGAGAGAAGCAGCGGCGGGTGGGCTGGCCGGAAGCAGGGGACGAAGGGGTGGCTGCGGCTTCTTCTTCCTCCCGTGTTTCTTCTTTTCCTTTTCTTTTTTTTCCTTTTCTTTTTTTTTTTTGAACGAGATGACGAACTACAGCGAGAACGCCGAGGATCGCTGCTCTGATACCAAATGATAAGACCCTAAAGTCTTATCGTGGAAGAAAGAGGAGAAATGGGGATGATAATGATCTCTTCGAGGGGATCGGCCTCCTTGATCGCTTCGAGGGGATCGGCCCTCCTTGATCTCTTCGAGGAGATCGGCCCTCCTTGATCACTTCGAGGGGATCGGCCTCCTAGGGTTTGTCCAAAGACAGAATAGTATTTTTCATAGCTTACCGAAAAGAAGCAATTACATCCCTATTTATAGAGTTCCACCCAAAGTCCATCAGGACTTGAACTCTAATAATAAATAAATATTAAATAAATGTCTACTTGACTCTAACTGAACCAAACCGACTCAATAAACAACTGGACTAAACATACTCAATAAACATTATTCAAAAGCTTAGAAAAAGGGTCCTAACAGTAAATGGTGGCTTTTTGATGCACCTTTAGTAGCAACCAGAGGGGAAGAAAATAGAAATTGAAGATCAAAATCTTGCCCAATTGCTTACTGAATTTGCCGACATATTTGTTGAACCGCGTGGTCTTCCTCCTTCTCGGCAACATGACCATCGAATTCCAATCCTTCCGGGCAAGCCACCAGCGAACACTCGACCGTACCAATATCCTCACCTCCAGAAAGATGAAATTGAAAAGATCATAAAGGAGATGCTTGAAACAGGGGTGATTCGGCCAAGTTGCAACCCCTATTCCTCACCGGTGCTACTTGTACGCAAGAAGGACGGAACTTGGCGGATGTGCATCGACTACCGAGCTTTAAATGACATCACCATCAAGGACAAATACCCAATACCAGTAGTGGATGAACTTCTTGATGAATTGAAAGGAGCTCGAGTCTTCACGAAGTTGGACCTCCGATCCGGTTACCACCAAATTCGGGTATGTGACAATGACATTCCAAAAACTGCATTTCGCACACATTATGGCCATTATGAATTCTTGGTAATGCATTTTGGACTCACTAATGCTCCTTTAACCTTTCAAAGTCTCATGAATGATATATTTCAGAGCTTTCTTCGTAAATTTGTGCTGGTATTTTTTGATGATATTCTCGTTTACAGCCCTTCTCTTGAGACTCACTTTCAGCATTTACGAATTGTTTTGACGATCCTTCGGAAGAATACTCTTTTTGTTAAGCAACCAAAGTGCAGCTTTCTCCTGCAAAAAGTAGAGTACCTTGGGCATATAATATCAGAAGGAGTGGCGGTAGACCCAACAAAAATTGAGGCAATGCAAGGCTGGCCGAAACCTACAAACGTGAAATTACTACGGGGGTTCCTTGGACTAACGGGCTACTACCGAAAATTTGTTAAGGACTATGGGAAGATCAGTGCACCACTCACTTCTTTACTGAAAAAATATGCTTTCCAATGGTCGGACAAAACCTCTGCTACCTTCGACAAACTTAAAGCAGCCTGGACAACGATGCCGGTGCTTGCACTACCAGAAGTCGGAATTGGAGTTGTTCTCATGCAAAATGGTCGTTCACTCGCATACACTAGCAAGGCATTATCTCCCTCCCATCAAAACATGTCAGTATATGATAAGGAGATGCTTGCCATTATACACGCAGTAACGAGGTGGAGACCCTACTTGATCGGCCGGCGATTTCAAATTAAAACTGACCATAAAAGCCTCAAGTACTTTTTGGAGCAAAAGATATCATCCCCTGAGCAGCAAAAATGGGTAACCAAACTTCTTGGATTTGATTATGAAATTATTTACAAAAAGGGGTAAGAAAACGTTGTTACAGATGCACTCTCACGGCTACCTGAACAAGCTAAGGTTTCAGCCATCTCCCTTCCTACCACCGGTCTCCTCGAGGACATTAGGGAAGAATGGAAGAAGGATCCAGAGATCAACAACATCATAAAAAAATTGGAGGAGGATCCAAGTGCAATAGCCCACTACACTTGGGATTCGAGGGATCTACGCTACAAAGGTCGCATCACAATCATCTTGCATGAAATGCACTCCATACCTTCAGCAGGGCACTCTAGATTTCTAAGAACCTATAAAAGAGTGAAGCAAAATTTTTATTGGAGAGGGATGAAAAAAATTATTGCTGAATATGTGGCACAATGTGATGTATGTCAACAGCACAAGGGTGAAACTGTGGCAAATCCAGGGAAGCTACAACTACTACCCATACCAGACTTAGTGTGGACTGACATCTCCATGGACTTCATTGAAGGGCTGCCATCTTCCAAAGGTAAAAGCATGATTCTCGTGGTGGTTGATCGACTTACGAAATATGCTCATTTTTGTGTTGTGAGAAATCCCTACACTACTGCTAGTATTGCCCAGATTTTCATAGAAAATATTGTTAAACTGCATGGGATGCCAAGGTCTATCGTAAGTGATCGTGACAGGATCTTCACTAGTAAATTTTGGACCAAGTTATTTCAGTTACAAGGCACCAAACTCAAGATGAGCACAGCGTATCATCCACAAACTGACGGCCAAACATAGGTGGTAAATAGGTGCTTAGAGATGTACCTCCGGTGTTTCGCTAGCGACCGACCAAAAGAGTGGGCGAAATGGCTTCCCTGGGCCGAATGGTGGTATAATACTACATATCATTCATCTACAAAATGTGCCCCTTATGAAGCATTGTATGGTCGACCAGCCCCTGTGATTCCAAAGTATGTAATTGGCTCGGCCAAGGTAGATCAGGTTGACTAAGAATTGATTGATAGGGACAAACTCTTACAACTGTTAAAAGATAATCTCTCTACCGCTCAAACCAGAATGAAGCAGCAAGCCGACACACGACGAAGTGAAAGTGAATTTTTAGTAGGAGATTGGGTTTATCTTCGCCTACAACCATACAAGCAACTCTCTATCAACACTCGAGCCTCCATGAAGCTATCCCCACGTTTTTATGGGCCCTATCAGATCACACAGCGTATTGGAGCCGTGGCCTACAGACTTAAATTACTTGAAGATGCCAAAATTCACCTTGTCTTCCACGTATCATGCCTCAAACCCAAGTTGGGAGAACACGAGTCATCCCAAATCCAATTGCCTAACACAACTGAGGATGGAGTTATTCAAGCCCAACCACAAGCCATCCTCGATCGCAGGATCGTAATGCGTCGCCGACATCCATCTACCGAAGTACTAGTGCATTGGAATAATCTACCACTTGAAGATGCCACATGGGAGCCATATGAGGAGCTGAAGACCCGGTTCCCTGAGTTCATGGAATCTCAGCCTTGAGGACAAGGCTGATTTGAAGAGGGCGGGTCTGTTAGGACTCTAGCTAGGAGAGTCCTAATTGAGAGGGACATTCTGTTAGGACTCTAGCTAGGAGAGTCCTAATTGAGAGGGACATTCATGTAGGAGGTTGTTTCTTAGAGAAAAATAAGGAGTTGTAAAGGAATAGGAGTCTTGAGTAGGAGTCATATTAGGAGTTGGTTAGAAGTAGGAGTCTTGATTAGGAGTCCTATTAGGAGTCCTATTAGGAGTTAGGGTTTAGAAGCCCTATAAATAGTCAGGTATTCCTCCTCTTTTGTTAAGCAATAGATGAATCTTTTCTGCAGCCTTTGAGCAGCAACTTGGAGGGAGGAACCCCTATAGAGTTCCAAGGAGGCCGATCCCCTAAAGAGATCAACACCAAGTTTAGAATCTGCAAGGGTTCTAACAATGTATTTTAGAGCTAGCAGGCAAATCCAAGCAGTAGGCCACTGGTCCAATGCATTCTAATACCTTATAAGGCCCAAAAAACCGAGGAGATAGCTTCATGGAAGATAAGACATTTATGGAAGTTTGCTTGTAGGGTTGAAGATGAAGGAAAACCCAATCACCCACAGTAAATTCTTGTTCACTTTAGTGTTTATCAACTTATTGTTTCATTCTTGCTTGTGCGGCTATGAGGTTATCCTTTAAAAGCTGAATAATCTTATTTCTATCCATCAATTCCTTGTCCACTTGATCAACTTTAGAAGAACCGGATACATACTTTGTAATTGTAGGTGGGGGTTGGCCATAAACTGCTTCAAATGGAGTCATTTTAATAGAAGAATGGTAAGAGGTATTATACCACCACTCTGCCTAGGGAAGCCATTTGACCCATTCCTTCGGCTTGTCGCTAGTAAAGCATCGGAGGTAATTTTCTAGACACCTATTTACTACTTCAGTTTGCCCATCTGCTTGCGGATGATAAGCAGTGCTCATATTCAGTTGAGTACCTTGTAAACAAAAAAGTTTCGTCCAGAAGGAGCTAGTAAATATCTTGTCTCTGTCACTAACAATGGAACGGGGACTCCCATGCAATTTAGCATATTTTGTAATACGAGCAACACTTGCAGCAGTATAAGGATGTTGTAAAGCACAGAAATAAGCATATTTTGTAAGTCTATCCACGACTACAAGTATAGTACTCTTTCCTTGAGATGATGGGAGACTATCAATGAAATCCATAGATATGTCGGTCCAAGTAGCATCAGGAATAGGGAGGGGCTGTAATAAGCCTAGGGTGGCTACTGTCTCACTTTTGTGACGTTGGCAAACATCACATTCAGTAACAAATTTCTTGATAAAATTTTTCATACCTTTCCAGTAAAAAAGTTGTCGAACTCGCTTATAAGTGCGGAGAAATCCTGAGTGACTAGCAATTGGTGATGAATGGAACTCCTTCAGAATTATTGCCTGGCAAGAAGAATGTGGGGCAACCACTATTCGGCCTTTATAGCGTAAGTCCACCGAATCCCAACTATAATTTGAGACAGAACCTAGGGCTTCTTCTAATCTTTTAATGATGTTTTGGATCTCAGGATTATTTATCCATTCCCTTCTGATAACTTTCAAAGTCTCGCAAATAGGAATAGAAATAGCTACTAGTTCAGCTTGTTCTGGAAGGCGTGAGAGGGCATCTGCTACTAAATTCTCAATCCCCTTTTTATAAATGATCTGATAATCGAATCCTAGTAGCTTTGTGACCCATTTCTGTTGCTCTGGAGAAGAAATCTTTTGCTCTAGAAAATATTTGAGGCTTTTGTGATCAGTGCGTATTTGAAACCGTCGACCATTAGGTACGGTCTCCATTTTGTGGCTGCATGTATTATAGCTAGCATCTCCTTGTCATAAATAGATAAACTCAAATAGGAAGGGGAAAGAGCCTTACTTGCATAAGCGATAGGCCGACCTTCCTGCATTAATACAGCCCTTATTCCAGCTCCAGAAGCATCAGATTCAATCACAAACATCTTATTAAAATCGGGTAAAGCCAGCATGGGTGTAGTAGTCATTACAGTTTTCAAGAATTGAAATGCTTGAGTTGCCTCTTCTAACCATCTGAATGCATTTTTCTTTAGAAGTGACGTCAAGGGGGCACTAATTTTGCCATAATTCTTCACAGACTTTCGATAATAGTTTGTTAGTCCCAAGAACCCCCTTAAAGCTTTGATTGACTTTGGAATTGGCCAGTCTGTCATCACTTGAATTTTTGAAGAATCAATTGCAACACCCTTTTGAGATATAATATGGCCGAGGTACTCAACCTTAGGTTGCCCAAAACTGCACTTGGATTTCTTGACAAAAAGACCATGCTCACGAAGAATATTAAAGACAATTCGTAAATATAATAAATGACTTTCTAGAGAATGACTGTATATTAAAATATCACCAAGAAAACCAAAACAAACTTACGGAGATGAGCCCGAAATATATCATTTATTAAACTCTGGAAGGTAGAGGGAGGGCGCATTGGTTAACCCGAAAGGCATTACTAGAAACTCATAATGGCCGTTATGTGTCCTGAAGGCAGTTTTCTGAACATCCCTTTCATGTACTTTGATTTGATGATAGCCCGATCGTAGGTCCAATTTAGTGAAGACCTGAGCTCCTCCCAATTCGTCCAACAGTTCATCCACTACTGGAATAGGATATTTATCTTTTACTATAATGTTGTTAAGTGCTCGATAGTCGACACACATCCGACATGAGCCATCCTTCTTTCTGAATAGTAAGACTGGGGAAGAATATGGGCTAACACTAGCTCGTATAACTCCTATTTTGAGCATCTCTGTGACAATCCTCTCTATCTCTGCCTTTTGGAAATGTGGATATCTATAGGGTCGGACATTGGTTGGTGCCTTCTTGGGTAATAGTGGGATCCGATGATCATGACATCTAAGAGGTGGAAGTCCGTGTGGCTCTGCAAATATATCCGCAAACTCTTTTAGCAATGATTCAATATTTCCAGCGGGAATGTTCACTGTCATTTCCTTTTCAATGTTATGCAATTGCACCAAAAATCCAGTGTGTCTTCCGAAGGACCCGCTCCATCCGATGGCTAGTGATAGTTGTAACCTTACCTCCACATCTTCCTTTGAGAGTCACCTGTCTTCCATTAATAAAGAACTTCATAGTCAGTTTAGAAAAATTCCAGGAGACATCACCTAGAGTTGATAGCCATTCAATTCCGAACACAACTTCATAGTCTTCCAAGGGTAATAAAAAGAAATCCACAAATAATTCTTGACCTTGCAAAATTAGTTTTATCTTTGAGGACTTGCTATCACAGGTTAAAATCCGTCCATCGGCGACCTTGACTTCAAATTTGTCACAACATTCGATGTGGTAAGCTAATCGAGCTGCAACTTTTCTATCCATAAAATTATTAGTGCTACCCGTATCAAGCAAAACAGTGATAGACTGGTGTTTCAGAATTCCCCCAATTTTCATAGTTTGTGGATTAGAGTAGCCAGCCAATGCATGCACTGTATGTGTGACGGCTTCAACATCATCATTAGTTTCCACTTCTTCATGATCAGAATCCGATACTTCTACTTCCGGTTCATCCTCAATCGGTTCAATCATCAAAAGTCTTCCTTGTTTGCATCGATGCTCCTTACTCCACTTTTCATCGCAATGCCAGCACAACCCTTCGCTAACCATTCTTTGAGTTCCTCTCAGGTTAGTCTGCTAGTGTTGTGGTTTCGACTAGGAGTAGATGAAGTAGGTTGCCTGCTAATCACTTGTTTATTAGCACCTCTATTTCGACGATATTCCACACTGATTTTTTCTTCATGTAGGTGTGCAAATGAAATTGCAGCCATCATAGTGCGGGGTTGACGAGCCTTAACCTCGCATCGGATCTCGGGAATAAGCCCTTCAATAAATGTACCCAGAAGTTGTCGTTCTGACCAATCTCTAACTTGGTTGGACAATCTTTCAAATCTACTCTGATACTCCAACACTATAGAAGTCTGACGAATTTTGGCGAGTTGACCATCAACATTCTCATATTCGGATGGGCCAAAGTGAACAAGAAGTCCTCTTTTAAACTACTCCCACGATGGAATTCCATGGCAAGTTTCGTACCAATCATACCACTGAATTGCATCTCTACTTTGGATTGAGGCCACTTCTACTTTGGATTCTTCTGGGGTTTTGTGAAAACGAAAAAAATTTTCCGCCCTAGAGATCCAACTGGTCGGATCCCCATCTTCCCATCGTGGAAATTCTACCCTGATACGTGGGTAGTGTTTGTCACCATCCTAGGGCCCTTTTCTTGTATCTCCCGATCTGTTCAGCGTAAAACTTGAGCTCCCATCTTGTTGAAACCCGCTAAAGTGTTCCAACAAGCTCTTTTTGAAATCATGAAGAGTTTCTTGTAGCTGATTTTCAATTCTGGTTTCCAACGCTTCTATTTGTGCCTTCACTGAGTTATCGGTAGCCATTGCGTATGATTGCAAGTCGGTAATCCCCAGTTCTTGTTTCTGATGTCTAGTCAAGGGCATTTGCACAGTAGCAGGCAGTAGCAGCGATGGTGGTGACCCCACGCGGCTATGGTGCGACTGAAAACTAGGGCAGAGCAAGTGTGCTCTGTTTCGGTTAGATGCAGAGCTAGGTGGAGTGGCGACGACTGGGAGGCGAGCGGCGGTAGTCGCACTGTGGCCCACAGTGATGATGGGTCGGTTGGGTGGCGACGGCGCTCGAGGGGAAGAGGAGTGCTGGAGGAGGCACGGCTGGAAACAAGGGCAGGAGCAGTGAGTTGCCCTGTTTCGGTAGTCGTGAGGAGGGGGACAACCAGCGGCTGCAGTTGCAACCCAAGGGGCGGGGCACGGCTAGGGTTGCAGTTGGGAGGCAGGCGGCGGTGATCGATCGGCCGGGAAGCAGCGGCGGCGGTGGAGAAGGAGTTGCCCTGCAGCGATGGTAGAGAAGACAAGCAGGGTTGCGGCGGAGTGGGACGCTTTTAGGATCAAGAGCACTAAGAGGGGGGGGTGAATTAGTATAGCGGAAATCTTTCAACGATAAAAAATGTTCGAACAATAAAAACGATTTCAGTGTGAAAGTCGATTCTAAGATTACTTTAACTTAAGATCAAGTGAGATGACGTTAAAGTCAATCTATGAAGGCAGTTTGCAGTTATGATGAAAACCAGAATATAAGAGCAAACTGAAATACGACGTTCGTATGATAAAAGCGATTTCAGTGTGAAAGCCGATTCGTAAACCACATTAACTTGAGATGAAGCGAGATGTAGTTAAAGCAAGGATATAAAGGTAGTTTGTAGTTATGATAGAAATCAGAACGCAAGCGCAAACTGAAATCCGAATGAGTTGATCCATTCGGCCCAATTTGGGTTTTTCAGGGGCCCAATTGCCCCAAGATTAAGTTAATGGGATCACCTCCCATTTGTTAGGATCAAGAGCACTAAGAGGGGGGGGAGGGGTGAATTAGTGCAGCGAAAATTTTTCAGCGATTAAAACCGAAAGCTGCATTCGTTTGACAAAAAACGATTTCAATGTAAAAGTCGATTCAAATATTACTTAAGATTAAGCGAGATGATGTTAAAGTAAATCTACAAAGGCAGTTTGCAGTTTATGATGAAAATCAGAATGCAAGCGCAAACTGAAATGCGACGTTCGTACGATAAAATCAGTTTACGTCTAAATGACAATTTTGAAGATACTGAACATTGAGATATGTTTTATACATGCGCAGAAGGCAGTTTGCAGTTATGATTGAAATCAAAACATAAACATAAACTGAAATGTAATGATCGTACGAAAAAGCTGATTTACGTCTAAACGCAGATTCGGAAAGTTCTGAACTTAGAAATTCGTTCGTAAAAGCGCAGAAGGCAGTAGCTATTTAGGAGGTTTGCAGTAAAGTTAAAATGCTCAAAGTAAATGCAAACTGAGATTTAGAGTGGTTCGGTCAATCTTGACCTACTCCACTTTTAGCTTCCTCCACCGACGAGGTCACCGACGTCAACTAGAGGCCTTCCTTCAATAGGCAAAGGCCAACCACCCTTTTACAGTTTCACTCGTTTTGACGGGCTTAGGAGACAACCCTTACAGACTTTTCTCTCCTCTCTTTAAAGCTCAGAATTTGGAAGAAAAGAGGGAGAAGAACTTTTGGCCTTTACAACAATTTTGTGCTCTAAAAATCACATAATAAGATCAAGATTTCGGTGTATGTTCAGTACTCTTTCAGTGCTGAATGGGTGGGGTATTTATAGGCCCCAACCCAGTTCAAATTTGGAGCTCAAAACTGTCAATTCCTGAAATTCTGGGATCTAGCGGTTGCACCTCCTGACTGGAGCGGTTGCACCGCCTAGCAGAGCTCGAAGACTGAGCCTCTAGGCGGTGCCACCTCTTGTCAGGGCGGTTGTAACTCCTGCCAAAGCTCAAAGACCAAGCTCAGGCGGTGCCACCTCCTGACTAAGGCGGTTGCACCTCCTGCCAGAGCTCGAAGACCGGGCTCAAGCGGTGCCACCTCTTGTCAGGGGAGGTTGCACCGCCCAGTCTCACTCGGAGACTAAGCCCAAGCGGTGCCACCTCTTGGCTGGGGCAGTTGCACCGCCCAGTCTCCCTCGGAGACTCAGCCCAAGCGGTGCCACCTCCTAGCTTGGGCGGTTCAACCGCCTGGCAGAAATCAGGGTCCGAATGAGTTGATCCATTCGGCCCAATTTGGGTTTTTCAGGGGCCCAATTGTCCCAAGATTAAGTTAATGGGATCACCTCCCATTTCCAACTTAATCATTGTGCTAACTAGGATAATCCCTAAGACATTTACTGCAACTTGCTCTGGTGCGTCAATCGCTTCTTCCAGCGAGCTTCCGGCGAACTTCCGTCGATCATCCGATGAACCCTCGGTGATGCTCCTGTGGACTTCCGGCAAACTCCTGGACTTGCGACGATCCACTTGGCGAGTTCCGACGAGCTTCTTTGGCAAGCTCATGGACTTCTCGGATTTGTTCCCGTAGAACCTCCGACGACTGTCCGAACTTCCGTCGAACTCTCGAACTCCCAACGTGATCATTGTTCTGACTCCGGCGCAACTCCTGCTGCATGTCTTACTTTCATCGTAGTTAATCCTGCACACTTATCTTAAGATATAGATTAGATAACAAATGACAATTGACTTCATCATCAAAATCCGAGATTGAACAACGCTGGCAGCGTCGTCTCCTGGCAGCGGTGGTGGCTCGGGTGGGAGGCGGCGGTGGACTCTGGCCGGAAGTGGGGCAGAGCCGGTTGTTGGCCGAAGAGCAGCGATGGGCGGCGGGTGGGCTGGCCGGAAGCAGGGGAAGTATGGGTGCGTGGTGTGGTTGCTGCTTCTTCTTCTCTCTTTCTTTCGTTCTTTCTTTCTTTCTTTCATTTCTTTTTCTTTTTTTTTATAGCTTCGTTGCAGCGAGAATGCCAAGGATCATCGCTCTGATACCAAATGATAAGACCCTAAAGTCTTATCATAAAAAAGAAGAAGCGAAAGGGGATGATCACTTCGAGGGGATCAGCCTCCTTGATCGCTTCGAGAGGATCGACCCTCCTTGATCGCTTCGAGGGGATCAGCCTCCTAGG
Organism: Musa acuminata AAA Group; assembly: GCF_036884655.1. Lineage (NCBI taxonomy): Eukaryota > Viridiplantae > Streptophyta > Magnoliopsida > Zingiberales > Musaceae > Musa > Musa acuminata. The sequence continues at coordinate 13,222,986 of NC_088359.1, forward strand.
GTTTGTCAAAAGACAAAAATAATATTTTTCATAGATGATCGAAAAAAAGCAGTTAATAAAAGGAAAGCAGAAAAATAAAAGAAAAAATAAAAGGATCCTAACAATTTCAAACTTATGCTTGATAATTTTTATGATCTTTTGAAAGTTCTTTTTTGGTGTTATTGAATGATGCATGGATTTGAAAGAAAAGAACATGCATATATGAAATCAATTAATAAGTTCAAACAAAAGGAGGAAAGCATTTTTTGAAATTTTTTTTTCTCTATCTTATCGATTTTTCACTAAGAGATCAATAAAATTATTTATGCCATTTTGAATCTCTTAAAAGAAATGTTGAGATTTTGATGATTTTGACGATCTGAATTTGAATAAGTTTTATCAAAATCATGATCTTGGTTTATTAGAATTACTTAAGATTTTTTTTTTAATCAAGATCTCTTTTCTGTACTCTACGATTTTTCTTGGTATTTTACTAAAGAGGAGATTTTTCTATGTGAATCATAAGATTTCTTTTGCATGAATTGAAATCTTTTTCTCCTGCGTTTCATTTTACGATTTACTAAAGAGAATATCTTTTTCAAAATTTATAACTTAAAATTTCATTTAAATATCTTTTTTGAAATTCATGACTTAAAATTTTATTTAAATATCTTTTATTATTTGATCACCTAAGATTTCTCTTTGAATATTTAAGAGGAGATTTATCAAAATGAATCATGTCTTTTGGTATTCACATGATCTCATCTTTCATGATATGATTTTTTGGCTTTGTATAATTCCTTGTATTCATGAAGTATATCTCATCACCAAGTTCTTCTTGATATTCTTCATGTGATGATATGAATGCATGCAATACTATGATTTTGACATTCATGACTTGATTTTTTGATGATTGAAATAATGACTAGAATATTGATGTAATTATGAATGATGATGTGATATTATGCATGCAATACTTTAACTTATAATAATGATGCATGCAATGATAAAATATTCATGATGAAAAATTGTTTTGATATTCATGACTTGATTTTTCATCTATGTTATTTACCTTTGTCATGGTTTAGAAATTGATGTATAGGGAAAAAGAGATACAAAATTGTATTCTTCCTTTCTTTTTGACAATGACAAAGGGGGAGATTGCTAGCTTGCATACTTCAAGAAGAAGCAAAAAGCTTGCTCATCTAAAAAAGATGCAAAAATCTTACCAACTTTCATATGTGTAAAATTTACTAGCTCACAAATTGTAAGGAGAAAAACTTGCTTGCTTGCTAGTACATCTAAAGAGAAGATGCAAATGTACTTCATGTAGCTTGCTTCATGTAAAATATTGTATCTTGCTAGCTTGTTATCTTACATTATTTTCAAAAAACTTACTAGCCTTTCTACTTCAAAGAGAAGTAACACTTACCAAATTGCTAGCTTGCATGTTGTAAAATAATGTAAAATTTTGCTAGCTTGTACTTTGCAAAGGAAGCAAAAATGACACTTCTCAAAAGAGAAGAAAGAGCTTGCTATATTAAACATCACCAAAAAATTGATAGATTGCCTATCTTAAGAAATAAAAATGCAAACTTGTAATTTTGCACATCCTTAAAATTAATGATGATTTGGTGATTATGCATGTTGGAAAGTGATGCTAAATTTGCTAGCATGCATGATGATAAAACTGAAGATCATGATTATACTGCAATGATTTGAACTTCTATGACCAAATACTTGATAGTTGTAACTTCTCCTTTTTGTTGATGACAAAGGGGGAGAAGTATGATCATGTTATGCATGATGACGTGTTATAAATATTCATGATGAAATTTGTAATGACTTGAATTCAGCTTGAATTTAAGGTTCTATCAATATGGCATATTGATAGGGGGAGTTAAGGTTAACTACGTCATCAATTGATTGTCATCATCAAAAAGGGGGAGATTATTGAATCTCGGATTTTGATGATGAAACCAAATGATAAGTGTTTATGAATTGTTCTACGCTTCGAGTGACGCAGGATACTTCGATCAGGATGAGACAATTAAATCAGGAAGAATCATGTTGGGCCGGAGGAAAACATGTCAAAAGATTGGACGTCGGGCCGAAGGATCGGTCGACGTATCGATAGAAGGCTTCGGGCCAATAAGAGCGGATATTGCGCTAAGGATATCATAGTTGCGGAGTCAACTAGCTGATTCGGCAATAGGCCGCAAGAGAGGACGATGCACCAAAGAATCGGATGAAACGTCGATGGACCAATGACATGCCGGACAACATGATTCAAGCTTAGTAATAATTGTCTAGGTCGAAGTGTGTTTTTACATGTGCAGGATTAACTATGATAGCAAGGCATAAAGCAAAATGAAGTCTCGGAGTTAAGAACACGATTTCGTTGGGAGTTCGAGAGTTCGTCGGAAGACCGAACGTTCGTCGAAAGTTCTACAGGAACTAATCGAGAAGTTTTGGAGCTTGCCAAAGAAACTCATTGGAACTCACCAAGAAGATCATCGTGAAGTTTAGGAGCTTGTCGGGAGTTCGCTGGAACATTGCTGAGAGATCGTCGGAATTTCGCCGGAACATCGCCGGAAAAAAAACTAGACTTACGAACTTGTTTAGCTTAGGAAATGTTTTAGAATTCATAGTTAGCACATAATTGGGATTAGAATTGGGCAAACCCAATTAGGGGCTAGTTGGGCCCATGTAAGGACTATATTAGGCCCAATGAAAGGCCAAAACAGTGCCCCAAGAGGTGACACCGTCGTGGTACAGTCTCCGTGTTAGGACTCTAGCTAGGAGAGTCCTAATTGAGAGGGACATTCATGTAAAACTGTTAGGACTCTAGCTAGGAGAGTCCTAATTGAGAGGGACATTATGTTAGGACTCTAGCTAGGAGAGTCCTAATTGAGAGGGGCATTCATGTATGAGGTTTTTTCTTAGAGAAGAATTAGGAGTTGTAAGGGAATAGGAGTCTTGAGTAGGAGTCCTATTAGGAGTTGGTTAGAAGTAAGAGTCTTAAGTAGGAGTACTATTAGGAGTTAGGGTTTAGAAGCCCTATAAATAGCCATGTATTCCTTCTCTTTTCATAAGCAATAGATGAACCTTTTATGCAGCCTTTGAGCAGCAACTTGGAGGGAGGAACCCCTATAGAGTTCCAAGGAGGCCGATCCCCTCAAGAGATCAACCCCAAGTTTAGAATCTGTAAGGGTTCTAACACCTGGTATCAGAGCAGCATTCTTGGCGTCTCGCTGCCCTTCCATAGCCATCCATCAACCCTCCACAACCATCCAAAGCAATTCCCACAATTGCTTAAAAGATCATCGCCGAATTCCGCCATCATCTCCACCACCACGGATCATCCTTTGATCTCCCCGTGAATTGCAACAGGTTCTGGTTTTCTACCTTACTGCTGCTGCAATTTAGTTATCTTTATTTGAAAATCCCAAAAAAATTATTCCTATATTGCTGCATAAACTTTTCGTCATAAAGTTTTCATCTCTACGACTAAAGATACATTGCAGAATTCCAACCGTATAGCACTGTCTGTTTGATCTTGCTACTATGTTTTTTCTATCCAAATCTCCACGAAATTTTATGACATCTTTGACACTTCCTAACAGCAGATTTCCCTTTGGTTTTGTCAAAAAATTCTCAATATAAACTACTAATATTTTACATCTAATCTGCTATACTTGAAAATCTGTATCGTAAAATTTCAGCCGCATAGCACTGATTGTTTGATCTTGATACTACGTTGTTTCTATCCAAATCTCTACGAAATTTTTATGATTGCTTTAACACTTCCTAATAGTGGATTTCCCTTTGGTTTTATCAAAAAATTCTCAATATAAACTTCTGATCTTTTACGTCCATTCTGCTATACTTAAAAATCTATGCTGCAGAAAATTTCAGCCGCATATTGTTGCCTTAACCCATCTATTTGCAATCTTTTTTGAATGAAATTTCTTATACACTTTATAGATCATCTTGGCTTCCATCTAAGATTGACCTATTGAGGAATTCATCTCTAAAACCGATTTTTGTGTTGATATAAATTTTCATCGTAAACTGCTGAAATTTTTCGACGAGAATTCTGCTATCGCAACTTGCACCAATTTCCTAGCTGTTATACTGCCGAAATTTTCTTGATTAAATTAGTTATCCTTGCTGTCATATAAACTGTGATTTTGCTATCAATTTCCTCCTCAATTCTCTCAAGTTTTTGGTGAAAATTACGTCAAGAAACCGCTGTTTCTTCGACGATAATTCTGCTCTTACAAGACAGCACATACTTGCTGCAACTTCCACTGATTTCTCTCAAACCTTTGCTGCCATCTACCACAAATCCAAAACTTTCATCCACAGCCCTAAAACTCCACCAAACCACACCCTCAAACTGCACCCAAAACAGCCACAAAACAAGCCTAAATCGTAGCCTACATCCACCGATCCACCAACCCTTTCGACCATCACTTCTCTCTTTAACCTGACAACAAAAGAGAGATCTTAATATCATAGATTTGGAGGCATATACTATGGCATCTAAGGAGGCAATCGATGCTAAATTCGAAGCCTTAGAGGTGCGAATGGAGGATAAGATTCGGACGCTCTTTACCGAACTCAGATTGGGCCGACTACTAAGCCCGAAAAAATCATATCACGGAGAGAGCTTTGCCCAATCGCACAAGGCCCGAAGAGATGAGTTCCAAGGGAGGGGAGGCTCTATGATTGATTCCAACTATCCACACATAAGGGTGAACTTCCCTAGATGGGAAGAAGGAGACCCGATTGGTTGGATCTTGCATGCGGAGCGATATTTTCGGTACCATAAAACCGCGGATGCATCTATGGTGAAAATTACAGCTATACATCTTGAAGGGGATGCTATACAGTGGTTTGACTGGTTTGAACATACTTATGGAGTCCTTTCATGGCAACAATTCAAAGAAGGACTGCTGATCCGCTTCAGACCAACCGATTACGAGAATATTGACGGACAACTAGCAAAGATCCGACAAACCTCCACCATTCAGGAGTACCAAACCAGGTTTGAAAAGTTATCTAATCAAACTCTTGATTGGTCTCAAAAACAGCTATTGAGGACCTTTATTGAGGGCTTGAAGCCGGAGATCCGAGGAGAAGTTAAAGCGCGACAACCGTACACGCTTATGGCAGCCATCTCTTTCGCACGACATCAAGAGGAGCAATTGAACCATGAAGCTCGAAGGACTAGGGTCACTCCTCAACCAGCAATACAGAAGCCCTTAGCCCCCCTTACTGTTGACTGAGTCCCTGCACCAAAAAGGTTGACAAGAGAAGAGCTTCAGGAGCGATCTGCGAAGGGGTTATGTTGGCATTGCGACGAGTCGTGGAGCCATGAGCATCGCTGTAGTAAAGGGAGACTTTTTATCATTGAACCAGTAGAAGAAGAGGTCATTGAAAATCCAGAAGAGAGCAATGAACATAAAGAAGAAGATGCAGAAGAAGAGCCACAACCGACCGAAGTTACAGTACATGCACTAGTCGGCTACTCAAACCCGCAAACGATGAAAGTTGGAGGCCTTCTCAAACAACAACCGATCACTGGTTTCATCGACAAGGGCAGCACTAATAATATCCTAAATAGTAAGGTTGCTATCCGAATAGAATTACCTATCGAGAATTGCTGCAGGTTTGAAGTTAAGGTCACCGATAGACGGATTTTGAAGTGTGATCATAGGCGCCCGCAGGAGAAACTATTGCTGCAGAACCAAGAGATAATTGCAGATTTCTTCCTTCTCCCTCTTGATGATCATGAGGCCATGCTCAGAATTAAATGGTTGACAACATTAGGTGATTTTTCTTGGAATTTTATGAAACTAATTATGAAATTTTACAGTAAGGAGAAACAGGTGATACTGCACGGGAAACATGGGGGCGACGTAACGATGATTTGCACACAACAAATGAAGAAGGTTTTGCATAAAGCATGCAGCAGATTTTTTATACAACTTGAACAGCAAACTAAGGGAGAGCCAATACAATTTGAAGATCCAAACCTACTTCCTTTGCTTGCTGAATTTTCAGATATATTTGACGAACCGTACAACGTACCTCTTACCCGTCGGCATGATCATTATATAATGACTCTTTCAAGCAAACCTCCAGCAAATACTCGGCCATATCAATATCTCCAGAAGGATGAAATAGAAAGGATTGTAAAAGAAATGCTCAAAATAGGAGTTATTCGGCCAAGTTGCAACATCTATTCTTCACCGGTGCTACTTGTACGCAAGAAGGACGGAACATGGCGAATATGCGTTGATTACCGAGCCCCCAATGGCATAACCATCAAGGACAAATACCTTATTCCAATAGTAGATGAATTACTAGATGAAAGGGAGCATAAATCTTTACAAAGCTGGACCTTTGATCCGGGTATCATCAAATATGAGTGTGCGAAGAAGACATACCGAAAACCACCTTTTGAACACACAACAACCATTACGAATTTTTGCTTTCTTCAACAGAAGGTGGAATATCTTGGGCATATCTTATCAAAGGAAGGTGTGACAGTGGACCCCTTCAAAATTGAAGCAATGCAAAACTGGCCTACCCCGAGGAACGTAAAATTGCTACATGGCTTTCTGGGTTTAACAGGCTACTACTGCAAGTTCGTGAAAAACTATGGCGAGATCAGTGCACCACTTATTTCCTTACTGAAAAAAGATGTCTTCCAATGGTCGGATAAAGCCTCCGCTGCCTTCGACAAACTTAAGGCAGCCATGACGACGACGCCAGTGCTAGTACTACTAGATTTCAGTCGACCCTTCATTATTGAGGCTGATGCATCTGGAGTCAGAATTGGAGCTATTCTCTTGCAAGATGGTCGACCACTCATATATACTAGCAAGGCATTATCTCCCTCCCATCAAAATAAGTCAACATATGACAAGGAGATGCTCGCCATTGTGCGCGCAGCAACGAGGTGGAGACCCTACTTGATTGGCCGACAATTTCAAATTAAAACTGACCATAAAAGCCTCAAGTCCTTTTTGGAGCGAAAGATATCATCCCCTGAGCAGCAAAAATGGGTAACAAAACTTCTTGGATTTGATTATGAAATAACTTACAAAAAGGGGAAAGAGAATGTTCTTGTAGATGCGCTTTCGCAGCTACCCGAGCAAGTTGAAGTTTCAGCCGTTTCACTTCCGACCAGCGACTTCCTTGAAGATATTAAGATGGAATGGCAGGAAGATTCAGAGACTAGTAAGATTATAAAAAAATTGGAGGAAGCACCAAGCTCCGTAGCTCATTACAATTGGGACTCAAAAGAATTACACTATAAGAGTACTAAATTGAAAAGGAGTATGGCATATCACTCACAAACCGACGGCCAAACATAAGTTTTAAATAGGTGCTTGGAGATAGCCCAAAGCCACCCACCAAATATGACTACCCAAGGAGGACTTCAGACTCAGCCAAGTGCCATTATTGATCAACGGATTATGACTCGACGACGACGATCCACTACTGAATTGCTAATATAGTGGGCAAACCTACTAACAGAAGATGCCACTTTGGAGAACTATGATGACTTGAAGATCAAATTCCCAAAATTCATAAAGCGTCAGCCTCGAGGACAAGGCTGATTTGAAGAGGGCGGCTTTGTTAGGACTCTAGCTAGGAGAGTCCTAATTGAGAGGGACATTCATGTAAAACTGTTAGAACTCTAGCTAGGAGAGTCCTAATTGAGAGGGACATTCTGTTAGGACTCTAGCTAGGAGAGTCTTAATTGAGAGGGGCATTCATGTATGAGGTTTTTTCTTAGAGAAGAATTAGGAGTTGTAAGGGAATAGGAGTCTTGAGTAGGAGTCCTATTAGGAGTTGGTTAGAAGTAAGAGTCTTAAGTAGGAGTCCTATTAGAAGTTAGGGTTTAGAAGCCCTATAAATAGCCATGTATTCCTTCTCTTTTCATAAGCAATAGATGAACCTTTTCTGCAGCCTTTGAGCAGCAACTTGGAGGGAGGAACCCCTATAGAGTTCCAAGGAGGCCGATCCCCTCAAGAGATCAACCCCAAGTTTAGAATCTGCAAGGGTTCTAACACTCCGAGACTATATCAGGCAGTGGTACCGCCAGTCTGGGCGGTGGAACTGCCCCTAGCAGGGTGCTAGGCGGTGGTACCGCCAAGTGGCCTAGTGCCAGGTGGTGTTACAGCCAGATTGGGCGGTGGTACCACCTAGTATAGTGTTAGTGTCAAACTGACATTGGCGGTGGTATCGCCCACACAGGAGGTGGTACCTACTAGTCATAGGTGCCCAGCAAGCCAATCACGTAAGTGATGACACATGTGACTTAACACGGAATCTTTTTGCTTATTATATTTTGGCATTTATCACTTTATATTAACTATTGCATATATACAAGTATATATTGTGATTTCCTAAGTTCTGTGCAATGGGAATCAGATCATGATGAGATCACGATAATGAGATCGATTCACCTTTAAACACAGATCCTGAATAATCCCGGTGTTAGGACTCTAGCTTGGAGAGTCCTAATTGAGAGGGACATTCATGTAAAATTGTTAGGACTCTAGCTAGGAGAGTCCTAATTGAGAGGGACATTATGTTAGGACTCTAGCTAGGAGAGTCCTAATTGAGAGGGGCATTCATGTAGGAGGTGTTTTCTTAAAGAAGAATTAGGAGTTGTAAGGGAATAGGAGTCTTGACTAGGAGTCCTACTAGGAGTTGGTTAGAAGTAAGAGTCTTAAGTAGGAGTCCTATTAGGAGTTAGGGTTTAGAAGCCCTATAAATAGCCATGTATTCCTTCTCTTTTCATAAGCAATAGATGAATCTTTTCTGCAGCTTTTGAGCAGCAACTTGGAGGGAGGAACCCCTATAGAGTTACAAGGAGGTCGATCCCCTAAAGAGATCAACCCCAAGTTTAGAATTTTCAAGGGTTCTAACACCTGGTATCAAAGCAGCGTTCTTGGCATCTCGCTACCCTTCCATTGCCATCCATCAGCCCTCCACAACCTCCCAAAGCAATTCCCACAATTGCTTAAAAGATCGTCGTCGAATTCTGCCATCATCTCCACCACCGTAGATCATCCTTTGATCTCCCCGTGAATTGCAACAGGTTCTGGTTTCCTACCTTACTGCTGCTGCAATTTAGTTATCCTTATTCGAAAATCCAAAAAAAAAAAACTGTTCCTATATTGCTGCATAAACCTTTCGTCACAAAGTTTTCATCTCTACAACGAAAGATACATTGTAGAATTCCAGCCGCATAGCACCATCTGTTTGATCTTGCTACTGTGCTTTTTCTATCCAAATTTCTATGAAATTTTTATGACATCTTTGACACTTCCTAACAGCAGATTTCCCTTTGGTTTTTTCAAAAAATTCTCAATATAAACCATTGATGTTTTACGTCTAATCTGCTATACTTGAAAATCTGCATTGTAAAATTTTAGCCGCATAGCACTGTTTGTTTGATCTTGATATTATATTGTTTCTATCTAAATCTCTACGAAATTTTTATGATAGCTTTGACACTTCCTAACAGTGTATTTTCCTTTGATTTCATCAAAAAATTCTCAATATAAACTACTGATCTTTTACGTCCAATCTGCTATACTTAAAAATCTGTGCTGCAGAAAATTTCAGCAGCGTATTGTTGCCTTAACCCATCTATTTGCAATCTTTTTTGAATGAAATTTCTTATACACTTCATAAATCATATTGGCTTCCATGTAAGATTGATATATTAAGGAATTCATCTCTAAAAATAATTTTGTGTTGCTGCAAATTTTCATCGTAACCCGCTGAAATTTTTCGATGACAATTCTGCTATCGCAACTTGCACCAATTTTCTTGCTGTTATACTACTAAAATTCTCTTGATTAAATTAGAAATCCTTGCTGTCATAAAATCTGTGATTTTGCTATCAATTCCCTCCTCAATTCTCTTAAGTTTTTGGTAGAAATTACATCGAGAAACCATTGTTTCTTCGATGACAATTCTACTCTTACAAGATAGCACATACTTGCTGCAACTTCCACTGATTTCTATCAAACCTTTGCTGCCATCTACCACAGATCCAAAACTTTCATCCACAGCCCTAAAACTCTACTAAACCACACCCTCAAACTGCACCCAAAACTGCCACAAAACTAGCCTAAATCGTAGCCTACATCCACTGATCCACCAACCCTTTCGACCATCACTTCTCTAAACCTATACATGCCTTTAACCTAATAACAAAAGAGAGATCTTAACATCATAGATTTGGAGGCATATACTATGGCATCTAAGGAGGAAATCAATGCTAAATTCGAAGCCTTGGAGGCGTGAATGGATGATAAGATTCGGACGCTCTTTACCGAACTCAGATTGGGCCGACCACTAAGCCCGAAGAAATCATATCAAGGAGAGAGCTTTGCCCAATCACACCAAGCCCAAAGATATGACTTCCAAGAGAGGGGAAGCTCTATGACCAACCCCAACTATCCATGCATGAGAGTGGACTTCCCTAGATGGGAAGAAGGAGACCCAATTGGTTGGATCTCGCACGCGGAGCGATATTTTCGGTACCAAAAAATCGCGGATGCATCTATGGTGAAAATTGCAGCTATATATCTTGAAGGGGATGCTATACAGTGGTTTGACTGGTTTGAACATACTTATGGGGTCCTTTCATGGCGACAATTCAAAGAAGGACTGTTGATCCGCTTCAAACCAACCGATTACGAGAATATTGACGGACAACTAGCAAAGATCCGACAAACCTCTACCATTCAGGAGTACCAAACCAGGTTTGAAAGGTTATCTAATCAAACTCATGATTGGTCTCAAAAACAGCTATTAAGAACCTTTATTGAGGGCTTGAAGCCGGAGATCCGAGGAGAAGTTAAAGCGCGACAACCATATACACTTATGGCAGCCATCTCTTTCGCACGACATCAAGAGGAGCAATTGAACCATGAAGCTCGGAGGACTAGGGTCGCTCCTCAACTAGTAATATTGAAGCCCTTAGCCCCCCCTACTTTCGACCAAGTCCCTACACTAAAGAGGTTAACAAGAGAAGAGCTTCGGGAGCGATATGCGAAGGGGTTATGTTGGCATTGTGATGAGCCGTGGAGCCGTGAGCATCGCTGTAGTAAAGGGGGACTTCTTATGATTGGACCGATAGAAGAAGAGGTCATTGAACATCCAAAAGAGAGCCTTGAACATGAAGAAGAAGATGCAAAAGAAGAGCCACAACCGACCAAAGTTACGGTACATACACTAGTCGGCTACTCAATCCCACAAACGATGAAAGTTGGAGGCCTTCTCAAACAACAACCGATCACTATTCTCATCGACACGGGCAGCACTAATAACTTCCTAAACATTAAGGTTGCTGTCTATATGAACTTACCTATTGAGAATTGCGTCAGGTTTGTCGTTAAGGTCTCTAACGGATGGATTTTGAAGTGTGATCATAGGTGCCCGTAGGTGAAACTGTTGTTGCAGGACCAAGAGATAATTGCAGATTTCTTCCTCCTCCATCTTGATGATCATGAGGCCATACTCAGAATTAAATGGTTGATGACATTAGGTGATATTTCTTAGAATTTTATGCAACTAATTATAAAATTTTACAGTAAGGAGAAACAGGTGATACTGCACGGGAAACGTGAGGGCGACGTAACGACGATTTGCACACAACAAATGGAGAAGGTTTTGCATAAAGCATGCAGCGGCTTTTTGTTACAACTTGAGCAACAAACTAAGGGAGAGCTAACAAAATTTGAAGATCCAAATCTACTTCCTTTGCTTGCTGAATTTTCGGATATATTTGACGAACCGTGTAACCTACCTCTTACCCGTCGGCATGATCATTGTATAATGATTCTTCCAGGCAAATCTCAAGAAAATGCTCAGCCATATCAATATCCACATCTCTAGAAGGATGAAATAGAAAGGATTGTAAAAAAGATGCTCAAAACAGGAGTTATTCGGCCAAGTTGCAGCCCCTACTCTTCACCGGTGCTCCTCATACGAAAGAAGGACGGAATATGGCGATTATGTGTTGATTACCGAGCTCTCAATGGCATAACCATCAAGGATAAATACCCTATTCCAGTAGTAGATGAGTTGCTAAGGGAGCACAAATCTTCACAAAGCTGGACCTTCGATCCGGGTATCATCAAATACGAGTATGCGAAGAAGACATACCGAAAACCACCTTTTGAACACACAACAACCACTATGAATTTTTGCTTTCTTCATAAGAAGGTGGAATATCTTGGGCATATCATATCAGAGGAAGGTGTGGCAGTAGACCCCTTCAAAATTGGAGCAATGCAAAACTGGCTGACCCCGTGGAACATAAAATTGTTACATGGCTTTCTGGGTTTAACAGGCTACTACTGCAAGTTCGTGAAAAACTATGGAGAGATCAGTACACCACTTACTTCCTTACTAAAAAAAGATGTCTTCCAATGGTCGGACAGAGCCTTCGCTGCCTTCGACAAACTTAAGGCAGCCATGACGACGACGCCGATGCTAACACATTTCAACCGACCCTTCATTATTGAGGCCGACGCATCTGGAGTCAGAGTTGGAGCCATTCTCATGCAAGATGGTCGACCACTCATATACACTAGCAAGACATTATCTCCCTCCCATCAAAATAAGTCAACATATGATAAGGAAATGCTCGCAATTATGCGCGCAGCAACGAGGTGGAGACCCTACTTGATCGGCCGACGATTTCAAATTAAAACTGACCATAAAAGCCTCAAGTACTTTTTGGAGCAAAAAATATCATCCCCTGAGCAGCAAAGAAGGGTAATAAAACTTCTTGGATTTGATTATCAAATAACTTACAAAAAGGGGAAAGAGAATGTTCTTGCATATGCGCTTTCGCAGCTACCCAAGCAAGTTGATATTTCGGCCGTTTCACTTTCGACCAGCGACTTTCTTAAGAATATTAAGATGGAATGGCAGGAAGATTCAGAGACTAGTAAGATTATAAAAAAATTGGAGGGAGCACCAAGCCCCATGGCTCATTACAATTGGGACTCAAAAGAATTACACTATAAGGGACGCATTGTTCGTACGATAAATTCTACTTGCATCTTCACGAGCAGATTTTAGACAAAGTTATTCCATATGCAGGGTACTAAATTGAAAAGGAGTATGACATATCACCCACAAACCAACGGCCGGACGAAAGTTTTAAATAGGTGCTTGGAGACAGCCCAAAGCCACCCACCAAATATGACTACCCAAAGAGAACTCCAGACCCAGCCAAGTGTCATTATTGATCGACGGATCGTGACTCGACGACGATGACCCACTAATGAAGTGTTAATACAGTGGGCGAACCTACCAATAGAAGATGCCACTTGGGAGAACTATGACGACTTGAAGATCAAATTCCCAAAATTCATGAATCATCAGCCTCGAGGACAAGGCTGATTTGAAGAGGGCGGGTGTGTTAGAACTCAAGCTTAGAGAGTCCTAATTGAGAGGGACATTCATGTAAAACTGTTAGGACTCTAGCTAGGAGAGTCCTAATTGAGAGGGGCATTCATGCAGAAGGTATTTTCTTAGAGAAGAATTAGGAGTTGTAAGGGAATAGGAGTCTTGACTAGGAGTCCTACTAGGAGTTGGTTAGAAGTAAGAGTCTTAAGTAGGAGTCCTATTAGGAGTTAGGGTTTAGAAGCCCTATAAATAGCCATGTATTCCTTCTCTTTTTATAAGCAATAGATGAATCTTTTCTACAGCCTTTGAGCAGCAACTTGGAGGGAGGAACCCCTATAGAGTTCCAAGGAGGCCGATCCCCTAAAGAGATCAACCCCAAGTTTAGAATCTGCAAGGGTTCTAACGTCCCGGTCATAGGTTACTCGAGAGGGACATCGTGATAATCGGACAGACTGGTGTGCTGTATACTCGTCCATATGATGGATGCAGCTGGTCTCATAGCTGCTCGTGTAGGGACACTAGGGATACAGTACAAGTTCTCATTGGAGAATGAGTTCACTGATTGATCCGCTTACAGAATGCTGGATTGTCACGCCCCCCCGAATTATCACATTCAGGAAGTGTGACCCTGTCTAAAATCAATAATATTATAATTCATCATCAATTCAATCCAGGATCCAATCTAACAATTTGAGGATACTAAGAATCATTCAAAAATCAATATTCACAATTCATAAACATGTACGTTACATAAATCATAATCCACTTCACTCAGAGATTCACAAAATCCAAAGGCAACTCAACTAAACATCAACCACAACACAAATACATAATCGTAGAAGTATATACAATCACAAAAAGATAATTATTTACCATGAGTTCTTATCCTTATACAACTTAAACTTATCATTCCATACCCATGAGCGATTCTTTAAACTTTTACAACACATAAGTATCAACAGATCCTTAACATTACATCAGAAGTAAAGTATACTATACAACAAAAACCTATCATCCAACAAAGATTAGCTCAAAAATCTTCTAGCCTTTCACTGCTTTAACCCAATTCTAGCTTTTCAGTGCGTGACAAGCTACCCTGAAAAATTTATATAGCAACGGGGTGAGCATAAAGAGCTCAGCAAGCGTCTAACATATCCATGGCAATAGGTGAAGTTCAAGCAGGCTTAGTATCAAGATACAAAAGTAGAAATACTAGTGTTCATTTGAAATCATCTCATTTGATATAAAATCACAAAGGTTTACCTCATTCAAAAACAAACATTAGACATAACAATAGGAGAAGGGAAATTGGAGCATTTCATTGGCAAAAGAAATATTTAGGCATGTATCAAATGGCGCATGAAGCATTTAGGCGCATATCAAAGGCGTAAGAGTGTTTGGGGGCATGATAATGACAAACGAAACACTTCAAAGTATAACAAGTGAACCGAATAATAAACACAAGCTTGCATGACATTTTTTATGTAGCATGCATTCCATTTTTTATCCAAAGCATAATATGAACTCATAAACAAAGCTTTGGATATCATATCAATAAACATAGAGGGCGCTGTGGGACCACATACATAATGTGATTCATCCATTTCTGGATGACCACCAAGCATAAGTCTCCCACGTCTGAGAGCTCCATCCACCCACGTTTGAGTGAAGTCAATGGGGCTGGCAGAGCAATCGCGGGCTCTAAGCATAACTCCCTTTACCATTTCTAGCAAAGGTTCACAATATCCCACAAGACACCAGAGTACAAAAAGGGTAGTATGAACAATAACATTGGCACATATCAGAAGCACATGCGGAACAACGAAGATATGCATGTGCCTTTATCAAACAAGGTAATGCAAACAAAGCATTACATAATAAATTTCAGATATATAACAACTTCAGGATGAACAATGTAAGAATTTCAAAGGACTAGTATAATGCTCAATTGAAGAAGAATTTAGCAGAAATCAATTTTCCAATATGATGAAAATTGAATAGGCAAAACCCAACAAAGTTTTCAATTCTGATAGAATTTGAATGGTATATTTCCTGAATTGTTTGAGTGACCAAGCATGCTCCAAATCACTAAAAATAGATGTCATTAGAAAGCTGTATCAATCTATTTTCGGATGAACTCAGATTTATAATTTTTTTGAGTTCTTAACAGGAAGTTACAACAAATAGAGTAAAGGAAGGTCAGAATTGATCATCCCTGTTTTGCATACTTGATAGAATCAATTTAAACAGATGTTTTATAAGGAAAACATACTTCAAAATTTCTAAATTATATGTCAAAAGAAAGATATGTGAATCTATTTTCCAAATAACTAAGCTTTGTATAATTCAAAATTTTCACTAGAGAGTTATGAGCAATTTAGTAATAGAAGGTCAGAATTGATCATCTCTATTTTGCAGAATTGATAGAGTCAATTTAAACAGATGTTTCAGAAGGCAAACATACTTAAAAATTACTAAATTATAAATCAAAAGAAATATATGTGAATCTAGTTTCAAAAGAACTAAGTTTTGCATAATTTAGAATTTTCACTAGAGAGTTATGAGCAATTTAGTAACAGAAGGTCAGAAATTTCAGTCCCTATTTTGCAGAATTTGTAGGGTTAATTGAAACAGAAGTCTTAGTATGCATTTAAACTCCAAATCATTCAATCTCAGCGTCAAAAGAAAGATATTTGAGACTACTTTCAAATGTATTAGGCTTTGCCTAAATCAGAATTTAGTGCTAAAAGTTAGATCCAAAACAATGTATAGAAGTCAGATTATCGAAAAATTTCAGATTCATGGCTTTGTATCAAAAGGAAAGAAAGGTTTTGTACTAAGCTGAAATCTTTTGAATTATGAAGTATTAAAAAGAAAACAGAGATTAGGAATTCTGTAGGAAGAGGTTAGAACACTTGCCTTAGATGAGTTTGATTCCCAAATATAGGGAGTTGATGCAAAACCTCAAACAAAGTTTCTTCTTCTTCTTCTTCTCCTTCTTCTTCTTCTTCTTTTCTCTTCTTCTTCTCCTCAAACTAACGTTGGCTGTAAACTTTCTTTTTAATGGTGCCTTAAATTACTTAGGTTTGGCTCATGCTAAAATAGTGAGGTGGCAAGCATGCATGGGGGTTCAGGTGTCAACTTTAGAATAAATGCAAGTGGCTCATCCTTGTTAATGACACATGTCCTCTATTTTATTTTATTTTATTTACTCAATTCTGAATATTCTATAAATCATATCAAAATTTTAATATTTTCTCTTAGGTCCTTAGCCATAAACTTTAATATAATATTATTTAATATAAAATAATTATTAAATAATCCTTATTTTTACAAACAAATATTTTACTAAATTTTCAAAAATGGGGGATGTTACATGGATGGTTGATGATGCCTTATTGTCAGACCGCGATTCGGTACTCCTAGTGAGGTATCTGGTCCTTAGACTTGAAACACCAAGGATATCCTATATGAGTGCTCTACTCTTTAATACCAGACTTATAGGTTTGGATGTCCCAGATCTAGTATAGTTGGTCATTGGGAGTGGCAGTCAACCTTACGAGGGCTATTGAGTGTCGATAGAGGATCATCCACTCTCGGCATCATAAGACGAATATCCCATGTGTTCTTGCTTAAACAAATCCCAGGTCAGGGTCATTCGGATTGAGAGAGAAAGAGTTCTCCGGGAGAATCCGATTAGAGCAAGACTCGAGAAGAAACCATATGGGTCTGATAGCACCATGCCTGATATACGGTCTTTGGGATATTAGATGGATGAGGGACTATAGGTATATGGTAACTGAGGATAAACAGGTCCAATGGATTGGATTCCCTTGTATCGTTTGGGGACTATGGCGTAGTGGCCTAGTACATCCGTAGTTGATGAGTCGAGTAAATTATTATAGAGATAATAATTCACTAAGTTAGAAGGAGTTCTGACAGGTATGACTCACGGCCAGCTCGATATTGAGCCTAGAGAGTCACACACATATGGTAGGCTTTGCAATCAGTAGAGGTTCAGATATGAGATATCCGTCGGAGCCCCTATCTTATTGGATATCCAATAAGCCCCTGAATTATTGGATCCCATGGACGAGATCCAATAAGAGCCCATGAGAGATTATTGGATAGAGATCTACTAGTATAAAAAGCTTGGGTAATTGAATTCGGATCCAATACCCACTAGGGGAGGATACATTAGGGTTTGATAGGGGACCTCTATAAATAGGAGGGATTCAGTGGTTCATAGGCTAGAGCCTTTACTTGCCTCTCCTATTCTCGTTTCCCTCTTCACCTCAAAGCAGGCCTGGAGTTTTAAGGAGCGTCGTCACAGCCCTGCTATGTGGATCATCGCTAGAGAGGAGGATTCTTGACCTCCTTCACCCTCTCCTAGAGATCTATCTATAAGGAAATAGGGATATACGATCTCCCTAAGTAACACAATCTATTCTATACGTGGTTTGTTTCATGGATTTTTGTGCACCAATCTTCACACGATAACGAACATCTTTTTGGGAAATTGGGGATTTTGTTTTCTTGTTCTTTCGCTGCACATGTGATGTCGCCCCCAAGATTTCCCAACAGTGGTATCAGAGCCAAGTTATTCATGCGAATGATTGGTTTTGAACTGTGTGTTGTATTTAGGAAGAATTTTGATGTCAAATTATTGACGTTGCTACCCTTGCTGCGCTAGAAGATGGCAGGCCACTAGGCAGCGGCACCTGCGGCCGCTTCTCCCGCGGGGTGAGGCGCCGTAGGGCAACGACGCTTGCGGCCGCTGCTCCCGAGGGCAGAATCACCCGCGAAGGTGCGATGCCCACGGGGGCGCCGCCAGCAAACGTGCCGCCCTCCACCACACGGCCTAAGAAATTCTAGTTTATATCCTTTGTCCAAATTATGAAAATACCCCTAGGAATTTTGAAATTCCCTACATGTCCTTGATTTCAAAAAATTTTAATTAATGAAAAATTTTAATTGATTATTATTTTTATTATTATCTAGTTGTCCTACATGTTCATGATTTATACATGTGATGTATGATGTGTGGACGGATGATCATGGACCGTGTGATGTGTGTACTTGTGATTATTATTATTGGGGCCTATGAGCCTCCATTATATTTCTCGTTTATTGTTGGGCCTACGTGCTTATGATTAAGTTGTAATCATATGAGGAGGTGTAGCAGGAACATGGATGCGATAGGGGGACCCACGAGATGGACGATCGCGATGCATCGAGATGTCGACAGAACTGACGAGGACGAGATGGATGATCACAAGGCATGGAGATGCACTGTTGCACATATAATTCTTAATGTGAGTGATTAGGCCTACTAGCTCGGGCCGGATCACATTAGGTTGTGGTTCATGATCATTTGGTGTGATTGCTTATAAACATACTAGATTTGTATATATATTTGCATGCGATGTAGATATATATTAAATATGTATATATGTGATATGTTATATTGAAGACCAAATTATAGAAACCTCTCTCTCGATAATATTAAGTCGGTAAACGTGAGGCAATTAGATTGACCCATGTGGCCTTCCATCGTTATAGGTAGGAACCGATTCCCAATGTAGGTTGAGTTGGTCGAGTCCCTCGAGGCTCACCTATATCGCAATTCGCTATCTTGCTTACGACATAGAGATGTCACCGGTGACCTGAGGATACGGTATGCTTGGCCGAGTCCTTCGAGGGTATATCATCAAATCAGACTCATCTTGTAACGAAGGTATTGACTTAACCGAACATCATCGTTGGACGAGTCCCTTGAAACCATGGTGATTCGGAGGCTGAACAGGATGGGAATCACAAGGAGTTGTGATCGACAAGAGTTGTCTACCTTTTGGGCTTAGTGTGATTGGTCGAGTCCCTCGAGGTTATACTAAGACACTGATTAGATCCTGATCCCCACTAGAAGTTTGCTGGAGAATTCTGTTTCACGTGCTGAGGGTGTCGCGTGACTCGTTAGTAAAATAGTGGGAGCATATTAAGATAGAAATCCTTATCTTGATAGTTTATTTCTTGCAAAATCTACATGTTATTCATTTCTGCTGCATCTTTATTTTTAGAAAATGTCGCTTTCAAATCCCTTACGTGGCATACTTGATGTAAACCGTCTCACTGGTCCAAATTATACGTATTGGCTTCGTAACTTGAGAATTATTCTCACGGCGGAGAAAATCGTGTACGTCCTTGATATAGTAATGCCTACGCCCGAAGAAGGGGAAAGCGAGGATGAGATCGCTCACTACGTGAAGTACATTGATGACTCCACTCTTGCTCAGTGCTATATGTTGGGCTCTATGACTCCCGAGTTATAGAGACAACATGAAAAGATGGATGCCAGATCCATTCTTATATATGTCTGCAAATTGTTTGGGGAACAGGGAAGGACTCAGTAATATGAGATATCCAAGAGCCTCTTCCGCGCTAGGATGATTGAGGGGGCACTGGTTCAGAACCATGTCTTAAAGATGATTAAGTGGATAGAAAAACTCACAGGACTAGGAATGGTCCTAGAGAATAACTTATGTGTGGACATTGTGCTTTAGTCCATACTAGATTCCTTTTCACAGTTCATAATGAATTTTAATATAAACAAGCTTGAGGTGACTCTCCCAGAGCTCCTCAATATGTTAAGGGAGGCAGAGAGTACTATCAAGAAAGAGAAGCCAGTTCTCTACACTGGTGAGACTAGAAAGAAAAGGAAAGCAGAAAAGTCACTTAAGAAGGGCAAGGGAAGACCAGGTAAAGCAAAGGTTACTAAGAAAGACCCAGCAAATGACAAAGGCCAGTGCTTCTACTATGGCAAAGATGGGCACTGGAAGAGGAACTGTAAAGAGTACCTTGTAGAGAAGGCGAAACAGAAGCTTGGAGAAGCTTCAGGTACATTCATGATCAATCTCCAGTTGTCAGATTTTTATGATAGTTCGTTGGTATTGGATACCAGCATTGCTTATCACATCTGAAATTTGTTGTAGATTCTGGCAAAGCCGAGTGGAGATTGGTGAGATGAATATTACATAAAGGTTTGTTTATGCTAGACACTACTCCACATATCATGAATGTAAGTGTGCCTAAGAGAAAACTAGATGAGGTGAACATGGAAGCGATAGGGGGACCCAAGAGATGGACGATCACGATGCATGGAGATGCATCGAGATGTCGACGGAACCGACGAGGATGAGATGGATGATCACAAGTCATGGAGATGCATCGTTGCACATATAAATCTTAATGTGAGCGATTAGGCCTACTGGCTCGGGCCGGATCACATTAGGTTGTGGTTCATGATCATCTGGTATGATTACTTATACACATACTAGATTTATATATATATTTGCATGTGATGTAGATATATATTAAATATGTATATATGTGATATGTCATATTGAAGACCAAATTATAGAAACCTCTCTCTCGATAATATTAAGTCGGTAAACGTGAGGCAATTAGATTGACCCACGTGGCCTTCCATCGTTATAGGTAGGAACCGATTCCCAGTGTAGGTTGAGTTGGTCGAGTCCCACGAGGCTCAACTATATCGCAATTCGCTATCTTGCTTACGACATAGAGATGTCATCGGTCACCTGAGGATATGGTATGCTTGGTCGAGTCCCTTGAGGGTATATCATCAAATCATACTAATCTTGTAACGAAGGTATTGACTTAGCCGAACATCATGGTTGGTCGAGTCTCTTGAAACCATGGTGATTCGGAGGCTGAATAGGATGAGAATCACAAGGAGTTGTGATCGACAAGAGTTGTCTACCTTTTGGGCTTAGTGTGATTTGCCGAGTCCCTCGAGATTATACTAAGACACTGATTGGATCCTGATCCCCACTGGATGTTTGCCAGAGACTTCCATTTCACGTGCTGAGGTTGTCGTGTGACTCGTTAGTAAAATAGTGGGAGCATATTAAGATAGAAATCCATATCTTGATAGTTTATTTCTTGTAAAATCTACATGTTATTCATTTCTGCTGCATCTTTATTTTTAGAAAATATCGCTTTCAACCGCCTCACTGGTCCAAATTATACGGATTGGCTCCGTAACTTGAGAATTGTTCTCACGGTGGAGAAAATCGTGTACGTCCTTGATACAATAATGCCTACGCCCGAAGAAGGGGCAAGCGAGGATGAGATTGCTAGCTACGTGAAGTACATTGATGACTCCACTCTTGCTCAGTGCTATATGTTGGGCTCTATGACTCCCGAGTTATAGAGACAACATGAAAAGATGGATGCCAGATCCATTCTCCTACATGTCTGCAAATTGTTTGGGGAACAGGGAAGGACTCAGTGATATAAGATATCTAAGAGCCTCTTCCGCGATAGGATGATTGAGGAGGCATTGGTTCAGAACTATGTCTTAAAGATGATTAAGTGGATAGAAAAACTCACAGGACTAGGAATGGTCCTAGAGATGCAAATCATCGTTACGTCGCCCTCACGTTTCCCGTGCAGTATCACCTGTTTCTCCTTACTGTAAAATTTTATAAATAGTTGCATAAAATTCCAAGAAATATCACCTAATGTCATCAACCATTTAATTCTGAGTATGGCCTCATGATCATAAAGAGGGAGGAGGAAGAAATCTACAATTATCTCTTGGTCCTGCAGCAACAGTTTCACCTACGGGCACCTATGATCACACTTCAAATTCCGTCCGTTGGCGACCTTAACGACAAACCTGCTGTAATTCTTGATAGGTAAGTTCTATGGACAGCAACCTTACTATTTAGGAAGTTATTAGTGCTGCCCGTGTCGATGAGAACAGTGATCGGTTGTTGTTTGAGAAGGCCTCCAACTTTCATCGTTTGCGGGTTTGAGTAGCCAGCTAGTGTATGTACCATAACTTCGGTCGGTTGTGGCTCTTCTTCTACATCTTCTTCTTCATGTTCTTGCTCTCTTCTAGATGTTCAATGACCTCTTCTTCTATCGGTTCAATCATAAGAAGTCCCCCTTTACTACAACGATGCTCACGGCTCCACGGCTCGTCACAATGCCAACATAACCCCTTCGCATATCGCTCCCGAAGCTCTTCTCTTGTTAACCTCTTTGGTGTAGGGACTTGGTCGATAGTAGGAGGGGCTGAGGGCTTCAATATTACTGGTTGAGGAGTGACCCTAGTCCTCCGAGCTTCATGGTTCAATTGCTCCTCTTGATGTCGTGTGAAAGAGATGGCTGCCATAAGCATATACGGTTGTCACGCTTTAACTTCTCCTCGGATCTCCGGCTTCAAGCCCTGAATGAAGGTCCTTAATAGCTGTTTTTGAGACCAATCATGAGTTTGATTAGATAACCTTTCAAACCTGGTTTGGTACTCCTGAATGGTAGAGGTTTGTCGGATCTTTGCTAGTTGTCCGTCAATATTCTCGTAATCGGTTGGTCTGAAGCGGATCAGCAGTCCTTCTTTGAATTGTCACCATGAAAGAACTCCATAAGTATGTTCAAACTAGTCAAACCATTATATAACATCCCCTTCAAGATGTATAGCTGTAATTTTCACCATAGATGCATCCGCGGTTTTATGGTACCAAAAATATCGCTCCGCGCGCGAGATCCAACCAATTGGGTCTCCTTCTTCCCATTTGGGGAAGTCCACTCTCATGCATGGATAGTTGGGTTTGGTCATAGAGCTTCCCCTTGTTAGAGCTAGCCCCAGGATATTTACCAAAGGATAATTTTGGCAACACAACAAAGACAATAAAGCGGAAAGAATAAAAGCGACAAGAACAAACAAAACACCAGAACACCAGATATACGTGGTTCGGTCAATTGACTTTGACGTACATCCACGGAAGAAAGAGGAGCAAATTACTACTATAAAAGAGGGACACTTACAAATGCCTTAGGAAAATGTTCCTAGGCCATAAAACACCTTCAGCTTACTAAACATGAAAAAATCCAAACCGTAAGCAGGTTTTCTTGTGGTGCCTCTTGTGCTGCCTGTGGTACATTTGACTTCAAAGCCCAGGCCCTTATTTATAGTTCCAAGACGAGACAACAAGTCTAATTTTCCCGATGTGGGACTATGGGACTTGCCAAACTAACAAATCTCCACCTTGGCATGTCCCAACAAAACGTGCTCCACCTTCTTCACAAAAGCCCCAACGGGCAATCACCAACAATAAATACCAACCAAGTCCAAGCACTGCTTGAACTTGTAAACCGGAAGAGGTTTCGTAAACATATCAACTGGATTGTCCTTCGTATGAATTTTCTGAACAAGGACCTTTCTTTCAGCAATGGTATCCCATTTGCATCCAACAATTTTCTTATCCAAAGGCGGCTTCACAAGATCCCAAGTTATATTCTGATGAAGAGATTCTATTTCTTCATTCTTCGCAATCAACCACTTAACGAAATTATCATAAGAAACTGCATCTGAGTAGGTAGTAGGCTCACCAACTTCACTTGTCTCTTTTGCAACAGACAAAGCATATGCAACCAAATTTGCATATCTTTGTGGTGGTCGAATATCTCTCCGTGGTCTATCCTTGGCTATGGAATATTGCTCTTCCTCTAGATCATCTGCGTCAGTAGACTCGGGACCACCTACTGGCATTCTTTGAGTAGAAAAGTTCGACTTAAAAGAATCTGAACTACTAATCTCAAGCTCCACCTGCTTCTGCGCACTATCATTTGTACAACTAGTAGAATCCTCTTTGGAAGATAACATAAACAATTCATCAAAAGTAACATCTCTACTGATTACAAATTTTGGGGATTTGGGATCAGGACATCATAATCTATATCCTTTCACCCCAGAAGCATACACAAGGAAAATGCACTTTTTAGCCCGAAGCTCTAATTTTCCTTCATTTACATGCATGTATGCTGAGCACCCAAAAATTTTAAAATCAAAATAATCAGCAGGAGTACCTGACCAAACTTCCTCTGGAGTTTTAAAGTTAAGTGCTGCAGAAGGAGCGCGGTTGATGTTAGGACTCTAGCTTGGAGAGTCCTAATTGAGAGGGACATTCATGTAAAAATGTTAGGACTCTAGCTAGGAGAGTCGTAATTGAGAGGGACATTCTGTTAGGACTCTAGCTAGGAGAGTCCTAATTGTGAGGGGCATTCATGTATGAGGTTTTTTCTTAGAGAAGAATTAGGAGTTGTAAGGGAATAGGAGTCTTGAGTAGGAGTCCTATTAGGAGTTGGTTAGAAGTAAGAGTCTTAAGTAGGAGTCCTATTAGGAGTTAGGGTTTAGAAGCCCTATAAATAGCCATGTATTCCTTCTCTTTTCTTGGGCAATAGATGAATCTTTTCTGCAGCCTTTGAGCAGCAACTTGGAGGGAGGAACCCCTATAGAGTTCCAAGGAGGCCGATCCCCTAAAGAGATCAACCCCAAGTTTAGAATCTGCAAGGGTTCTAACACCTGGTATAAGAGTAGTGTTCTTGGCGTCTCACTGCCCTTCCACAGCCATCCATCAACCCTCTACAACCATCCAAAGCAATTCCCACAATTGCTTAAAAGATCGTCACCGAATTCCGTCATCATCTCCACCACCACGGATCATCCTTTGATCTCCCCGTGAATTGCAACAGGTTCTGGTTTCCTACCTTACTGCTGCTGCAATTTAGTTATCCTTATTCGAAAATCCAAAAAAAAAAAAAAAATCGTTCCTATATTGCTGCATAAACTTTTCGTCACAAAGTTTTCATCTCTACGACGAAAGATACATTGCAGAATTCCAACCGCATAGCACCATCTGTTTGATCTTGCTACTGTGCTTTTTCTATCCAAATTTCTACAAAATTTTTATGACATCTTTGACACTTCTTAACAGTGGATTTCCCTTTGGTTTCATCAAAAAATTCTCAATATAAACTACTGATCTTTTATGTCCAATCTGCTGCACTTGAATTGTAGAATTCAAGCCGCATAGCACCATCTGTTTGATCTTGCTACTGTGCTTTTTCTATCCAAATTTCTACGAAATTTTTATGACATCTTTGACACTTCATAACAGTAGATTTCCCTTTGGTTTCATTGAAAAATTCTCAATATAAACTACTGATCTTTTATGTCCAGTCTGCTGCACTTGAAAATCTATGCTGTAGAAAATTTCAGCTGCATATCGTTGCCTTAACCCATCTATTTGCAATCTTTTTTGAATGAAATTTCTTATACACATCATAGATCATCTTGGCTTCCATCTAAGATTGATCTATTAAGAAATTCATCTCTAAAAATGATTTTATGTTGCTGCAAATTTTCATCGTAACCCGCTGAAATTTTTCGACGATAATTCTGCAATTGCAACTTGCACCAATTTCCTTGCTGTTATACTGCCGAAATTTTCTTGATTAAATTAGATATCCTTGCTGTCATATAAACTATGATTTTGCTATCAATTCCCTCCTCAATTCTCTCAAGTTTTTGGTGGAAATTACGTCGAGAAATCGTTGTTTCTTCGACGACAATTCTACTCTTACAAGACAGCACATACTTGCTGCAACTTCCACGGATTTCTGTCAAACCTTTGCTACCATCTACCACAGATCCAAAACTTTCAACCACAGCCCTAAAACTCTACTAAACCACACCCTCAAACTGCACCCAAAACTGCCACAAAACAAGCCTAAATCGTAGCCTACATCCACCAATCCACCAACCCTTTTGACCATCACTTCTCTCAACCTATACATGCCTTTAACCTAACAACAAAAGAGAGATCTTAACATCATAGATTTGGAGGCATATATTATGGCATCTAAGGACGTAATCAATGCTAAATTCGAAGCCTTGGAGGCGCGAATGGAGGATAAGATTCGGATGCTCTTTACCGAACTCAGATTGGGCCGACCACTAAGCCCGAAGAAATCACATCAAGGAGAGAGCTTTGCCGAATCACACCAACCCCAAAGATATGACTTCCAAGAGAGGGGAAGCTCTATGACCAACCCCAACTATCCATGCATGAGAGTGGACTTCCCTAGATGGGAAGAAGGAGACCCGATTGGTTGGATCTCACGCGCGGAGCGATATTTTCGGTACCACAAAACCGCGGATGCATCTATGGTGAAAATTGCAGCTATACATCTTGAAGGGGATGCTATACAGTGGTTTGACTGGTTTGAACATACTTATGGAGTCCTTTCATGGCGACAATTCAAAGAAGGACTGCTGATTCGCTTCAGACCAACCGATTACGAGAATATTGACGAACAACTAGCAAATATCCAACAAACCTCCACCATTCAGGAGTACCAAACCAGGTTTGAAAGGTTATCTAATCAAACCCATGATTGGTCTCAAAAACAGCTATTGTGGACCTTCATTGAGGGCTTGAAGCCGGAGATCCGAGGAGAAGTTAAAGAGCGACAACCGTATACGCTTATGGCAGCCATCTCTTTCGCACGACATCAAGAGGAGCAATTGAACCATGAAGCTCGGAGGACTAGGGTCACTCCTCAACCAGTAATATTGAAGCCCTCAGCCCCTCCTACTGTCGACCAAGTCCCTACACCAAAGAGGTTAACAAGAGAAGAGCTTCGGGAGCGATATGCGAAGGGGTTATGTTGGCATTGTGACGAGCCGTGGAGCCGTGAGCATCGTTGTAGTAAAGGGGGACTTCTTATGATTGAACCGATAGAAGAAGAGGTCATTGAACATCTAGAAGAGAGCATGAACATGAAGAAGAAGATGCAGAAGAAGAGCCACAACCGACCGAAGTTATGGTACATACACTAGCTGGCTACTCAAACCCGCAAACGATGAAAGTTGGAGGCCTTCTCAAACAACAACCGATCACTGTTCTCATCGACACGGGCAGCACTAATAACTTCCTAAACAGTAAGGTTGCTGTCCATAGAACTTACCTATCAAGAATTACAGCAGGTTTGTCGTTAAGGTCGCCAACGGACGGATTTTGAAGTGTGATCATAGGTGCCCGTAGGTGAAACTGTTGCTGCAGGACCAAGAGATAATTGTAGATTTCTTCCTCCTCCCTCTTTATGATCATGAGGCCATACTCAGAATTAAATGGTTGATGACATTAGGTGATATTTCTTGGAATTTTATGCAACTATTTATAAAATTTTACAGTAAGGAGAAACAGGTGATACTGCACGGGAAACGTGAGGGCGACGTAACGATGATTTGCATCTCTAGGACCATTCCTAGTCCTGTGAGTTTTTCTATCCACATAATCATCTTTAAGACATGGTTCTGAACCAATGCCCCCTCAATCATCCTATCGCGGAAGAGGCTCTTAGATATCTTATATCACTGAGTCCTTCCCTGTTCCCCAAACAATTTGCAGACATGTAGGAGAATGGATCTGGCATCCATCTTTTCATGTTGTCTCTATAACTCGGGAGTCATAGAGCCCAACATATAGTACTGAGCAAGAGTGGAGTCATCAATGTACTTCACGTAGCTAGCGATCTCATCCTCGCTTGCCCCTTCTTCGGGCGTAGGCATTATTGTATCAAGGATGTACACGATTTTCTCCACCGTGAGAACAATTCTCAAGTTACGGAGCTAATCCGTATAATTTGGACCAGTGAGGCGGTTGAAAGCGATATTTTCTAAAAATAAAGATGCAGCAGAAATGAATAACATGTAGATTTTGCAAGAAATAAACTATCAAGATATGGATTTCTATCTTAATATGCTCCCACTATTTTACTAACGAGTCACACGACAACCTCAGCACGTGAAACGGAAGTCTCTGGCAAACATCCAGTGGGGATCAGGATCCAATCAGTGTCTTAGTATAATCTCGAGGGACTCGGCAAATCACACTAAGCCCAAAAGGTAGACAACTCTTGTCGATCACAACTCCTTGTGATTCTCATCCTATTCAGCCTCCGAATCACCATGGTTTCAAGAGACTCGACCAACCATGATGTTCGGCTAAGTCAATACCTTCGTTACAAGATTAGTATGATTTGATGATATACCCTCAAGGGACTCGACCAAGCATACCATATCCTCAGGTGACCGGTGACATCTCTATGTCGTAAGCAAGATAGCGAATTGCGATATAGTTGAGCCTCGTGGGACTCGACCAACTCAACCTACACTGGGAATCGGTTCCTACCTATAACGATGGAAGGCCACGTGGGTCAATCTAATTGCCTCACGTTTACCGACTTAATATTATCGAGAGAGAGGTTTCTATAATTTGGTCTTCAATATGACATATCACATATATACATATTTAATATATATCTACATCACATGCAAATATATATATAAATCTAGTATGTGTATAAGTAATCATACCAGATGATCATGAACCACAACCTAATGTGATCCGGCCCGAGCCAGTAGGCCTAATCGCTCACATTAAGATTTATATGTGCAACGATGCATCTCCTTGACTTGTGATCATCCATCTCATCCTCGTCGGTTCCGTCGACATCTCGATGCATCTCCATACATCGCGATCGTCCATCTCTTGGGTCCCCCTATCGCTTCCATGTTCACCTCATCTAGTTTTCTCTTAGGCACACTTACATTCATGATATATGGAGTAGTGTCTAGCATAAACAAACCTTTATGTAATATTCATCTCACCAATCTCCACTCGGCTTTGCCAGAATCTACAACAAATTTCAGATGTGATAAGCAATGCTGGTATCCAATACCAATGAACTATCATAAAAATCTGACAACTGGAGATTGATCATGAATGTACCTGAAGCTTCTCCAAGCTTCTGTTTCGCCTTCTCTACAAGGTACTCTTTACAATTCCTCTTCCAGTGCCCATCTTTGCCATAGTAGAAGCACTGGCCTTTGTCATTTGCTGGGTCTTTCTTAGTAACCTTTGCTTTACCTGGTCTTCCCTTGCCCTTCTTAAGTGACTTTTCTGCTTTCCTTTTCTTTCTAGTCTCACCAGTGTAGAGAACTGGCTTCTCTTTCTTGATAGTACTCTCTGCCTCCCTTAACATATTGAGGAGCTCTGGGAGAGTCACCTCAAGCTTGTTTATATTAAAATTCATTATGAACTGTGAAAAGGAATCTAGTATGGACTAAAGCACAATGTCCACACATAAGTTATTCTCTAGGACCATTCCTAGTCCTGTGAGTTTTTCTATCCACTTAATCATCTTTAAGACATGGTTCTTGTAACACCCCTCATTTCCGAATGTTCATATAAATTTTTGGTGATAATGTAAGCATCTATTTTAATTGACAAAAGAAATAGAGTATGAATTAGAGGTAACCTATTTGTAAGATTTGGGAGATCTGTTCAAAAAAACGAAAAAAAGAATCTGAGGACCTATATGTAAACCCTAAGGACCTAATCGTGAATATGATAAAAACAAGGACTAAACTGCAAAATGCACCAAATGACAAATTCCACCGCTTAAGCCTCTCTGCCTTCGTTGTTAAGGAAGCAGAGGAGGCAGCTCGTGGGTGATCAGGGAAAGAAAAGAAGAAGAAGAAGAAGAAGAAGAAGAAGAAGAAGAAGAAGGAGAAGAGAAAGAAAATTTGGGGCTTTTAGGGTTTTTGCTTTAATCTTGTTACTTCGGGTCAAAATTTGCAAAGGCAAGTGTTCTAACCCCATCCTACAGCAGTATTTGACTCTGTTTTTATGTTGATTCAAAATAAATTGGAAGATTTTTATTTAGAAATTGATATGTTTCTCTTTGGACATAGAACTATGGATTCTGAAAGTTTTCGGTAAACTGACCCCTAAGCACTGTTTCAGCCCTAAGTTTTAGTACAGAATGAGAATTCAGGCAGGAACTATTTTTGTTTGAAATTAGACTCGTATGTCTTTCTTTTGACACCGATTTTGTAGATTTTGGACACCGAATACTTACCCAAAAATTTGTTTCAAAAGAGCCTATAGACGCTGTAAAACAGAGTTCAAGATTTCTGACCTTTCGATACTAAAACGCCTATAACTCCCTGTTGAAAATTCTGATTTGTACCAAACTGATTTTATTTGAAACTAGACTTGAAATTCTCTCTTTTGACATATAGTTTGAAAATTTTGGAGTTCAATTGCTCACCCTATCGTCTGTCGAATCCGATCCTATAAAGTCTGCAAACCAGTGATTGTGATTTTGACCTTATGTTACCAAATCAGAGGTAACTCTGTGTTGGGAGCCCTGTTTCATATGAAATCTGTTCCATCCGAATATAGACTGATATATGGTTCAACCATAGCCTTCTTATGGGTATTGGAGCATATTTGTTATTCTGAAATATTTGTTTGATGTGCCACTGGAATTCTGTCCGAAATCGAGCTTTGGTCGATTTCGCGTATTCTGTTCCATTTCCTTTGGATACTTGAATTTGCCTAACCTTCTTATTGGAATTGAGCTGGTTATGATTGCTTGGAATCCCTGTACACTCTTGCTTTCAATTCTTTCCCTAAAATGAATACTTTTGTGAGAGATTTGTTCCTTGCAATCACATTGTTTTTGAAAAGGCACATGTACGTTTGGTTGTTCCGCGTGTGCTTCCGTTATATGCTGCATTTTGTTGAAACTGCCTTCTTGTACTCTGGTGTGTGGGATTGTCTAGACCTTTGCCAGAAATGGTAAAGGGTATGCACTGATTTGCCCGCTATGTGGGGTCCCGCTATGTGGGATATTCTGGTATGCGCAAATTTGCCCGCTATGTGGGGTCCCGCTATGTGGGATATTGCTTAGAGCCTGCGATGCTCTGTCGGCCCCCTTTGACTTCACCTAGACGTGGGTGGATGGAGCTCCCAGACGTGGGAGACTTTTGTCAGGTGGTCATTCAGAAATGGATGAATCACATTCTGACTGAGATCCCACTACACCCTCTATATGTTTGATATGACATCCAGAGTCTTGGTGAGTTATTTCTGTTCCTGCTCTGGATAAGTATGATATGATTGCAACGTCAAGGACAACGTTTGAGCTTCTGTATGACATATGAGTTTGATATGCTCTGAAATGCTTCATTCACTGTTGATTTTGCTTCGTAATGTTCCATATGCTGTTGATATGTTTCGGAACATTTCATATGCCTTTGATAAGCTCCGATATGTTTCCTTTGTTTCTGATATGCTCCAATTACTCTATGCCCCATCTGTCAGGAACCAAATATGTATGATTAAAAGGACAATTGTGATTCTGCTCCTAATGATATTATGTCTACGAAATCGTATATTCTGCTTTGTGTTTTGAAACTGCATCTCTTTGGAAATTGTACTATTTTGATATGGATATGTTAGTCACTTGCTGAGCTCTTTATGCTCACCCCATTTGTTGATAAATTTTTCAGGATAGCGTATCGCTTGCTTAAATGTTAAGAATGGGCTGAGGCAGTGGAAAGTTTAGAAGACGTTGGGCAGAACTTTTGTTAGCATATATGTAGTTGTGTATAAGCTACCTTGCGTCTAATGAAATGTGACTATGAATCTAAACCTGTGGATTTTGTGTAAGTTAAAGGATCCCTCATGTATAGGGTTTTGGAATGTTAAATTAAATTTGTGTAATGATATGAACTTATGGTAAATCGATGATTGTGGTGACTACATAGATTTCCCCACTTGTGGATTTATATTGTGGTTTTTATTTTGATGAGTCGAGTTCAGATTGTATGAATTATCGAGTGATGTGTGCTATGTTTATGAATTGCACAGGGTTATGAATTGGTAGATTATAGAAGTGAAATTTTTGATCTGAATGTTTTCTTAGTGACCTCAAATGTGTGTTTGGATCCTGGGTTAGTTATGATGAAAAATTTTTAAATATCATGGATATTTTTAGGGGCGTGACAGTTCTGAACCAGTGCCCCCTCAATCATCCTAGCGCGGAAGAGGCTCTTGGATATCTCATATCGCTGAGTCCTTCCCTGTTCCCCAAACAATTTGCAGACATATATAAGAATGGATCTGGCATCCATCTTTTCATGTTGTCTCTATAACTCGGGAGTCATAGAGCCCAACATATAGCACTGAGCAAGAGTGGAGTCATCAATGTACTTCACGTAGTGAGCGATCTCAGATTGGGCCGACCACTAAGCCCGAAGAAATCACATCAAGGAGAGAGCTTTGCCGAATCACACCAACCCCAAAGATATGACTTCCAAGAGAGGGGAAGCTCTATGACCAACCCCAACTATCCATGCATGAGAGTGGACTTCCCTAGATGGGAAGAAGGAGACCCAATTGGTTGGATCTCGCGCGCGGAGCGATATTTTTGGTACCATAAAACCGCGGATGCATCTATGGTGAAAATTACAGCTATACATCTTGAAGGGGATGTTATATAGTGGTTTGACTAGTTTGAACATACTTATGGAGTCCTTTCATGGTGACAATTTAAAGAAGGACTGCTGATCCGCTTCAGACCAACCGATTACGAGAATATTGACGGACAACTAGTAAAGATCCAACAAACCTCTACCATTCAGGAGTACCAAACCAGGTTTGAAAGGTTATCTAATCAAACTCATGATTGGTCTCAAAAACAGCTATTAAGGACCTTCATTCAGGGCTTGAAGCTGGAGATCCGAGGAGAAGTTAAAGCGTGACAACCGTATACGCTTATGGCAGCCATCTCTTTCACACGACATCAAGAGGAGCAATTGAACCATGAAGCTCGGAGGACTAGGGTCACTCCTCAACCAGTAATATTGAAGCCCTTAGCCCCCCCTACTGTCGACCAAGTCCCCACACTAAAGAGGTTAACAAGAGAAGAGCTTTGGGAGCGATATGCGAAGGGGTTATGTTGGCATTGTGACGAGCCGTGGAGCCGTGAGCATCGCTGTAGTAAAGGGGGACTTCTTATGATTGAACCGATATAAGAAGAGGTCATTGAACATCCAAAAGAGAGCCTTGAACATGAAGAAGAAGATGCAGAAGAAGAGCCACAACCGACCGAAGTTACGGTATATACACTAGCTAGCTACTCAAACCCGCAAACGATGAAAATTGGAGGCCTTCTCAAACAACAACCAATCACTGTTCTCATCGACACGGGCAGTACTACTAACTTCCTAAATAGTAAGCTTGCTGTTCGGATATCATTACCTATCGAGAATCGCTGCAGGTTTGATGTTAAGGTCACCGACAGACGGATTTTGAATTGTGATCATAGGCGCTTGCAGGAGAAACTATTGCTACAGGACCAAGAGATAATTACAGATTTCTTCCTTCTCCCTCTTAACAATCATGAGGCCATGCTCAGAATTAAATGGTTGACGACATTAGGTGATATTTCTTGGAATTTTATGAAACTAATTATGAAATTTTACAGTAAGGAGAAACAGGTGACATTGCACGGGAAACGTGGGGGCGACATAACATCGATTTGCACACAACAAATGGAGAATGTTTTGCATAAAGCATGCAGCGGCTTTTTGGTACAACTTGAGCAGCAAACTAAGGGAGAGCCAACAGAATTTGAAGATCCAAATCTACTTCCTTTGCTTGCTGAATTTTTAAATATATTTGACGAACCGCGCAACCTACATCTTACCTGTCGGCATGATCATTGTATAATGATTCTTCCAGGCAAATCTTCAGCAAATGCTCAGCCATATCAGTATCCATATCTCCAGAAGGATGAAATAGAAAGGATTATAAAAGAGATGCTCGAAACAGGAGTTATTCGGCCAAGTTGCAACCTCTACTCTTCGCCGGTGCTACTTGTACGCAAGAAGGACGGAACAAGGCGAATATGTGTTGATTACCGAGCTCTCAATGGCATAATCATCAAGGACAAATACTTTATTCCAATAGTAGATGAATTGCTAGATGAAAGGGAGCACAAATCTTTACAAAGCTGGACCTTTGATCCGGGTATCATCAAATACGAGCATGCGAAGAAGACATACGGAAAACCACCTTTTGAACACACAACAACCATGAATTTTTGCTTTCTTCAACAAAAGGTAGAATATCTTGGGCATATCATATCAGAGGAAGGTGTGGCAGTGGACCCCTTCAAAATTGGAGCAATGCAAAACTGGCCGACCTCGAGAAACATAAAATTGCTATATGGCTTTCTGGGTTTAACAGGCTACTACCGCAAGTTCGTGAAAAACTATGGAAAGATCCGTGCACCACTTACTTCCTTACTAGAAAAAGATGTCTTCCAATGGTTGGACAGAGCCTCCACTGCCTTCGACAAACTTAAGGCAGCCATGACGACGATGCCGGTGCTAACACTACCAGATTTCAACCGACCCTTTATTATTGAGGCCGACACATTTGGAGTCAGAATTGGAGCCATTCTCATGCAAGATGGTCGACCACTCGCATACACTAGCAAGGCATTATCTCCCTCCGATCAAAATATGTCAACATATGATAAGGAGATGCTCGCCATTGTGCGCGCAGCAACGAGGTGGAGATTGTACTTGATCATGCGATACTTTCAAATCAAGATCGACCATAAAAGCCTAAAATATCTCTTGGAGCAGAAGATATCTTCCCCCGAGCAGCAAAAATGGGTAACAAAACTTCTTGGAATTGATTTTGAAATAACTTACAAAAAGGGGAAAGAGAATGTTCTTGCAGATGTGCTTTCGCAGCTACCCGAGCAAGTTGAAGTTTCGACCATTTCACTTCCGACCAGCGACTTCCTTGAGAATATTAAGATGGAATGGCAGGAAGGTTCAGATACTAGTAAGATTATAAAAAAATTGGAGGAAGCACCAAGCCCCATGGCTCATTACAATTGGGACTCAAAAGAATTACACTATAAGGGACGCATTGTGCTTGTGACAAATTCTACTTGCATCTTCAATAGCAGATTTTGGACAAAGTTATTCTACATGCAGGGTACTAAATTGAAAAGGAGTATGACATATCACCCACAAACCAACAGCCAACCGAAAGTTTTAAACAGGTGCTTGGAGACAGCCCAAAGCCACCCACCAAATATGACTACCCAAAGAGAACTCCAGACCCAACCAAGTGCCATTATTGATCGACGGATCGTGAATCGACGACGACGACCCACTAATGAAGTGCTAATACAGTGGGCGAACCTACCAAAAGAAGATGCCACTTGGGAGAACTATGACGACTTGAAGATCAAATTCCCAGAATTCATGAATCATCAGCCTCGAGGACAAGGCTGATTTGAAGAGGGCGGGTCTGTTAGGACTCTAGCTTGGAGAGTCCTAATTGAGAGGGACATTCATGTAAAAATGTTAGGACTCTAGCTAGGAGAGTCCTAATTGAGAGGGATATTCTGTTAGGACTCTAGCTAGGAGAGTCCTAATTGTGAGGGGCATTCATGTAGGAGGTTTTTTCTTAGAGAAGAATTAGGAGTTGTAAGGGAATAGGAGTCTTGAGTAGGAGTCCTATTAGGAGTTGGTTAGAAGTAAGAGTCTTAAGTAGGAGTCCTATTAGGAGTTAGGGTTTAGAAGCCCTATAAATAGCCATGTATTCCTTCTCTTTTCTTGGGCAATAGATGAATCTTTTCTGCAGCCTTTGAGTAGCAACTTGGAAGGAGGAACCCCTATAGAGTTCCAAGGAGGCCGATCCCCTAAAGAGATCAACCCCAAGTTTAGAATCTGCAAGGGTTCTAACAGTTGACAACGTAACAGGCCATATTAATCGCCTCTGCCCAAAAGTCTTTTGTCAACCCTGCATTTGAGATCATACACCTTGCTCTCTCCAAGAGTGTTCTGTTCATACGTTCGGCCATACCATTTTGCTGAGGTGTCATCCTAACAGTGCGATGCCGAACGTTTCCTTCATTTTTGCAGAATTCTTCAAAAACACCTTCACAAAATTCCATGCCATTATCTGTTCGAAGCCGCTTAATCTGTTTACC
The DNA here is from genome assembly GCF_036884655.1 of Musa acuminata AAA Group. NCBI lineage: Eukaryota > Viridiplantae > Streptophyta > Magnoliopsida > Zingiberales > Musaceae > Musa > Musa acuminata. The sequence goes on from NC_088359.1 coordinate 13,259,175, forward strand.
TGTTTGCTTCTCTATCAAAGCCTTCCATTGTTTAAAGGTTAGAAAAACATCATTTTTATGCTTCAGAAAATAAACCCAAACTTTCCTGGAATAATCATCAATGAAAGTCAACATATACCTGGCACCACCCTTAGACTGAACATTAGCTGGACCCCAAAGGTCTGAATGAATATAGTCAAAAGTACCTTTCGTTTTGTGAACTGCCGGAGAAGTGAAGCTGACTCTTTTCTGCTTTCCAAAAATGCAGTGTTCACAAAAATCAAGTGGCCCAGTACTCTGTCCGCAAAGTAGACCTCTTTTGCTCAATATGCTCAAACCTTTTTCGCTCATATGACCCAAACGCATATGCCATAATTTGGTGATGTCAGAATCAGACAATGATGATGACGAAACTGCAACTGAACCTGTGACAGTAGTTCCCTGCAGAATATATAAGCTACCAGACCTACAAGCTTTCATAACAATAAGGGCACTTCTAGAAACTTTCATAACTCCACCTGCAGCTGTGTATTTACACCCAAGGGCCACTAGGGTGCCTAAAGAGATGAGATTCTTTTTCAAATCAGGAACATGTCTAACATTAGTGAGCGTCCTCACAATACCATCATGCATTTTAATTCGGATTGTGCCTCTACCAACAACATCACATGCGGCATTATTGCTCATCAAAACAATTCCACCATTACAAGATTCATATGTGGAAAACAAATCCCTATTGGGACACATGTGATAAGAACAACCTGAATCTAAAATCCATTCATTTTTAGACATCATCCTGTCATCAATAGCAGAGAAAATATTTCCAACATTCTCATCAGTTGCTACACTAACTTCAGCGGATTCAATAGTTTTCTCAACAAATTTTTCCTTTTGCTTTAATTTATTTTTTAATTTAAAGCAGTCAAATTTAATGTGCCCCATTTTATGACAATATCTGCATTCCAAATTTCTATGTCTAGATTTAGATCTACTACTGTCAAATTCTCTTTTATCCATTCTCCCCCTAACAACCAGACCCTCAGCCTGATTCTCTCTACTTTCCCCAGTGATATCCTTGTCTATCTGCTCCTTAGATTTCAGTGCAGATTTAATTTCTTGATACGAAACTGTTTCTTTTCCATAAATCAAAGTATCACGGAAATGCTTAAAAGATTGGGGAAGAGAACACAAGAGTAACAAAGCCTTATCCTCATCATCAATTTTTGCATCTATATTCTCCAAATCCATAACCAAAGAATCAAATTTATCAAGATGCGAGAGTATAGATGTACCTTCAATCATCCGAAGCATATACAGTCTCTGCTTCAAGTAGAGACGATTCTCCACTGTCCTCTTCATCTACAAGGCTTTAAGCTTGTCCCACATGCTCTTAGCCGTAGTCTCCGTAGCTACCTCCTATAAAACCTCGTCAGAGAGATTTAGAATGATGCTGGATCGGGCCTTCTTATCCATACCCGTAAGATCTTCCTTTGACGTACCATCTGGAATGTTCTCAGCACCCTGAAGTGCCAAATCAACTCCGTCTTGAACCAGAATGGCCTCCATCTTAAGTTGCCATAAGCCGAAGTTGACATTTCTGTTGAATTTCTCGACAACAATCTTTGTTATTGTCATCGTTGCCAAAAGATCCCAGAACCAGGCTCTGATACCAGTTTGTTAGAGCTAGCCCCAGGAAATTTACCAAAGGATAATTTTGGTAACACAACAAAGACAATAAAGTGGAAAGAATAAAAGCGACAAGAATAAACAAAACACCAGAACACCAGATATACGTGGTTCGGTCAATTGACTTTGACCTACATCCACGGAAGAAAGAGGAGCAAATTACTACTATAAAAGAGGGACACTTACAAATGCCTTAAGAAAATGTTCCTAGGCCATAAAACACCTTCAGCTTACTAAACAAGAAAAAACCCAAACCGTAAGCAGGTTTTCTTGTGGTGCCTCTTGTGCTGCCTGTGGTACATCTGACTTCAAAGCCCAGGCCCTTATTTATAGTTCCAAGACGAGACAACAAGTCTAATTTTCCCGATGTGGGACTATGGGACTTGCCAAACTAACACCCCTCTCTTGGAAGTCATATCTTTGGGCTTGGTGCGATTGGGCAAACCTCTCTCCTTGATGTGATTTCTTCGGGCTTAGTGGTCGACCCAATCTGAGTTTGGTAAAGAGCGTTTGAATCTTATCCTCCATTCGCACCTCGAAGGCTTCAAATTTAGCATTTATTACTTCCTCAGATGCCATAGTATATGCTGCCAAATCTGTGATGTTAAGATCTCTCTTTTATTGTCGGGTTAAAGGCATGTATTAGTTGAGAGAGGTGATGGTCGAAAGGGTTGGTGGATTAGTGGATGTAGGCTACGGTTTAGGATTGTTTTGTGGCTATTTTGGGTGTAGTTTGAGGGTGTGGTTTGGTGGAGTTTTATGGCTATGGATGAATGTTTTGGATCTGTGGTAGATGGTAGCAAAGGTGTGATAGAAATCAGTGGAAGTTACAGCAAGTATGTGCTATCTAGTAAGAGTAGAATTATCATCAAAGAAACAACGGTTTCTCGACATAATTTCCACCAAAAACTTGAGAGAATTGAGGAGAGAATTGATAGAAAAATCATAGTTTATATGACAGCAAGGATATCTAATTTAATTAAGAAAAATTTGGTAGTATAACAACAAGGAATTTGGTGCAAGTTGCCATTACAGAATTCTCGTCGAAAAATTTCAGCGGGTTACGACGAAAATTTACAGCAACATAAAATCATTTTTAGAGATGAATTTCTTAATAAATTAATCTTAGATGGAAGCCAAGATGATCTATAAAGTGTATAAGAAATTTTATTCAAAAAAGATTGCAAATAGATGGGTTAAGGCAACAATATGCAGCTGAAATTTTTTGCAACACAGATTTTTAGGTATAGCAGATTGGACGTAAAAGATCAGTGGTTTATATTGAGAATTTTTTGATGAAACTAAAGGGAAATCCACTGTTAGGAAGTGTCAAAGCTATCATAAAAATTTTGTAGAGATTTGGATAGAAAAAACATATTATCAAGATCAAAAAATAGTGCTATGCGGCTGAAATTTTACAGTGCAGATTTTCAAGTATAGCATATTAGATGTAAAATATCAATGGTTTATATTGAGAATTTTTTACAAAACCAAAGAAAAATCTGCTGTTTGGTAGTGTCAAAGATGTCATAAAAATTTCGTAGAGATTTGGGTAGAAAAAACATAGTAGCAAAATCAAACAGACGGTGCTATACGGTTGGAATTCTGCAATGTATCTTTCGTCGTAGAGATGAAAACTTTATGACGAAAAGTTTATGCAGAAATATAGGAATAGTTTTTTTGGGATTTTAAAATAAGGATAACTAAATTACAGCAGCAGTAAGGTAGAAAACCAGAACCTGTTGCAATTTACGGGGAGATCAAAGGATGATCCGTGGTGGTGGAGATGACGACAGAATTTGGTGATGATCTTTGAAACAATTATGGGAATTGCTTCGAGCGGTTTTGGAGGGTTGATGGATAGCTATGGATGGGCAGAGAGATGCCAAGAACGCTACTATGATACCAGGTGTTAGAACCCTTGCAGATTCTAAACTTGGGGTTGATCTCTTTAGGGGATCGGCCTCCTTGGAACTCTATAGGGGTTCCTCCCTCCAAGTTGCTGCTCAAAGGCTGCAGAAAAGATTCATCTATTGAGGAGGAATACATGGCTATTTATAGGGTTTCTAAACCTTAACTCCTAATACGACTCCTACTTCTAAGCAACTCCTAATAGGACTTCTACTCAAGACTCATATTCCTTTACAACTCCTAATTCATCTCTAAGAAACAACCTCCTAACCCTAGCTGGCCTCTTCACCTTTTTAATAGGGGTCAAATTAGGTAGATTTTACATGAATGTCCCTCTCAATTAGGACTCTACTAGCTAGAGTCCTAACAAGATGTCACCGATGACCTGAGGATATGCTATGCTTGGTCGAGTCCCTCGAGGGTATATCATCAAATCAGACTCATCTTATAATGAAGATATTAACTTAACCGAACATCATGGTTGGTCGAGTCCCTTGAAACCATGGTGATTCGGAGGCCGAACAGGATGAAAATCACAAGGAGTTGTGATCGACAAGAGTTATCTACCATTTGGGCTTAGTGTGATTGGTTGAGTCCCTCAAGGTTACATTAAGACGCTGATTGTATCCTGATCCTCACTAGAAGTCTGTCGGAGACTTCCGTTTCATGTGCTGAGGTGTCACATGACTCACTAGTAAAATAGTGGGAGCATATTAAGATAGAAATCCATATCTTGATAGTTTATTTCTTGCAAAATCTACATGTTATTCATTTCTGCTGCATCTTTATTTTTAGAAAATGTCGCTTTCAAATCCCTTACGTGGCATACTTGATGTCAACCGCCTCACTGGTCCAAATTATATGTATTGGCCTCGTAACTTGGGAATTGTTCTCAGGGCAGAGAAAATCGTGTACGTCCTTGATACAGTAATGCCTACGCCCGAAGAAGGTGCAAGCGAGGATGAGATCGCTCGCTACGTGAAGTACTTTGATAACTCCACTCTTGCTCAGTGCTATATGTTGGGCTCTATGACTCCCGAGTTACAGAGACAACATGAAAATATGGATGCCAGATCCATTCTCCTACATGTCTGCAAATTGTTTGGGGAACAGGGAAGGACTCAGCGATATGAGATATCCAAGAGCCTCTTCCGTGCTAGGATGATTGAGGGGGCACTGGTTCAGAACCAAGTCTTAAAGATGATTAAGTGGATAGAAAAACCCACAGGACTAGGAATGGTCCTAAAGAATAACTTATGTGTGGACATTGTGCTTTAGTTCCTACTAGATTCCTTTTCACAGTTCATAATGAATTTTAATATAAACAAGTTTGAGGTGACTCTCCTAGAGCTCCTCAATATGTTAAGGGAGGCAAAGAGTACTATTAAGAAAGAGAAGCCAGTTCTCTACACTGGTGAGACTAAAAAGAAAAGGAAAGTAGAAAAGTCCCTTTAGAAGGGCAAGGGCAGACCAAGTAAAGCAAAGGTTACTAAGAAAGACCCAGCAAATGACAAAGGCCAGTGCTTCCACTGTGGCAAAGATAGGCACAAGAAGAGGAACTATAAAGAGTACCTTGTAGAGAAGGCGAAACAGAAGCTCGGAGAAGCTTCAGGTACATTCATGATCAATCTCCAGTTGTCAGATTTTTATGATAGCGCATTGGTATTGGATACCAGCATTGTTTATCACATCTGCAATTTGTGGTAGATTTTGGCAAAGCCGAGGGGAGATTGGTGATATGAATATTACATAAAGGTTTGTTTATGCTAGACACTACTCCACATATCATTAATGTAAGTGTGTCTTGTTGAATCTCAGATTTTGATGATGAAATCAATTGTCAATTGTTTGTCTAATCTGTATGTTGAGATAAGTGTGCAGGATTAACTACGATGAAAGTAAGACATGCAGCAGGAGTTGCGCCGGAGTCATGACAATGATCACGTTGGGAGTTCAAGAGCTCGACGGAAGTTCGGACAGTCGTCGGAGGTTCTGCGGGAACAAATCTGAGAAGTCCAGAAGCTTGCCAAAGGAGCTCATCGGAACTTGCCAAGTGGATCATCGTAAGTCCAGGAGTTTGCCGGAAGTCCGCAGGAGGATCACCGAGGGTTCATCGGATGATCGACGGAAGTTCGCCGGAAACTTGCTGGAAGAAGCGATTGACGCACCGGAGCAAGCTGCAGAATATGTCTTAGGAAATAATCATAGTTAGCACATTGATTAAGTTAGAAATGGGAGGTGATCCCATTAGCTTAATCTTGGGGCAATTGGGCCCCTGAAAGAATCAAATTGGGCCGAATGGATTAACCCATTCGGACCCTGATTGCTGTGGGAGGTGCAACCGCCCAAGCCAGGAGGTAGCACCACCCAGACTATGTCTCCCAGCGAGACTGGGTGGTGCAACCGCCCCAGCCAAGAGGTGGCACCGCCCCGGGCTCAGTCTCCGAACGAGACTTGGCGGTGCAACCTCTTCTGCCAAGAGGTAGCACCGTCAAAGCTCAAGTTTCGAGCTCTGCCAGACGGTGCAACCTCCCCAGTCAGGCGGTGCAACCGCCTAAGCTCGGTCTTCGAGCTCTGGCAGAGAGGTGCAACCACCCCTGATAAAGGTGGCACCGCCCAGAGGCTCAGTCTTCGAGCTCTGCCAGGCGATGCAACTGCCCTAGTCAGGAGGTGCAATCGCCTGATCCCGGAATTCCGGGAATTGACATATTTGAGCTCCAAATTTGAACTAGGTTAGGGCCTATAAATACCCCGCCCATTTAGCACTGAAAGCACATAACACACACTCGAAATCTTGCTGTCTTTCTATGGTTCTTAGAGCTCAAAACTGCTAGTTCTCCTCTTTCTGTTCTTCAAAGTTTGAGTTGTAAAGAGAGGAGAGAAAACTTCTGTAAGGGTTGTCTCCTAAGCCCGTCAAAAGGAATGAATCTGTAAGAAGGTGGTTGGCCTTCGCCTATTGAAGGAAGGCCTCTAGTTGACGTCGGTGACCTCATCGGTGGAGGAAGCCAAAAGTGGAGTAGGTCGAGATTGACCGAACCACTCTAAATCTCGGTTTGCATTTCCTTTAAGCATTTTACCTTCACTGCAAACTTCTCAATAGTTACTGCCCTCTGCGATTTTACAAACAAGTTTCGACGTTTAGATGTAAATCTGCGTTTAGACGTAAATCTGCGTTTAGACGTAAATCTGCGTTTAGACGTAAATCTGCTTTTTCGTATGATCATCATATTGCAGATTGCATTTACGTTTTGAGTTTTACCAATACTGCACACTGCCTTTATACTCCTGCTTAAACTACGTCTTATCTAATCAAGTGATTTACGAATCAACATTTAGACGTAAATCAGTTTCTTCGTACGAACTTCGGATTTCAGTTTGCGCCGATATTCTAGTTTTCATCATAGCTGCAAACTGCCTACTTAGTTTGACATTAACATTGATTAGTATCAACTTTCATACAGAAGTTGTTTTTATCGGTCGAACGCAGCTTTCGATTTTAATCGCAGAAAGTTTTCCGCTGCACTAATTCATCCCCCCCCCCTCTTAGTGCTCTCGATCCTAACATGTCTAAGAGAAAACTAGATGAGGTGAACAGTGCATACCTATGGCATCATAGGCTAGGTCACATCCATGAGGGAAGGATTCAAAAGTTACTAAATGATGGATATCTAGATCCATTTGACTATGAGTCATATGCAAATTGCGAGCCTTGCCTTCGTGGAAAACTAACCAACTCTCAATTTAGTGGAACTAGAGAAAGAGCCACTTAGCTATTAGAACTCATACATAGTGATGTATGTGGACCCATGTCAACTCATGCCAGTGGTGGTTACTCATACTTCATTACCTTTACTCACGATTTCTCAAGGTATGAATATGTGTACTTAATAAAGTACAAGTCCGAGGCCTTTGAGAAATTTAGAGAGTATATGAATGAAGTGGAGAACCAGACTGGAAAGAGTATCAAGACTCTTCGATCAAATCGAGGAGATGAGTACTTAAGTACAAAGTTTACTCAGTTCCTTAAGGACTATGGGATATTATCCCAATGGACACCTCCTTATATACCTCAGCTCAATGGTGTCTTTAAAAGGAGAAATCGTACACTATTAGACATGGTACGGTCCATGATGAGTTTCGCTGACCTACCCATCTCATTCTGGGGATATGCCCTAGAGACCGCAGCTTACCTTCTGAACAGAGTTCCAACTAAGTCAGTAGTGTCTACACCATATGAGATATGGAAAGGGAAGAAGCCCAATCTTAAGGTTGTTAAGATTTGGGGCTGCCCTACCCACGTTAAAAGACACAACCTTGATAAGATAGAATCAAGGACAAAGCGGTGCAGGTTCGTGGGACACCCTAAGAAAACTTGTGGGTATTATTGCTATCATCTCAAAGACCAAAAGATCTTTGTAGCCAAAAGAGCAGTGTTCCTTGAGAAGGAACACATTCTTGGCAGAGATAATGGGAGCATGATAGAGTTGAGCGGGGTTAGAGAACCAAGCTCAAGCACCACTCTACAGCCCGAGTCTATTCAGGTACTTAACACACAAGTTTCAACTTTACATAGGTTTGGCATAATATCCCATCCTCCTAAGAGATATGTGGGACTTATTAGAGGAGAGGATATTAAGGACATTTATCTTCAAACCTACGTGGAGGCTATTATGAGTATAGACTCCAGAAAGTGGCAAGAAGCCATGAATTCTGAGATGGATTCTACATACTCCAACAAGGTTTAGAACCTAGTTGATGCACCCGAAGGTATTGTATCCATCGGTTGCAAGTGGATCTGTAAAAAAAAGATCGGAGTAGATGAAAAGGTATAGACCTATAAAGCAAGGCTAGTGGCTAAGGGGTATCATCAAAGGCAAGGTGTTGATTATGACGAAACTTTCTCACCCATAGCAATGCTAAAATCCATCCAAATTCTATTGTCTATTGCTGCATACTATGATTATGAGATCTGACAAATGGATGTGAAAACTATATTCCTCAATAAGAACCTCGAGGAGGAGGTGTATATGATACAACCTGAGGGATTTATGTCCAAGAACTGCCCAAATAAGGTGTGCAGGTTACTTAGATTCATTTATGGACTAAAGCAAGCTTCCCGAAGTTGGAACATAAGATTTGATGAGGCAATCAGATTTTATGACTTCGTTAAGAACGAAGATGAGCCTTGTGTGTACAGGAATGTAAATGGGAGCGCTATCACCTTTTTGGTGTTATATGTGGATGACATCCTGATCATTGGGAATGACGTAGGAATGCTATCCACAGTAAAGGCTTGGTTATCTAGACACTTCTCCATAGACTTAGGGGAAGCATCCTATATCTTGGGGATTCGGATCTATAGAGACAGATCCAAGAGGATGCTTGGCTTATCTCAGTCCAGGTACATATAAACCATTGTCAAAAGGTTTGGCATGAAAAATTCCAAGAGAGGTCTTATATCGATGAGACATGGGATATCGCTTTCTAGGAGTATGTCCCTAAAGACTCTAGAAGAAAAAGCGAACATGGATATGATACCTTATGCCTCAGCGATAGGGTCTATCATGTATGCCATGCTATGTACTAGGCCTGATATAGCGTATGCTCTGTGTGTCACGAGCAGGTATTGTAATATCCCTCACTTTTGAAACTTATTAATAAAGATTTATTTATAAATCGGAGGATCTATATGTAAATATGAAAATTTCAAGGACTAAATTGCTAAGTTGCAAAATGAAAAGAAAATAAAGAAAACCAAAAATTTCGGTTTTATCCCACCGCCTCCCACGCACTCTCTGTTTCAACAGAGAGGAGCGGTGGGGCGTGAGGAGAGAAGAAAGAAGAAGAAGAGGGAAAAGAAGAGAGGAAGAAGAGGGAGAAGAGAAAAAAAAGAAGAAGTAGAAGAGAGGGAAGATGGAGAGGAGAGGGAGAGGCAGCAGCAGCAGCTAGGGCTGCTGCACCTCTGTTTCCCGCAGGTGGAAACAGAGGAGAGGATGTGTGGGGCGTTGGGGAGGAGAAGGGAAGAAGAAGAAGAAGAAGAAGAAGAAGAAGAGAGGAGGATAGCTGCGGCAAGGCTGCAGCGAGGAGGTATGTGGCGTTGGGGGGGAAAAGGGAAGAGGAGAAGAAGAGAAGGAGAAGAAGAGGGAAAAGAGAGGGACGAGGGAGAGGAGCGAGAGGTGGCAGCAGCTAGGGCTGCAGCACCTCTGTCTCCTGCAGGTGGAAACAGAGGAGAGGTGTGGGGCGTTCGAAGAGAAGGTGATGAAGAAGAGAAGAAGAAGCGGGTGAAGAGGCGGCACCTCTGTTTCCTGCAGGAGGAAACAGAGGAAAGGAGGTGCTGTTCGTCGGGGAGAAGAAGGGGAGGAAGGAGAAGAAGAGAAGAAGAAGAAAGGAAGGAGAAGGAAGAGGAGAAGGGAAAGAAGTAGCTGCGGCTGCGGCTGTGGCAGCTGCAGCTGTGGCAGGAAAAGAGGAAGAGGAAGGAAGAAGGGAAGTGGAGGAAGAAGAGAAGGGGCTGCGGCTGCTGCGATGGCAGCTGCAGTTGGAAGAGAAGAAGGAGAGGAAGATGAGCAGGGGAGGAAGAAAAGGCTGTGGCCGTGGCTGAGGCTGCGACTGCAGTAGTGCAGCTGGGAAAGAAGAGAAGGAAAGGAAGAAGAAGAGAAAGGAAAAGGGAAGAAGAGAGGAAGAGGAGAAGGAGAGGCAGCTGTGGCAGTGGCAGCTGCAGCTGGAAGAGAAGGAGAGGAAATAGAGCAGGGGAGAAAGAAGAGGCTGCGGCTGTGGTGGCTGCGGCCATGGTTGCGACTGTGACTGCGGCAGTTGCAGCTGGGAAAGAAAAGAAAGGAAAGGGGGAAAAAGGGGCTGCGGACGGGATTGCGGCCGCAGCGGCAGCGACTGCGTATGCAGCAGTTATGTCTGCGAGAGAAGGGAGGAAGGAAGATAGTGCGATGGAAGGGGCTGCGATTGTGGCAGCGGCAGCGGCGGCGGCTGTGGCAGCTGCGTTTGGGAAAGAAAAAGAAGGAATGAGAGTAAGAGAGAGCAGGTGACTGTGCCTCGATGTTCGACACGTGGTGTAGTTGCGAAGAAAGGAAGAAAACAAGAACACAAAACGAAACAGAGAGAGGACACGAAGGAAAAGTAGAAGGATTTGGGCTGGCACCTTCTTTGGATCTTCGGATCGAAATCTTTGAAAGGCAAGTTTCCCGCTTGTTTCGATCCTTTCTATTGCAAATGTTTCGATCCTTTCTATTGCAAGTTCCCTGATCGTTTCTCCTATAATTGCTCTGATATGTCTTATTGCAAGTATCCTGATCTTTCCTCACTGCCATTTTTATCTCTACATTTGCTTTGAATATGAGGAACTTTGAATTGTTCTAGCCTTGCATTTGTTATATCTCCTGTTTAGACGTAACGATTCGAATCTGTGCAACTTTTGAGATTCTGACCTTTTGATACCGAGCTGCCTATTAGTCTTTGTTGGAAACTCTGATTTGTTCAAAAGTGATTTCATTGGAAACTAGACTCGTAGACCTTTCTTTGATATATGGATTGAAAGATTTGGAATCCAAACACCTGTCCAGTTATCTGTTGAATCTGACATTATGAATTCTGCCAACAGAGATTTTGTTCTACGACACTTGCTTACCAAATTATTTGTAACTCTCTCTGTTGGACAGTTCAATTCATATGAAGCCTGTCTTATCTGAAAGTATTATCCAATGATTATTTCTGAGTAAATTGGAGCACGATTGATAGTTTGAATCATTTGTTCAATGTGCCTTCTGTATTCTGCCAGAAATCGAGCTTTGGTCGATTTCTCATATTCTGGTTTCACTCCTGTGGAAATTGATATCCTTTAGCTTTCTCATTCAATTGAGCTTTATATTACTGCTTTGAATTCTTGTACGCTCTTGTCCTTAAAATTATTTGCATTCTTGAAAACTATTGTGTAACGTTTATGCTATATCGTATTGACTCATATAGGCACATGTATATCCTATTGTTCCGCATTTGCTTTCGATATGTGCCTATTCCAGTTTAATTCCTTTGGACATTGAATTCATCAAATCTTCTTATTGAATTGAGTTATATGTGATTGCTTGGATTCCATATGTGCCCTTGCTTTCAATTCCTTTCAAATCTGAATATACTTGTGAAAGATTATTGCTTACTTCGGATTGACTCGTAAAGGCACATGTACACTTCGTTGTTCCGCGTGTGCTTCCGATATATGCTACTTATTGTTGAAACTGCCCTTTTGTACTCTGGTGTGTGGGATTGTCTGGACCTTTGCCAGAAATGGTAAAGGGTATGCGCTGATTTGCCCGCTTTGTGGGGTCCCGCTTTGTGGGATATTCTGGTATGCGCTTATTTGCCCGCTTTGTGGGGTCCCGCTTTGTGGGATATTGCTTAGAGCCTGCGATGCTCTGCCGGCCCCCTTTGACTTCACCTAGACGTGGGTGGATGGAGCTCCCAGACGTGGGAGACTTTTGTCAGGTGGTCATTCAGAAATGGATGAATCACATTCTGACTGAGATCCCACTACACCTTCTGTATGTTTGATATGATATCTAGAGCTTTGGTTATGTGTTTCTGTACATGCTTTGGATAAGATTGATATGTTTGCAACGTCAAAGATGACGTTTGAGCTTCTGTACGATATTTGTTTTTGTTATGCTCTGAAATGCTTCATTCACTGATAATATGCTTCGAAATGTTCCATATGTCGTTGATATGCTCCGGAACATTTCATCTGCCATTGATATGCTCCAATTACTCTGTGCCCCATTTGCTATGAACTGATATGTTCTAAAATGTCCTATCTGCCATTAATAAGCTCCAATATGTTTCCTTTGTTACTGATATGCTCCAATTACTCTGTGCTCCATTTGCTATGAACTGATATGTTCTGAAATGTCCTATCTGCCATTGATATGTTCCAATTACTCTATGCTCCATTCATTATGGATCAAATATGTTTTGAATGACATGATACGTATGATTTGGTATCTATTGAGATGGTATCCTTGAGAATTCTTGTATTCTGCCTTGCATTATGATACCTTACTCGTTTGAAACCGTTCCTTTTGTTCTGAATATGCTTTGTCACTTGCTGAGCCGTTTTTGGCTCACTCCGTTGTTATATAAATCTTTTAGGTCAGCTTGTCACTCTTCGAGATGTTGATTTGGGCTGAGGCAGTGGATAGCTATTCAGAATTATGGGCAAGTCTGGGTGGTTATTATGATATTGTTGTATAAGTATGTTTTGTATGTAATGAAATGTTGTCGATGAATCAAAATGGATATACTTTGTAAAAGTGTTAGGAGATCTCTCTTATTTGGAATTTTCGGAATGTTAAGTCTAGTTTACGATGCTATGAACTTATGGTGAATAGTTGGAGTTCTGATTGTATAATTTATTTAGCTTGTGGATTTATAAATGTTGTTCACGTTTGTCAAGTTGGCTTGGGTTGCCATAAATGTGAATTATCGAGTGATGTGATATATGATTTTTAAATGCACAGGTTTTATGGATGTGAATTTGATTGAATGTTTTTCAGTGTCCTCAAACGTTAGTTTGGATCCTGGATGGATTGGTCTGTGATGAAAATTATTTTAATATCATGGATTATATTTGAGGGGCGTGACAGAGGTGGTATCAGAGCATTGTTTGAGGATTACTGAAATATTTGATATGTTGACGTGCAAAATATATTGAGGTCTAATGAACTATAGTGATCGGTGGAAATTTTCTTTGATGCATTTTAGGAATCTGGGATGACGAGGACATTTGGTCCTCCTATTTCATTTGTTTCTGATTAATTAAGAGGAATGAAAGGATTGATTTGGGATATTGAATCAGAGTGGCGCATCAGAAGCATGGTGGACCTAATTTCATTGGTGGCAGAAAAATGGATGATGCGAATAGAGAAGATATTCGATGTACAAAATTGTTCTGATGATCAAACGATTTCTTTTGCCACCTTATATTGGATGTAGAGGCTGATCATTAATGGGAAAAATGAAAAGAATTTTTGGAGATCAGTGGCAAGATGATAAGGACAAGTTACCAATAAAAATATGATTGGAAATGAATCAGAAAGTAATAACAAGAGGGTCAAGACATTTGGATTTGAAATGGGAAGTCACCACAAAAGACTTAATCATGTGTGAATTGCAGGTTAAATTATGAAACAAGTTTGTGTTTCCGGGTGACTAGAGTCTATTTTGCTTGTAGAAAGTTGGATCATGAAATAAAAGACTGCCCTTTGAACAAGAAGAAAGTGTCACTGCCTCATAAATCATCAGCCCATGTCAGAGTGTATACTATCACTAAATATGATTATGAAACTTCTGAAGTAGTGGTCGAAGGTATTATTCAGGTTTATGAAAGAATGCAAATATTTGTTTGACCATGGGTCTCATCTATGATTTGATTCGGAATATTTTGCCTATCACTTGGGTATTCAACCTAGACCACTACATTATGTGCTATATGTAAATACAATCATTGGAGATTCTTTGATAACGAACTTGAATCTGGTCCTCTTGTTTGATTTTTATTGGAGAACTTGAACTTTTGTTGATTTAGTTCTCCTAGAGATTTGGAGTTTTGATATTATACTTAGTATGGATTGGCTATCTTCCTATCATACCAATATGGATTGGTATATAACCAATGATCACTTTTTGCGTATTTGATCAGCCGATCTTTTATTTTGAGAGTATTGGACATTATTTATCTCCTTGCCAAATGTATCCTAGGATGACTTGTTTGGATTACCTCCAAATGTGATTTTGCTTTTGATTTGGTCCTTGGGACAATCCCAATATCTAAGCCTCTCTACAGAAAGATATCATTTGAGTAAGTGGAATTGGAAAAGCAACTACAAGGATTGTTAAATGAGGATTTTATTTGGCTTAATATTTCATCATGGGGTGCTCCGGTGTTAGTTAAAAAGATGTATGGAACATTGAGGCTTTGTAATGATTATAAACAGTTGAATTAGGTGACCATAAAAAAAAAGGAGTATTTCTGGAGTAACGACTTGCTTGATTAACTGTAGGGTGCGCAAGTATTTTTAGAAATTGATTGAAGGTCGGGTTACCGTCTATTGAGGATCAAGGAGGAGAATATTTCGGTCACTCGTGAATAACTATGTAATTGTATTGTATTGATGAAACTATTTAAGAGCAGGAGGAGGAAATAAAGATATTATAATCCTAATCTTTTCATCGATTGAGCTATGATCAATTTAGAGGACTAAATTTTCTTTTAAGGAGGGGAGAGTGTAATATCCCTCACTTTTGAAACTTATTAATAAAGATTTATTTATAAATCGGAGGACCTATATGTAAATATGAAAATTTCAAGGACTAAATTGCTAAGTTGCAAAATGAAAAGAAACTAAAGAAAACCGAAAATTTTGGTTTTATCCCACCGCCTCCCACGCACCTCTCTGTTTCTTAGAAACAGAGAGGAGCGGTGGGGCGTGAGGAGAGAAGAAAGAAGAAGAAGAGGGAAAAGAAGAGAGGAAGAAGAGGGAGAAGAGAAAAAAAAGAAGAAGTAGAAGAGAGGGAAGATGGAGAGGAGAGGGAGAGGCAGCAGCAGCAGCTAGGGCTGCTGCACCTCTGTTTCCCGCAGGTGGAAACAGAGGAGAGGATGTGTGGGGCGTTGGGGAGGAGAAGGGAAGAAGAAGAAGAAGAGAGGAGGATAGCTGCGGCAAGGCTGCAGCGAGGAGGTGTGTGGCGTTGGGGGGGAAAAGGGAAGAGGAGAAGAAGAGAAGGAGAAGAAGAGGGAAAAGAGAGGGACGAGGGAGAGGAGCGAGAGGTGGCAGCAGCTAGGGCTGCAGCACCTCTGTCTCCTGCAGGTGGAAACAGAGGAGAGGTGTGGGGCGTTCGAAGAGAAGGTGATGAAGAAGAGAAGAAGAAGCGGGTGAAGAGGCGGCACCTCTGTTTCCTGCAGGAGGAAACAGAGGAAAGGAGGTGCTGTTCGTCGGGGAGAAGAAGGGGAGGAAGGAGAAGAAGAGAAGAAGAAGAAAGGAAGGAGAAGGAAGAGGAGAAGGGAAAGAAGTAGCTGCGGCTGCGGCTGTGGCAGCTGCAGCTGTGGCAGGAAAAGAGGAAGAGGAAGGAAGAAGGGAAGGGGAGGAAGAAGAGAAGGGGCTGCGGCTGCTGCGATGGCAGCTGCAGTTGGAAGAGAAGAAGGAGAGGAAGATGAGCAGGGGAGGAAGAAAAGGCTGTGGCCGTGGCTGAGGCTGCGACTGCAGTAGTGCAGCTGGGAAAGAAGAGAAGGAATGGAAGAAGAAGAGAAAGGAAAAGGGAAGAAGAGAGGAAGAGGAGAAGGAGGGGCAGCTGTGGCAGTGGCAGCTGCAGCTGGAAGAGAAGGAGAGGAAATAGAGCAGGGGAGAAAGAAGAGGCTGCGGCCATGGTTGCGACTGCGACTGCGGCAGTTGCAGCTGGGAAAGAAAAGAAAGGAAAGGGGGAAAAAGGGGCTGCGGACGGGATTGCGGCCGCAGCGGCAGCGACTGCGTATGCAGCAGTTATGTCTGCGAGAGAAGGGAGGAAGGAAGATAGTGCGATGGAAGGGGCTGCGATTGTGGCAGCGGCAGCGGCGGCGGCTGTGGCAGCTGCGTTTGGGAAAGAAAAAGAAGGAATGAGAGTAAGAGAGAGCAGGTGACTGTGCCTCGATGTTCGACACGTGGTGTAGTTGCGAAGAAAGGAAGAAAACAAGAACACAAAACGAAACAGAGAGAGGACACGAAGGAAAAGTAGAAGGATTTGGGCTGGCACCTTCTTTGGATCTTCGGATCGAAATCTTTGAAAGGCAAGTTTCCCGCTTGTTTCGATCCTTTTCTATTGCAAATGTTTCGATCCTTTCTATTGCAAGTTCCCTGATCGTTTCTCCTATAATTGCTCTGATATGTCTTATTGCAAGTATCCTGATCTTTCCTCACTGCCATTTTTATCTCTACATTTGCTTTGAATATGAGGAACTTTGAATTGTTCTAGCCTTGCATTTGTTATATCTCCTGTTTAGACGTAACGATTCGAATCTGTGCAACTTTTGAGATTCTGACCTTTTGATACCGAGCTGCCTATTAGTCTTTGTTGGAAACTCTGATTTGTTCAAAAGTGATTTCATTGGAAACTAGACTCGTAGACCTTTCTTTGATATATGGATTGAAAGATTTGGAATCCAAACACCTGTCCAGTTATCTGTTGAATCTGACATTATGAATTCTGCCAACAGAGATTTTGTTCTACGACACTTGCTTACCAAATTATTTGTAACTCTCTCTGTTGGACAGTTCAATTCATATAAAGCCTGTCTTATCTGAAAGTATTATCCAATGATTATTTCTGAGTAAATTGGAGCACGATTGATAGTTTGAATCATTTGTTCAATGTGCCTTCTGTATTCTGCCAGAAATCGAGCTTTGGTCGATTTCTCATATTCTGGTTTCACTCCTGTGGAAATTGATATCCTTTAGCTTTCTCATTCAATTGAGCTTTATATTACTGCTTTGAATTCTTGTACGCTCTTGTCCTTAAAATTATTTGCATTCTTGAAAACTATTGTGTAACGTTTATGCTATATCGTATTGACTCATATAGGCACATGTATATCCTATTGTTCCGCATTTGCTTTCGATATGTGCCTATTCCAGTTTAATTCCTTTGGACATTGAATTCATCAAATCTTTTTATTGAATTGAGTTATATGTGATTGCTTAGATTCCATATGTGCCCTTGCTTTCAATTCCTTTCAAATCTGAATATACTTGTGAAAGATTATTGCTTACTTCGGATTGACTCGTAAAGGCACATGTACGCTTCGTTGTTCCGCGTGTGCTTCCGATATATGCTACTTATTGTTGAAACTGCCCTTTTGTACTCTGGTGTGTGGGATTGTCTGGACCTTTGCCAGAAATGGTAAAGGGTATGCGCTGATTTGCCCGCTTTGTGGGGTCCCGCTTTGTGGGATATTCTGGTATGCGCTTATTTGCCCGCTTTGTGGGGTCCCGCTTTGTGGGATATTGCTTAGAGCCTGCGATGCTCTGCCGGCCCCCTTTGACTTCACCTAGACATGGGTGGATGGAGCTCCCAGACGTGGGAGACTTTTGTCAGGTGGTCATTCAGAAATGGATGAATCACATTCTGACTGAGATCCCACTACACCTTCTGTATGTTTGATATGATATCCAGAGCTTTGGTTATGTGTTTCTGTACATGCTTTGGATAAGATTGATATGTTTGCAACGTCAAAGACGATGTTTGAGCTTCTGTACGATATTTGTTTTTGTTATGCTCTGAAATGCTTCATTCACTGATAATATGCTTCGAAATGTTCCATATGTCGTTGATATGCTCCGGAACATTTCATCTGCCATTGATATGCTCCAATTACTCTGTGCTCCATTTGCTATGAACTGATATGTTCTAAAATGTCCTATCTGCCATTAATAAGCTCCGATATGTTTCCTTTGTTACTGATATGCTCCAATTACTCTGTGCTCCATTTGCTATGAACTGATATGTTCTGAAATGTCCTATCTGCCATTGATATGTTCCAATTACTCTATGCTCCATTCGTTATGGATCAAATATGTTTTGAATGACATGATACGTATGATTTGGTATCTATTGAGATGGTATCCTTGAGAATTCTTGTATTCTGCCTTGCATTATGATACCTTACTCGTTTGAAACCGTTCCTTTTGTTCTGAATATGCTTTGTCACTTGCTGAGCCGTTTTTGGCTCACTCCGTTGTTATATAAATCTTTCAGGTCAGCTTGTCACTCTTCGAGATGTTGATTTGGGCTGAGGCAGTGGATAGCTATTCAGAATTATGGGCAAGTCTGGGTGGTTATTATGATATTGTTGTATAAGTATGTTTTGTATGTAATGAAATGTTGTCGATGAATCAAAATGGATATACTGTGTAAAAGTGTTAGGAGATCTCTCTTATTTGGAATTTTCGGAATGTTAAGTCTAGTTTACGATGCTATGAACTTGTGGTGAATAGTTGGAGTTCTGATTGTATAATTTATTTAGCTTGTGGATTTATAAATGTTGTTCACGTTTGTCAAGTTGGCTTGGGTTGCCATAAATGTGAATTATCGAGTGATGTGATATATGATTTTTAAATGCACAGGTTTTATGGATGTGAATTTGATTGAATGTTTTTCAGTGTCCTCAAACGTTAGTTTGGATCCTGGATGGATTGGTCTGTGATGAAAATTGTTTTAATATCATGGATTATATTTGAGGGGCGTGACAGGTATCAGGTGTTAGGAACGGGGGTCAGCACTAAGAGGGGGGGGGTGGTGAATTAGTGCAGCGGTAAGATAACGACAGTATAAAAACTTTCGTATAATAAAACCATTTTCATCGTAAAATTGTTTTTGAAAACTTAAATTGAAAGCGAGTTCATAAAAGTATTGAAGGCAGTAAGTACTTAAAGAGATTTGTAGTAAAGATAAAATACTCAAAGTAAATGCAAACTGAGATTTTAGAGTGGTTCGGTCAATCGTGACCTACATCCACTTTTGGCTTCCTCATCCGACGAGGTCACCGACGTCCACTAGAGGTCTTCCATCAATAGGCGAAGACCAACTCCTTCTTACACCCCTCTTCTCCTTTTCACGGGTTTCGGATATAACCCTTACAAGCACTCACACTCCTCTTATAGAATTCTAAACTTAGAGTGGAGGGAATTTCGAAAGTGATTTCTACAGCATTTCTTTCTTTTTTTGCTCTCTGTGCTTGTGTGCTTTAACCAGGGATGAGAGGGGTATTTATAAGCTTCATGTTGATCCAAACTTGGAGCCTAAAACTCTCCTATCCCGGGTTCCCCGGGCATGGGCGGTACTACCGCCTGCATTGGGTGATGTTCCGGCGAACTTCCGACGATCTCTTAACAATGTTCCGACGGACTCCCGGTAAACTCCTGGACTTACAATGATCCTCTTAACGAGTTTAGATGAGCTTCTCCAGTAAGCTCTGAGACTTCTCGGCTGGTTCCTCTAGAACTTCTGACGAACGTCCGGACTTCCGACGAACTCTCGAAATTCCTACGATGTCGCGTCCTTGACTTCGGGACTTCATTTTGCTTCATGCCTTGCTATCATAGTTAATCCTGCACATGTAAAACACACTTTTATCTAGACAATTAATACTAAGCAATAATCATGTTGTCCAGCATGTCATTGGTCCCTTGACGCTTCGTTTGATTATTCGGTGCATCGTCCTCTCTTGCGGCCTATTGCCCAATCGGCCAGTTGACTCCGCAACTCCGATATCTTTGGCGCAATATCCGCTCTTCTTGGCCCGATGCCCGAATCCACATCCCGAAACCTTCTGTCGATATGTCGACCAAGCCACCAGCTCTATGTCCAATTTTTTGACATGTTACTCCGGCACTACATGATTTTTCCTGCTTTAATTGTCTCATCCTGATCGAAGCATCCTGCGTCACTCAAAATGCAGATTAAAATATAAACACTTATCAATTAGTTTCATCATCAAAATATGAGATTCAATAATCTTCCCCTTTTTGATGATGACAACCAATCGATGACGGAGTTAACCTTAACTCTTGGAGTTTAAACAAACTCCCCCTATCAATATGCTTTATTGATAGAAACTCTTGGATTCAAAAATCCAAGCAACATGTCATGATCAAATCATGACATACCAATAACATACTTCTCCCCCTTTGTCATCAACAAAAAGGAGAAGTACAATTCTTATATGTTTGACATAACAGTTTCAAATCGTTGCATAATAAAGCTTCAAGTTCTACCATCATGCAATTTTGCTATCATCATCGATATACAAGGTAGTAAGATAGTAATTTCTACAACATACAAGCTAGCAAATTTTATAACATTTTAGAACATTCGAGCTAGCAATTTTGAGATGTTCAAGAAAGCAACACTCGCTTCTTGAAATATGCAAGTTGTAAGCTAGCAATTTTTTGCTTCATTTGCAATGTTTGAGCTAGCAATTTTGCTTCCGTTGTAAAGTGCATGTTAGCATGTTTTGCATCTTGAGATAGGCAAGATAGCGGTTTTGCAATTTTTGTTTCTTAAGATAGGCAAGCTAGTGATGTTCAAGATAGCAAGCTCTTTCTTCTCTTTTGAGAAGTACCAATTTTTGCTTCCTTTGCAAAGTGCAAGCTAGCAAAATTTTGCTTCATTCTTGAATTGTGCAAGCTAGCATTTTTCTCTTTGAGATGTGCATATTAGCAACTCTTTCTCCTCCTTTGTCATTGGCAAAAAGAGGGGAAGACCCTTTGCATCAATTTTCAAGTTATGACAAAGGTAAATAGCATA
This sequence comes from Musa acuminata AAA Group, assembly GCF_036884655.1. Lineage (NCBI taxonomy): Eukaryota > Viridiplantae > Streptophyta > Magnoliopsida > Zingiberales > Musaceae > Musa > Musa acuminata. Next base: position 13,280,079 of record NC_088359.1, read on the forward strand.
GATGAAAATTCAAGTCATGAATGTCAAAACAATTATTTTATCATGAATATTTCATCATTGCATGCATCATTATCATAAGTGTTTCATGCATTCATATCATCACATGAAGAAAATAAAAAAGAACTTGGTGATGAGATATACTTCATAGATTCAAAGAATTTTACATAATGAAATCATATCATGAGAGATAAAATATCAAAAATCGTGAAGATAAATCATGAGTATCAAGAGACATATAACGATTCATTTTGGATAACTCAAATAATGAAAAGAAAGAATCATAGTAGATAATCTTGAAAAAAAAAATTTTAAGTCAAAATTCTGAGAAATCAAGAGAACCCGTGATTCATTTTAATAGATCTCCCCTTAAATAAATAATGTAAAAAAATCTTAGAAGATCATGAAAAATCTTGATTCATATAAAAGATTTCATGAGAAATTATGATTTCGTTAAACTCATTCAAATTCATCAAATCATTTTCATAGTCCAAGAGATTCATAAAAGCATAATATACATGGATTAATTAACCTTTTATCAAAAAATCAATAATATAGAAATGTTTCATCTTAAATTATTGGTTTCATACAAGTATGCGTTTATCTTTTTATTGCAAATAAAAACATACATCAACTTTTATGATCGAAAATTGTATTTCATCATAAAAACCATCAAGACCAATAAATCACAAAAATCATCGTGTATAACTTTAAAATCTCATGCATAAAATCATCAATCATGGTATCAAAACATTTAATATTTTCATTACATCATTTTTAAAACCGAAAAAGCCACTTTCATTACCATAAAAATCGATAGTCCATAAATCGCAAAAATCATCCTGGATCATTTCGAAAGATCAACTCATTAAGCAAGATTTCATATTTGCAATTAAAATAATTTTGTTTGTTTAATATAAAATATGTATTTTTATGATTATTTTTAAAATCATTGGAAAGGTAAGCATGATCCAAGTTTTTATTTTCATTATTAAACATGCACTTTTTAAGAAAATTAATTCTAAACTAAATTAAAAATAATTCATGAAATATGTCATGTAATTTCAAAATAAACTAAAGGTGTTTTGATTACCACAACGTCGAAAACTGTTAAGGTGTAGTTTGCCACCTCGCCTTTGTTGATTTTCTCCTCGTATTCGGAGGAGCTCGATTCATCTCACTTTGTGTTCTTCTTCTTGCATTCAAAACAAGTAGATGCATTCTTTTTTTTCTTTTTAAGTTCATTTTTAATTTTTGATTCTTGTTTTAAAATTTTCATTGAAAGTTCAAGTTCACCATCACTTGAGCTTATGCTCGAGTGGTCTTCGATTGTTCTTAGTCTGAAATCCTTCCTATCCTTTGGAATGTGGTTCTCAAGTTCTTTACGTGCATTGCATGTCATTTCATTGGTCATCAAGGACCCGATAAGTTCTTCGACAGGGAAATGGTTCAAATCTTTTGATTCTTGTAAAGCCATTACTTTTGAATCCCAAATTTTAGAAAGTGAGCGTAAAACTTTACTAACAAGTTCAAAATTCAAAAAAATTTTACCAAGAGCTTTTAAACCATTGATGACATCCGTAAAACGGGTGTACATGTCAACAATGGTTTCGCTTGGTTTGATTGAAAAAGTTCAAAATCATGCAATAAAAAATTGATTTTTGAATTTTTAACTTTTTTAGTGCCTTCATGTGTGATTTCGAGAGTGTGCCAAATTTCAAATGCCATTTCACACAGAGAAATTCGATTAAACTCGTTTTTGTCTAAAGCGCAAAATAAAGCATTCATAGCCTTTGCATTTGGAGAAAACGTCTTCTTCTTCAAATCATTCCAATTATTCATTGGAAGAGAAGACATTTCAAATCCGTTTTCTACTATGTGTCATAAGTTCAAATCCAAAGAAAGCAAGAAAACTCTCATTCGAGTTTCCCAATAAGTGTGGTCTGTCCCATTGAAAAAGGGAGGATGAATGAGAGAGTGACACTCTTGAAAGCCGAAAAGAGCTACTTTTATTTGGGTGTTAAACCAAAGTAGAAAATGAGTCTCTGATACCAATTGTTAGGAACGGGGCTCGGCACTAAGAGGGGGGGGTGAATTAGTGCAGCGGTAAGATAACGACGGTTTAAAGACTTTCGTACGATAAAATCATTTTCGACGTAAAACAGTTTTCGGAAACTTAACTTGAAAGCGAGTTCGTAAAAGTATTGAAGGCAGTAAGCACTTAAAGAGGTTTACAGTAAAGATAAGATGCTCAAAGTAAATGCAAACAGAGATTTTAGAGTGGTTTGGTCAATCGTGACCCACATCCACTTTCGGCTTCCTCCTCTAACGAGGTCACTGACGTCCACTAGAGGTCTTCCTTCAATAGGCAAAGACCAACTCCTTCTTAAACCCCTCTTCCCTTTTCATGGGGTTAGGAGACAACCCTTACAAGCACTCACACTCCTCTTACAGAATTCTAAACTTAGAGTGGAGGATGGAATTTCTAAAGTGATTTCTATAGCGTTTCTTTCCTTTTTTGCTCTCTGTGCTTGTGTGCTTTAACCAGGGATGAGAGGGATATTTATAGCCTTTAAGTTGATTCAAACTTGGAGCCTAAAACTATCCCATCCCGGGTTTCACAGACATGGGCGGCACTACCGCCTACACTGGGCGGTACCACTGCCCAATGTCAATTTGACGCTGACACTGCCCTGGGCAGTACCACTGCCTTGGGCAGTACCACTGCCCAGGTCTGGCGGTACCATCGCCTAGGGTGTAGTGCTGGGCAGTAACACCGCCCAGACTGGCGATACCACCGCCTGGCACCCTGCCAGCAGAGGTACAACCGCTCAAACTAGCGATACCACCGCCTGACACAATCTCGAAGACTGTGCCACGACGGTGAGACTCCTTGGGGCACTATTTGGGCTTCTTATTGGGCCCAACACAGTGATTACATGGGCCTAGCTGGCCCATAATTGGGTTGGCCCAATCCAAGCCTAATTACGTGCTAACTACGATTCCTAAGACATATTCTAAGCTAAACTAAGTCCGTAAGTCTATTTTTCCGGCGAGCTTCCGGTGATCTTCCGATAAACTTCCAACGATCTCTCGGTAATGTTCTGGCGGACTCCCGGCAAACTCCTGGACTTGCCACGATCCTCTTGGCGAGTTTCAATGACCTTCTATAGCAAGCTCTGAGACTTCTCGGTTGGTTCCTCCAGAACTTCCGACGAACGTCCGGACTTCCGACGAACTCTCGAAATTCCTACGATGTCACGTCCTTGACTCCGGGACTTCATTTTGCTTCATGCCTTGCTATCATAATTAATCCTGCATATGTAAAACACACTTCAATTTTGACAATTATTACTAAGCAATAATCATGTTGTTCGACATGTCATTGGTCCCTCGATGCTTCATTTGATTCTTCGGCACAAGATGATTTTTCCTGCTTTAATTGTCTCATCCTGATCAAAGCATCCCGCGTCACTCAAAACACAGATTAAAACATAAAGACTTATCAATATTTTTCATCATCAAAATATGAGATTCAACATCACGCAGATCCAGGCTTGGAGCACTGGAAAGTAGTAAAGTATATCCTTAAATACTTAAGAAGGACTAAGGATCTTTTCCTAGTGTATGGAGGTAGTAGCCTCAGGGTTGAAGGCTACACAGACTCAAGTTTTCAGTCTGATATAGATGATAGCAAGTCAAATTTGAGGTATGTGTACACCTTGAATGGAGGAGTAGTGTGCTAGTGTTGACTCGACCATAGAGGCAGAGTACATTGCTGCAGCAGATGCAACAAAAGAGAGAGTATAGTTGAAGAAGTTCATCATAGATCTAGGAGTCGGGCTAAGTAACGAGGAGCTGATTCCTTATATTGCGACAACTACAGGGAGATTACTCAAATAAGGGAACCCGGGTCTCATCAGAAGTGTTTTGAGGAGGTTCCAACTTATTGGAAAGATCATGACCCAAGGAGAATTAGTAGTGGAAAAAGTTCCATCTAAAGATAACATTGCAGATTCACTAACAAAGCCATTGTCTCAAATTGTCTTTGTGCATCACAGGGGTCTGATAGGGATCAGACATATAGGTGATTGGCTTCAGGTCAAGTGGGAGATTGCTAGTCATAAGTGCCCAGCAAGCCAATCACGTAAGTGATGACACGTGTGACTTGACACGAAATCTTTTTGCTTATTATATTTTAGCATTTATCACTTTATATTAACTATTGCATATATACATGTATATATTGTGATGTCCTTGGATTTATGCAATGGGAATCAGATCGTAATGAGATCACTATAATGAGATCGATTCACCTTTAAACACAGATCCTAAATAATCACGGTCATAGGTTACTCAAGAGGGACATCGTGATAACCGGACAGACTGATGTACTGTATACCTGCCCATATGATAGATGCAGCTGATCTCATAGCTGCTCGTGTAGGGACACCAGGGATACAGTATAGGTACTCATTGGAGAATGAGTTCACTGATTGATCCACTAACGGAATGCTGGATGGTTGATGATGCCTTATTATCAGACAATGATTGCGTAGTCCTAGTCGTGTATCAGGTCCTTAGACTCGAGACACCAAGGATGTCCTGTATTAGTGCTCCACTCTTTGATACCAGACTTATATGTTTGGATGTCTCAGATCTAGTACAATTGGTCATTGGGAGTGACAGTCCACCTTACGAGGGCTATTAAGTGTCAATAGAGGATCATCCACTATCGGCATCATGAGAGGAATATCCCATGTATTCTTGCTCAGACAAATCCCTGGCTAGGGTCATTCGGATTGAGAGAGAAAGAGTTCTCTGGGAGAATCCGATTACAGTGAGACTCGAGAAGAAATCGTATAGGTCTGACAGCACCATGCCCGATATATGGTCTCTGGGATATTAGATGGATGAGAGACTATAGGTATACGGTAACTGAGGATAAATAGATCTAATGGATTGGATTCCCTTGTATCGTCTGGGGACTACGGCATAGTGGCATAATACGTCCGTAGTCGATGAGTCAAGTAAATTATTATAGAGATAATAATTCACTAAGTTAGAAGGAGTTCTGATAGGAATGACTCACAGCCAGCTCGATATTGGGCCTAGAGGGTCACACACATATGGTAGGTATTGCGATGAGTAGAGGTTCAGATATGAGATATCCACTAGAGCCCCTATCTTATTGGATATCCAATAAGCCCTTAAATTATTGGATCCCATGGACGAGATCCAATAAGAGCCCATGAGAGATTATTGGATAGAGATCCACTAATTTAAAAGGCTTGGGTAATTGGATGCAGATCCAATACCCACTTGGGGAGGATCTATTAGGGTTTGACAAGGGACCTCTATAAATAGGAGGGATTCAATGGTTCATAGGCTAGACCTTTTGCTTGCCTCTCCTATTCTCCTCCACCTCTCCACCTCAGAGCAGGCCTGGAGTTTTGAGGATCGTCGTCGTAGCCCTGTTATGTGGATCACCGATAGAGAGAAGGACGCTTGACCTCCTTCACCCTCTCCTAGAGATCTACAAGGAAACAGGGATTTACAAACTCCCTAGGTAACACCATCTATTCTATACGTGGTTTATTTCGTAGATTTTTGTGCACCAATCTTCGCACAATGATGAACATCTTTTTGGAAAATTGGGGATTTTGTTTTCTTGTTCTTCTACTGTGCTTGTGATGTCGCCCCCAAGATTTCCCAACAGTATCGCCCAGACCTAGGAAACCCAGGATGAGATGTTTTTAGGCTCTAAATTTGAATCAACTTGAAGCCTATAAATACCCCTCTCATCCCTAGTCAACATACATAAGCACAGAGAGTTTAAAAGTGAACAAATGCTATTGTAATTACTTAAGAAATCCCCTCCTCTAGTCTAAGTTTAGAATTCTGTTTAGAAGGAGTGAGTGCTTGTAAAGGTTGTCTCGTAAACCTATGAAAAGGAGAAGAGGGGTATAAGAAGGAGGTTGATCTTCCCCTATTACAGGAAGATCGATAGTGGATGCCGGTGGCCTCAACGGAAGAGGAATCGGTAGAGTGGATGTAGGTCATGACGACCGAACTACTATAAAATTGGCATGTTCTCTGGTTTGCATTTCTATTGTTGCCATTTACTTTACTGCAAACCATTTTACTTGCTTACCGCCTTTAATACATTTACAAACATACTTTCAAGTTAAGCATTTATGAGTTCGGCTTTTATCGTACGAAAAGTTTTTCGGAACCGATGTATTTTACCGCTGCACTAATTCACACCCCCCCCCCTCTTAGTGCTGATTCTGTTCCTAACAACTTATAGGTTTGGAAATTTCAGATCTAGTATAGCTGGTCATTGGGAGTGGCAGCTAACCTTATGAGGGCTATTGAGTGTCGATAGAGGATCATCCACTCTCGGTATCATGAGAGGGATATCCTGTGTTCTTGCTCAAATAAATCCTTGGCCAAGGCTATCCCGATTGAGAGAGAAATAGTTTTACAGGAGAATCCAATTAGAGCGAGACTCGATGAGAGGTTATTTGGGCCTGATAGCACCATACCTGGTATATGATTTCTGGGGTATTAGATGGATGAGAGACTATAGGTACACGTTAACTGAGGATATATAGGTCTAATAGATTAGATTTCCTTGTATTGTTTGGGGACTGCGGCGTAGTAGCCTAGTACGTCCGTAGTTGATGAGTCGAGTGAATTATTATAAAGATAATAATTCACAAAACCAGATAGAGTTATGATATGTATGACTCATGGCCTGCTCAAAATTGGGTTTAGAGGGTCACACACATATGGTAAGCATTGCAACGAGTAAAGGTTTATATATAAGATATCCACCGAAAATCATATCTTATTTGATATCCAATAAAACCTTGAATTATTAGATCCCATTGATGAGATACAATAAGTGCTAATAAGAGATTATTGGGTAGAGACCCATTAGTTTAAGAGGCTTGGGTAATTGAATTGAGATCCAATACCCAATAGGGTAGGATCCATTAGGGTTAAGTTAACTAGGGGCCTCTATAAATAGAAGAGAATTATAAACTAAAGGCCCTTGGGCTGGGGCTTCCTGGTTGCCACCTCATATTCTCCTCTCCCCTTCTCCTCAGATAGCAAGCGTGGATATTTGAGGAGCATCATCGTAGCCCTATTATGTGGATCACTGCTAGAGAGGAGGACGCTTGACCTCCTTTATCCTCTCCTACATATTTGTAGGGATTCAGGGATATACGATCTCCCTAAGTAACATAACTATCTCACGCGTGGTTTTTAGTTTTATGGATTTTACACACCAATCTTCGCATTGACGACGAACACCTTTTTAGAAAATTTGGGGTTTCTTTTTTTCTATTCTTCCGCTGCACATGTGATGTCGCCCCTAGATTTCCCTACAACAGTATCATAGCCAGGTTGTTCGTGTAAAAGATTGGTTTTGAACTACGTGTATTGTGATTTAGAAAAGTTTTGACATCAAAATCGTTGACGTGAATGCGAGAAAGGGTAGCAACTGTTGCTGCTCTTGTTGCCCTCGAAGATGGTAGCCTTGCTGCCATCTGTGTGCAGGCAGGCCGCGTGTAGCGATGGCGGCAAGGCCGACCGCCCATCGGTAGATCGGCTATATGCACCAACAGCGCAAGCGGCGACACCCACGGGTGCTGCCTGTGGGCTCAACGCTCGTAGCGGCGCTCGCCCGCAGGCAGAACTGCCCGTAGGGGCGCCCACCCGCGGGGGCACCAGACTACAGGCATTGGCGGCCCACTCACCCCCCGGCAATGGCAATGGCCGCAACGCAGTAGGGGAGAAGAAGGGATTATGGTTTTGGATAAAGGATAGTTTTGCCCCTCGAAATTTTAAAAATTTAAAGTTTTGTCCTTTTTATCTAAATTACCAAAATGCCCTTTATAATTCAAGAAATTCCCTATATATCCTTAATTTCAAAAAATATTATTTAATTAAAATTTTAATTAATTATTAGTATTATTATTGAGTAGTTCTACTTGATGATGATGTATGCATGTGATGTATGATATGGACGGATGATCATTGGCCGTGTGATATGTGTGTACGTGTGATTATGATTATTATTATTATTGGGACCTACGAGCCTCCAATTTATTTTTCGTTTATTGTCGGGCCTACATGCCTATGATTAAGTTGTAATTACACGAGGAGGCACAATGGGAGCGCGGAGGCGATAGCGGGGCCCACGAGACCGATATGGATGATCGCGATGCATGGAGATGTGCTGAGATACCGATGGAACTAGCGAGGACGAGATGGACAATCATAGGGTATTGAGATGCGTCGCTGCATACATAGATCTTGATGTGAGTGATTTAGCCCACTGTCTTGGGCTTGATCATATTAGGGTGTGGTCCATGATCATCTGGTGTGATTACTCATGTGATGTGTGTACTTGTACACCTACAAGATATGTTTATATCTGCATGTGATGTAGATATATATTAAATATGTATAATAAATATGTCATATTAGGAGACCAAATAAAAAATTCTCTCTCTATATAATATTAAGTCGGTAAATGTGAGGCAATTAGATTAACCCACGTGGCCTTCCATTGTTATAAGTATGGACCGATTCCCAACGTGGGTTGAGTTAATCGAGTCACTCGAGGCTCACCTATTTCATGATTCACTATCTTGTCTATGACATGGAGGTGTCACTAGTGACCTGAGGACATGGTATGCTTGGTCGAGTCACTTGAGGGTATATTATCGAATCTGACTCAGGTTGTAATGATGGTGATGACTTAACCGAACACCATGGTTGGTCGAGTCACTCGAGGATATGGTGGTTTAGAGGTCGAATAGGACGGGAATCACAAGAAGTTGTGATTGGCAAGAGTTGCCTACCTTTACGGGCTTAGCGTAATTAGTCGAGTCACTCGAGGTTACATTAAGACGTCGATTGGATCCTGATCCCCACTCAAGATCTGTCGGGGGTCTCTCATTCACATAATGGAGGGAGCTGTGTGATTCGCGAGAAAATAGTGGGAGTAGATTAAGTTAAAAGTCCTTATCTTAATTATTTTTTTTTTACAAAATCTGCATGTTATTTATTTCTGGTACATCTTTATTTTCCGAAATATGTCGCATCCAAATCCCTTACATGGCATACTTGATATCAACCATTTGGCTCCGCAACCTAAGAATCGTTCTCACGATGGAGAACATCGTGTATGACCTTGATACAGTGATGCCTATACTCAAGGAAGGGGCAAGCGAGGATGAGATCGCTCACTACGTGAAGTACATAGATGATTTCACTCTTGTTCAATGTTACATGTTGGGCTCTATGACTCTTGAGTTATAGAGACAACATGAAAAGATGGGTACCAAATCCATTCTCCTACATCTTCATAAATTATTTGAGGAATAGGGAAGGACTCAACGATATGAGATATCGAAGAGTCTCTTCCGTGCCAGGATGATTGAGGGGACACCGGTTTAGAACCATGTCCTAAAGATGATTGAGTGGATAGAGAAACTCACAAGTATAGGGATGGCCCTAGAGGCTGACCTGTTTGCAGACCTTGTACATTAGTCCATACCATATTTCTTTTCTTAGTTCATAATGAATTTTAATATAAATAAGCTTGAGGCGACTCTCCTTGAGCTCCTCAATATTTGAGGGAGGCAGAGAGCACTATCAAGAAAGAGAAGCCAATTCTCTATGCTCGTGAGACTAGGAAAAAAAAAAAAGCAGAAAAGTCCCTTAAGAAGGACAAGGGCAAGGGCAGATTGGGTAAAGCAAAGGTTGCTAAGAATGACCAAACTACTTCCACTACGGCAAAGATGGGCATTGGAAGAAGAACTGCAAAGAGTACTTTGCAGAGGGGGAAAACAGAAGGTTGGAGAAGCTTTAGGTACATTCATGATTAGTCTCCATTTGTTAGACTCTTATGATAACACATAAGTATTGGATACCGGTAGTGCTTATCATATTTGTAATTCATTGCAAGTTCTAGCAAAACCTAGGAGATTAGCAAAAGGCGAGATGGATCTCAAGATAGGCAATAGAGCAAAAGTTATTGCAGTGGTTGTTCGTGAGGTCACCCTATATTTGTTTGGTAGAGCTATTATTGGATTAGATGGTTGCTATTTTGTACTTTCTATTATCAAAAATATTATTTTATTTCATGTTTGACTGTTAGTGGATATAAATTAGTTTTTGAGCATAATAATTGTTTAATAATATTAGATGATAGGATCATCACTAGAGGAACACTGCATAATGGTTTGTTTATGCTAGACACAACTCCACATATCATGAATGTAAGTGAGTCTAAGAGGAAACGAGATGAGGTGAACAATGCATACTTGTGGCATTGTAGGCTAGGTCATATTCATGAAGGAAGGATTCAAAAGTTGTTAAAGGATAAATACCTAGATTCATTCAACTATGAGTCATATGCAACTTGTAAGCCTTGCCTTCATTGAAAGATGACTAACACTCTATTTAGTAGAACTAGAGTCACTGAGTTACTGGAACTCATACATAGTGATGTATATGGTCACATGTCAACTCATGTCATAAGTGGTTTGTTAGGACTCTAGCTTGGAGAGTCCTAATTGAGAGGGACATTTATATAAAACCTACCTAAGCCGACCCCTATTAAAGAGATGAAGAGGCTGACTAGGGTTAGGAGATTGTTTCTTAGAGAAGAATTAGGAGTTGTAAAGGAATAGGAGTCTTGAGTAGGAGTCCTATTAGGAGTTCGGGTTTAGAAGCCCTATAAATAGTCATGTATTCCTCCTCTTTTCATAAGCAATAGATGAATCTTTTCTACAGCCTTTGAGCAGCAACTTGGAGAGAGGAACCCCTATAGAGTTCCAAGGAGGCCGATCCCCTAAAGAGATCAACCCCAAGTTTAGAATCTGCAAGGGTTCTAACACCTTTGAAGAGGGCGGGTCTGTTAGGACTCTAGCTTGGAGAGTCCTAATTGAGAGGGACATTCATGTAAAACCTACCTAAGCCGACCCCTATTAAAGAGATGAAGAGGCCGGCTAGGGTTAGGAGGTTGTTTCTTAGAAAAGAATTAGGAGTTGTAAAGGAATAGGAGTCTTGAGTAGGAGTCGTATTAGGAGTTAGGGTTTAGAAGCCCTATAAATAGTCATGTATTCCTCCTCTTTTCATAAGCAATAGATGAATCTTTTCTGCAGCCTTTGAGCAGCAACTTGGAGGGAGGAACCCCTATAGAGTTTCAAGGAGGCCGATCCCCTAAAGAGATCAACTCCAAGTTTAGAATATGTAAGGGTTCTAACACCTGGTATTAGAGCAGCGTTCTTGGCGTCTCACTGCCCTTCCACAACCATCCATCAACCCTCCACAACCGCTCAAAGCAATTCCCACAATTGCTTAAAAGATCATCACCAAATTCTGTCGTCATCTCCACCACCACGGATCATCCTTTGATCTCCCCGTGAATTGCAACAGGTTCTGGTTTTCTACCTTACTGCTGCTGCAATTTAGTTATCCTTATTTGAAAATCCCAAAAAAACTATTCCTATATTTCTGCATAAACTTTTCATCATAAAGTTTTCATCTCTACGACGAAAGATACATTGCAGAATTCCAACCGTATAACACAGTCTATTTGATCTTGCTATTGTGTTTTTTCTATCCAAATCTCTACAAAATTTTTATGACATCTTTGACACTTCCTAACAGCAGATTTTCCTTTGGTTTTGTCAAAAATTCTTAATATAAACCATTGATATTTTACATCTAATATGCTATACTTGAAAATCTGCACTGTAAAATTTCAACCGCATAGCACTGTTTTTTTATCTTGATACTATGTTGTTTCTATCCAAATCTCTACGAAATTTTTATGATAGCTTTGACACTTCCTAACAGTGGATTTCCCTTTGGTTTCATCAAAAATTCTGAATATAAACTACTGATCTTTTACGCCCAATCTGCTATACCTAAAAATCTGTGCTGTAGAAAATTTTAGCCGCATATTGTTGCCTTAACCCATCTATTTGAAATCTTTTTTGAATGAAATTTCTTATACAATTCATAAATTATCTTGGCTTCCATCTAAGATTAATCTATTAAGAAATTCATCTCTAAAAACGATTTTATGTTGCTGCAAATTTTCGTCGTAACCAACTGAAATTTTTCGACGAGAATTCTGCAATCGAAACTTGCACGAATTTCCTTGCTGTTATACTGTCGAAAATTTCTTGATTAAATTAGATATCCTTGCTGTCATATAAACAGTGATTTTGCTATCAATTCCCTCCTCAATTCTCTCATATTTTTGGTGGAAATTACGTCGAGAAACCGTAGTTTCTTCGACGACAATTCTACTCTTACAAGATAGCACATACTTGCTGCAACTTCCACTGATTTCTATCAAACCTTTGCCACCATATACCATAGATCCAAAACATTCATCCACAGTCCTAAAACTCCACCAAACCACACCCTCAAACTGCACCAAAAATAGCCACAAAACAATCCTAAACCGTAGCCTACATCCACCAATCCACCAACCCTTTCGACCATCACCTCTCTCAACCAATACATGCCTTTAACCCGACAACAAAAGAGAGATCTTAACATCACAGATTTGGTGGCATATACTATGGCATCTGAGGAAGTAATCAATGCTAAATTTGAAGCCTTCGAGGTGTGAATGGAGGATAAGATTCGGACGCTCTTTACCGAACTCAGATTGGGCCGACTACTAAGCCCAAAGAAATCACATCAAGGAGAGAGCTTTGTCCAGTCGCACCAAGCCCGAAGATATGACTTCCAAGAGAGGGGAAGCTCTATGACCAACCCCAACTATCCATGCATGAGAGTGGACTTCCCTAGATGGAAAGAAAGAGACCCAATTGGTTGGATCTCGCGCGCGGAGCAATATTTTCTGTACCACAAAACCGCGGATGCATCTATGGTGAAAATTACAGCTATACATCTTGAAGGGGATGCTATACAGTGGTTTGACTTGTTTGAACATACTTATGGAGTCCTTTCATGGCAACAAATCAAAGAAGAATTGTTGATCCGCTTCAGACTAACCGATTACGAGAATATTGACGGACAACTAGCAAAGATCCGACAAACTTCCACCATTCAGGAGTACCAAACCAGGTTTGAAAGGTTATCTAATCAAACTCATAATTGGTCTCAAAAACAGCTATTGAGGACCTTCATTGAGGGCTTGAAGCCGGAGATCCGAGGAGAAGTTAAAGCGCAACAACTGTATACGCTTATGACAGCCATCTCTTTCGCACGACATCAAGAGGAGCAATTGAACCATAAAGCTCGGAGGACTAGGGTCACTCCTCAACCAGTAATATTGAAGCTCTTAGCCCCCCTACTGTCGACCAAGTCCCTACACTAAAGGGGGACTTCTTATGATTGAACTGATAGAAGAAGAGGTCATTAAACATCCAGAAGAGAGCCTTGAACATGAAGAAGAAGATGCAGAAGAAGAGCCACAACCGACCAAAGTTACGGTACATACACTAGCTGGCTACTCAAACCCGCAAACGATGAAAGTTGGAGGCCTTCTCAAACAACAACCGATCACTATTCTCATTGACACGGGCAGCACTAAGAACTTCCTAAACAGTAAGGTTGCTGTCCATATGAACTTACCTATTGAGAATTGCAGCAGGTTTATCTTTAAGGTCGCCAACGGACGGATTTTCAAGTGTGATCATTGGTGCTCGCAAGTGAAACTGTTGCTGCAGGACCAAGAGATAATTGTAGAATTCTTCCTCCTCCCTCTTGATGATTGGGAATGACGTAGGAATGCTATCCACAGTAAAGGCTTGGTTATCTAGACACTTCTCCATGAAGGACTTAGGGGAAGCATCCTATATCTTGGGGATTTGGATCTATAGAGACAGATCCAAGAGGATGCTTTGCTTGTCTCAGTCCAGGTACATAGAAACCATTGTCAAAAGGTTTGGCATGGAAAATTCCAAGAGAGGTCTTATATCGATGAGACATGGGATATCACTTTCTAGGAGTATGTCCCCAAATACTCTAGAAGAAAGGGCAAACATGGATATGATACCTTATGCCTCAGCGATAGGGTCTATCATGTATGTCATGCTATATACTAGGCCTGATATAGCACATGCTCTAAGTGTCACGAGCAGGTATCAGGTGTTAGGAACGGGGGTCGGCACTAAGAGGGGGGGGCGGGGGGTGAATTAGTGCAGCGGTAAGATAACGACAGTTTAAAAACTTTCGTATAATAAAACCATTTTCGACGTAAAATCGTTTTTGAAAACTTAAATTGAAAGCGAGTTCGTAAAAGTATTGAAGGCAGTAAGTACTTAAAGAGGTTTTTAGTAAAGATAAAATGCTCAAAGTAAATGCAAACTGAGATTTTAGAGTGGTTCGGTCAATCGTGACCTACATCCACTTTTGGCTTCCTCATCCGACGAGGTCACCGACGGCCACTAGAGGTCTTCCTTCAATAGGCGAAGACCAACTCCTTACACCCCTCTTCTCCTTTTCACGGGTTTAGGAGATAACCCTTACAAGCACTCACACTCCTCTTATAGAATTCTAAACTTAGAGTGGAGGAGAGAATTTCGAAAGTGATTTCTATAGCATTTCTTTCTTTTTTTGCTCTCTGTACTTGTGTGCTTTAACCAGGGATGAGAGGGGTATTTATAGGCTTCAAGTTGATCCAAACTTGGAGCCTAAAACTCTCCCATCCCGGGTTCCCCGGGCATGGGCGGTACTACCGCCTGCATTGGGTGGTACCACCGCCCGATGTCAGTTTGACGCTGACACTACCCTGGGTGGTACCATCGCCCAGGTCTGGCAGTCCCACTGCCTAGGGGGCAGTGCTGGGCAGTACCACCGCCTGACACAATCTCGAAGACTCTGCCACGATGGTGAGACTCCTTGGGGCACTGTTTGGGCTTCTTATTGGTCCCAACACAGTAATTACATGGGCCTAGCTGGCCCGTAATTGGGTTGGCCCAATCTAAGCCCAATTACGTGCTAACTATAATTCCTAAGACATATTCTAAGCTAAACTAAGTCCGTAAGTCTATTCTTTCGACGAGCTTCCGGTGATGTTCCGGCGAACTTCCGACGATCTCTTAACAATGTTCCGACGGACTCCCGGTAAACTCCTGGACTTACAATGATCCTCTTAGCGAGTTTAGATTAGCTTCTCTAGTAAGCTCTGAGACTTCTCGGCTGGTTCCTCTAGAACTTCTAACGAACGTCCGGACTTCCGACGAACTCTCGAAATTCCTACGAAGTCGCGTCCTTGACTTCGGGACTTCATTTTGCTTCATGCCTTGCTATCGTAGTTAATCCTGCACATGTAAAACACACTTCGATCTAGACAATTAATACTAAGCAATAATCATGTTGTCCAGCATGTCATTGGTCCCTTGACGCTTCGTTTGATTATTCGGTGAATCGTCCTCTCTTGCGGCCTATTGCCCAATCAGCCAGTTGACTCCGCAACTTCAATATCTTTGGTGCAATATCCGCTCTTCTTGGCCCGATGCCCGAATCCACATCCCGAAACCTTTTGTCGATATGTCGACCGATCCACCGGCTCTATGTCCAATTTTTTGACATGTTACTCCGGCACTACATGATTTTTCCTGCTTTAATTGTCTCATCCTGATCGAAGCATCCTGCGTCACTCAAAATGCAGATTAAAATATAAACACTTATCAATTAGTTTCATCATCAAAATATGAGATTCAATAATCTTCCCCTTTTTTATGATGACAACCAATCGATGACGGAGTTAACCTTAACTCTTGGAGTTTAAACAAACTCCCCCTATCAATATGCTTTATTGATAGAAACTCTTGGATTCAAAAATCCAAGCAACATGTCATGATCAAATCATGACATACCAATAACATACTTCTCCCCCTTTGTCATCAACAAAAAGGAGAAGTACAATTCTTATGTGTTTGACATAACAGTTTCAAATCGTTGCATAATAAAGCTTCAAGTTCTACCATCATGCAATTTTGCTATCATCATCGATATACAAGGTAGTAAGATAGCAATTTCTACAACATACAAGCTAGCAAATTTTATAACATTTTAGAACATTCGAGCTAGCAATTTTGAGATGTTCAAGAAAGCAACACTCGCTTCTTGAAATATGCAAGTTGTAAGCTAGCAATTTTTTGCTTCATTTGCAATGTTTGAGCTAGCAATTTTGCTTCCGTTGTAAAGTGCAGGTTAGCATGTTTTGCATCTTGAGATAGGCAAGATAGCGCTTTTGCAAGTTTTGTTTCTTAAGATAGGCAAGCTAGTGATGTTCAAGATAGCAAGCTCTTTCTTCTCTTTTGAGAAGTACCAATTTTTGCTTCCTTTGCAAAGTGCAAGCTAGCAAAATTTTGCTTCATTCTTGAATTGTGCAAGCTAGCATTTTTCTCTTTGAGATGTGCATATTAGCAACTCTTTCTCCCCCTTTGTCATTGACAAAAAGAGGGGAAGACCATTTACATCAATTTTCAAGTTATGACAAAGGTAAATAGCATAGATGGAAATTCAAGTCATGAATGTCAAAACAATTATTTTATCATGAATATTTCATCATTGCATGCATCATTATCATAAGTGTTTCATGCATTCATATCATCACATGAAGAAAATAAAAAAGAACTTAGTGATGAGATATACTTCATAGATTCAAAGAATTTTACATAATGAAATCATATCATGAGAGATAAAATATCAAAGATCGTGAAGATAAATCATGAGTATCAAGAGACATATAACGATTCATTTTGGATAACTCAAATAATGAAAAGAAAGAATCATAGTAGATAATCTTGAAAAAAAAAAATTTTAAGTCAAAATTCTGAGAAATCAAGAGAACCCGTGATTCATTTTAATAGATCTCCTCTTAAATAAATAATGTAAAAAAATCTTAGAAGATCATGAAAAATCTTGATTCATATAAAAGACTTCATGAGAAATTATGATTTCGTTAAACTCATTCAAATTCATCAAATCATTTTCATAGTCCAAGAGATTCATAAAAGCATAATATACATGGATTAATTAACCTTTTATCGAAAAATCAATAAGATAGAGATGTTTCATCTTAAATTATTGGTTTCATACAAGTATGCGTTTATCTTTTTATTGCAAATAAAAACATACATCAACTTTTATGATTGAAAAATGTATTTCATCATAAAAACCATCAAGACCAATAAATCACAAAAATCATCGTGTATAACTTTAAAATCTCATGCATAAAATCATCAATCATAGTATCAAAACATTTAATATTTTCATTACATCATTTTTAAAACCGAAAAAGCCACTTTCATTACCATAAAAATCGATAGTCCATAAATCGCAAAAATCATCCTGGATCATTTCGAAAGATCAACTCATTAAGCATGATTTCATATTTTTAATTAAAATCATTTTGTTTGTTTAATATAAAATATGTATTTTTATGATTATTTTTAAAATCATTGGAAAGGTAAGCATGATCCAATTTTTTATTTTCATTATTAAACATGCACTTTTTAAGAAAATTAATTCTAAACTAAATTAAAAATAATTCATGAAATATGTCATGTAATTTCAAAATAAACTAAAGGTGTTTTGATTACCACAACGTCGAAAGCTGTTAAGGCGTAGTTTGCCACCTCGCCTTTGTTGATTTTCTCCTCGTCTTCGGAGGAGCTCGATTCATCTCACTTTGTGTTCTTCTTCTTGCATTCAAAACAAGTAGATGCATTCTTTTTTTTCTTTTTAAGTTTATTTTTAATTTTCGATTCTTGTTTTAAAATTTTCATTGAAAGTTCAAGTTCACCATCACTTGAGCTTATGCTCGAGTGGTCTTCGATTGTTCTTAGTCTGAAATCCTTTATGTCCTTTGGAAGGTGTTTCTCAAGTTATTTACGTGCATTGCATGTCATTTTATAGGTCATCAAGGACCCGATAAGTTCTTCGACAGGGAAATGGTTCAAATCTTTTGATTCTTGTAAAGCCATTACTTTTGAATCCCAAATTTTAGAAAGTGAGCGTAAAACTTTACTAACAAGTTCAAAATTCAAAAAAATTTTACCAAGAGCTTTTAAACCATTGATGACATCTGTAAAACGGGTGTACATGTCAACAATGGTTTCGCTTGGTTTCATTGAAAAAGTTCAAAATCATGCAATACAAAATTGATTTTTGAATTTTTAACTTTTTTAGTGCCTTCATGTGTGATTTCGAGAGTGTGCCAAATTTCAAATGCCATTTCACACAGAGAAATTCGATTAAACTCGTTTTTGTCTAAAGCGCAAAATAAAGCATTCATAGCCTTTACATTTGGAGAAAACGTCTTCTTCTTCAAATCATTCCAATTATTCATTGGAAGAGAAGACATTTCAAATCCGTTTTCTACTATGTGTCAGAAGTTCAAATCCAAAGAAAGCAAGAAAACTCTCATTCGAGTTTTCCAATAAGTGTGGTCTGTCCCATTGAAAGAGGGAGGATGAACCAGAGAGTGACACTCTTGAAAGCCGAAAAGAGCTACTTTTATTTGGGTGTTAAACCAAAGTAGAAAACGAGTCTCTGATACCAATTGTTAGGAACGGGGCTCGGCACTAAGAGTGGGGGGTGAATTAGTGCAGCGGAAGATAACGACGGTTTAAAGACTTTCGTATGTTAAAATCATTTTCGACGTAAAACAGATTTCAGAAACTTAAATTAAAAGTGAGTTCGTAAAAGTATTGAAGGCAATAAGCACTTAAAGAGGTTTACAGTAAAGATAAGATGCTCAAAGTAAATGCAAACAGAGATTTTAGAGTGGTTTGGTCAATCGTGACCTACATCCACTTTCGGCTTCCTCCTCCGACGAGGTCATCGACGTCCACTAGAGGTCTTCCTTCAATAGGCAAAGACCAACTCCTTCTTAAACCCCTCTTCCCTTTTCATGGGGTTAGGTGACAACCCTTACAAGCACTCACACTCCTCTTACAGATTTCTAAACTTAGAGTGGAGGAGGGAATTTCTAAAGTGATTTCTATAGCGTTTGTTTCCTTTTTTGCTCTCTATGCTTGTCTACTTTAACCAGGGCTGAGAGGGGTATTTATAGGCTTTAAGTTAATTCAAACTTGGAGCCAAAAACTCTCCCATCCCGGGTTCCCCAGACATGGGCGGCACTACCGCCTACCCTGGGCGGTACCACCGCCCACACTGGGCGGTACCACCGCCCAATGTCAATTTGACGCTGACACTGCCCTGGGCAGTACCACTGCCCAGGTCTGGCGGTACCACCGCCTAGGGTGTAGTGCTGGGCAGTAACACCGCCCAGACTGGCGGTACCACCGCCTGGCACCCTGCCAGCAGAGGTACAACCGCCCAAACTAGCAGTACCACCGCCTGACACAATCACGAAGATTGTGCCACGACGGTGAGACTCCTTGGGGCATTGTTTGGGCTTCTTATTGGGCCCAACACAGTGATTACATGGGCCTAGCTGGCCCATAATTGGGTTGGCCCAATCCAAGCCCAATTACGTGCTAACTACGATTCCTAAGACATATTCTAAGCTAAACTAAGTCCGTAAATCTATTTTTCCGGCGAGCTTCCGGTGATCTTCCGGTAAACTTCCGACGATCTCTCGGCAATATTCCGGTGGACTCCCGGCAAACTCCTGGACTTGCCACGATCCTCTTGGCGAGTTTCAATGACCTTCTCTAGCAAGCTCTGAGACTTCTCGGTTGGTTCCTCCAGAACTTCCGACGAACGTCCGGACTTCCGACGAACTCTCGAAATTCCTACGATGTCACGTCCTTGACTCTGGGACTTCATTTTGCTTCATGCCTTGCTATCATAATTAATCCTGCACATATAAAACACACTTCAATTTTGACAATTATTACTAAGCAATAATCATATTGTTCGGCATGTCATTGGTCCCTCGATGCTTCATTTGATTCTTCGGCACATCGTCCTCTCTTGCGGCCTATTGCTCAATCGGCCAGTTGACTCCACAACTCCAATATCCTTGGTGTAATATCTGCTCTTTTTGGCCCGATGTCCGAATCCACGTCCCGAAGCCTTTTGTCAATACGTCGACTAATCCACTAGCTCGATGTCCAATCTTCTGACATGTTCCTCCGGCACAAGATGATTTTTCCTGCTTTAATTGTCTCATCCTGATCAAAGCATCCCGCGTCACTCAAAACACAGATTAAAACATAAACACTTATCAATATTTTTCATCATCAAAATATGAGATTCAACATCACGTAGATCCAGGCTTGGAGCACTGGAAAGTAGTAAAGTATATCCTTAAATACTTAAGAAGGACTAAGGATCTTTTCCTAGTGTATGGAGGTAGTAGCCTCAGGGTTGAAGGCTACACAGACTCAATTTTTCAGTCTGATATCGATGATAGCAAGTCAAATTTGAGGTATGTGTACACCTTTAATGGAGGAGCAGTGTGCTACTGTTGACTCGACCATAGAGGCATAGTACATTGCTGCAGTAGATGCAACAAAAGAGGGAGTATAGTTAAAGAAGTTCATCATAGATCTAGGAGTCGGGCTAAGTAACGAGGAGCTGATTCCTTATATTGCGACAACTGCAGGGAGATTACTCAAATAAAGGAACCCGGGTCTCATCAGAAGTGTTTTGAGGAGGTTCCAACTTATTGGAAAGATCATGACCTAAGGAGATGTAGTAGTGGAAAAAGTTCCATCTAAAGATAACATTGCAGATTCACTAACAAAGTCATTGTCTCAAATTGTCTTTGTGCATCACAGGGGTCTGATAGGGATCAGACATATAGGTGATTGGCTTCAGGTCAAGTGGGAGATTGCTAGTCATAAGTGCCCAGCAAGCCAATCACGTAAGTGATGGCACGTGTGACTTGACACGAAATCTTTTTGCTTATTATATTTTGGCATTTATCACTTTATATTAACTATTGCATATATACATTTATATATTGTGCTGTCCTTGGATTTGTGCAATGGGAATCAGATCGTAATGAGATCACGATAATGAGATCGATTCACCTTTAAACACAGATCCTAAATAATCACGGTCATAGGTTACTCAAGAGGGACATCGTGATAACCGGACAGACTGATGTACTATATACCTGCCCATATGATAGATGCAGCTGATCTCATAGCTGCTCGTGTAGGGACACTAGGGATACAGTATAGGTACTCATTGGAGAATGAGTTCACTAATTGATCCATTTACGTCATGCTGGATGGTTGATGATGCCTTATTATCAGACTGATTGCATCGTCCTAGTCGTGTATCAGGTCCTTAGACTCGAGACACCAAGGATGTCCTGTATTAGTGCTCCACTCTTTGATACCAGACTTATATGTTTGGATGTCTCAGATCTACTACAATTGGTCATTGGGAGTGACAGTCCACCTTACGAGGGCTATTAAGTGTCAATAGAGGATCATCCACTATCGGCATCATGAGAGGAATATCCCATGTATTCTTGCTCAGACAAATCCCTGGCTAGGGTCATTCGGATTGAGTGAGAAAGAGTTCTCTGGGAGAATCCGATTAGAGTGAGACTCGAGAAGAAACCGTATAGGTCTGACAACACCATGCCCGATATATAGTCTTTGGGATATTAGATGGATGAGAGACTATAGGTATACGGTAACTAAGGATAGATAGATCTAATGGATTAGATTCCCTTGTATCGTCTGGGGACTACGACATAGTAGCATAGTACGTCCGTAGTCGATGAGTCAAGTAAATTATTATAGAGATAACAATTCACTAAGTTAGAAGGAGTTCTGATAGGTATGACTCACAGCCAGCTCGATATTGGGCCTAGAGGGTCACACACATATGGTAGGTATTGCGATGAGTAGAGGTTCAGATATGAGATATCCACTAGAGCCCCTATCTTATTGTATATCCAATAAGCCCTTGAATTATTGGATCCCATGGACGAGATCCAATAAGAGCCCATGAGAGATTATTGGATAGAGATCCACTAATTTAAAAGGCTTGGGTAATTGGATGCAGATCCAATACCCACTAGGGGAGGATCTATTAGGGTTTGACAAGGGACCTCTATAAATAGGAGGGATTCAATGGTTCATAGGCTAGACCTTTTGCTTGCCTCTCCTATTCTCCTCCACCTCTCCACCTCAGAGCAGGCCTGGAGTTTTGAGGATCGTCGTCGTAGCCCTGTTGTGTGGATCACCGCTAGAGAGAAGGACGCTTGACCTCCTTCACCCTCTCCTAGAGATCTATAAGGAAACAGGGATATACGAACTCCCTAGGTAACACCATCTATTCTATACGTGGTTTATTTCGTAGATTTTTGTGCACCAATCTTCGCACAATGATGAACATCTTTTTGGAAAATTGGGGATTTTGTTTTCTTGTTCTTCTACTATGCTTGTGATGTCGCCCCCAAGATTTCCCAATAGTACCGCCCAAACCCAGGAAACTCGGGATGAGATGTTTTTAGGCTCTAAATTTGAATCAACTTGAAGCCTATAAATACCCCTCTCATCCCTAGTCAACATACATAAGAACAGAGAGTTTAAAAGTGAACAAATGCTATTGTAATTACTTAAGAAATCCCCTCCTCTAGTCTAAGTTTAGAATTCTGTTTAGAAGGAGTAAGTGCTTGTAAAGGTTGTCTCCTAAACCTATGAAAATGAGAAGAGGGGTATAAGAAGGAGGTTGATCTTCGCCTATTAAAGGAAGATCGATAGTGGATGCCGGTGGCCTCGACGGAAGAGGAATCGGCAGAGTGGATGTAGGTCATGACGACCGAATGTTAGAACCCTTGCAGATTCTAAACTTGGGGTTGATCTCTTTAGGGGATCAGCCTCCTTGGAACTCTATAGGGGTTCCTCCCTCCAAGTGCTGCTCAAAGGCTGCAGAAAAGTTTCATCTATTGCTTGAGAAAAGAGGAGGAATACATGGCTATTTATAGGGCTTCTAAACCCTAACTCCTAATAGGACTCCTACTTAAGACTCTTACTTCTAACCAACTCCTAATAGGACTCCTACTCAAGACTCCTATTCCCTTACAACTCCTAATTCTTCTCTAAGAAAAAACCTCCTACATGAATGTCCCTCTCAATTAGGACTCTCCTAACTAGAGTCCTAACAGAATGTCCCTCTCAATTAGGACTCTCCTAGCTAGAGTCATAACAGAATGTCCCTCTCAATTAGGACTCTCCTAGCTAAAGTTTAATAATTTTACATGAATGTCCCTCTCAATGAGGACTCTCCTAGCTAGAGTCCTAACAAACCCGCCCTCTTCAAATCAGCCTTGTCCTCGAGGCTAACGATTCATGAATTTTGAGAATTTAATCTTCAAGTCATCATAGTTCTCCAAAGTGGCATCTTCTTTTAGTAGGTTTGTCCACTGTATTAGCAATTCAGTAGTGGATCGTCGTCGTCGAGTCATAATCCGTCGATCAATAATGGCACTTGGCTGAGTCTGAAGTCCTCCTTGGGTAGTCATATTTGGTGGGTGGCTTTGGGCTATCTTCAAGCACCTATTTACAACTTCTGTCTGGCCGTCGGTTTGTGAGTGATATGCCATACTCCTTTTCAATTTAGTACTCTTATAGTGTAATTCTTTTGAGTCCCAATTGTAATGAGCTACGGAGCTTGGTGCTTCCTCCAATTTTTTTATAATCTTACTAGTCTCTGAATCTTCCTGCCATTCCATCTTAATATCCTCAAGGAAGTCACTGGTCGGAAGTGAAATTGCCAAAACTTTAGCTTGCTCGGGTAGCTGCGAAAGCGCATCTGCAAGAACATTCTCTTTCCCCTTTTTGTAAGTTATTTCATAATCAAATCCAAGAAGTTTTGTTACCTAGTTTTGCTGCTCAGGGGATGATATCTTTCGCTCCAAAAAGTACTTGAGGCTTTTATGGTCAGTTTTAATTTGAAATCGTTGACCAATCAAGTAGGGTCTCCACCTCGTTGCTGCGCGCACAATGGCGAGCATCTCCTTATCATATGTTGACTTATTTTGATGGGAGGGAGATAATGCCTTGCTAGTGTATGTGAGTGGTCGACCATCTTGCATGATAATTGCTCCAATTCCGACTCCAGATTCGTCGGCCTCAATAATGAAGGGTCGGTTGAAATCTGGTAGTGTTAGCACCGGCGTCGTCGTCATGGCTGCCTTAAGTTTGTCAAAGGCAACGGAGGCTCTGTCCGACCATTGGAAGACATCTTTTTTAAAAAAGGAAATAAGTGGTGCACTGATCTCTCCATAGTTTTTCACGAACATGCAGTAGTAGCCTGTTAAACCTAGAAAGCCATGTAGCAATTTTATGTTCCTCGGGGTCAGCCAGTTTTGCATTGCTCCAATTTTGAAAGGGTCCACTGTCACACCTTCCTCTGATATGATATGCCCATGATATTTCACCTTTTGTTGAAGAAAGTAAAAATTCGTAGTGGCCGTTGTGTGTTCGAAAGGCGATTTTCGGTATGACTTCTTCATACACTCGTATTTGATAATACCCGGATCAAAGGTCCAGCTTTGTAAAGATTTGTGCTCCCTTTCATCTAGCAATTCATCTACTATTGGAATAAGGTATTTGTTCTTGATGGTTATGCCATTGAGAGCTCGATAATCAACGCATATTCGCCATGTTCCGTCCTTCTTGTGTACAAGTAGCACCGGTGAAAAGTAGAGGTTATAACTTGGCCGAATAACTCCTGTTTGAAGCATCTCTTTTAAAATCCTTTCTATTTCATCCTTCTGGAGATGTGGATACCGATATGGCTGAGTATTTGCTGGAGATTTTACAAGCAAAGGAAATAGGTTTGGATCTTCAAATTCTATTGGCTCTCCTTTAATTTGCTGCTCAAGTTGTACCAAAAAGCCACTGCATGCTTTATGCAAAACCTTCTTCATTTGTTGTGTGCAAATCATCGTTACGTCGCCCCCACGTTTCCCGTGCAGTATCACCTATTTCTCCTTACTGTAAAATTTCATAATTAGTTTCATAAAATTCCAAGAAAAATCACCTAATGTTGTCAACCATTTAATTCTGAGCATGGCCTCATGATCATCAAGAGGGAGAAGGAAGAAATCTGTAATTATCTCTTGGTCCTATAGCAATAGTTTCTCCTGCAGGCGCCTACGATCACACTTCAAAATCCGTCTGTCGGTGACCTTAACATCAAACCTGCAACGATTCTCGATAGGTAATACCATTCGGATAGCAACCTTACTGTTTAGGATATTATTAGTGCTGCCCGTGTCGATGAAAAAAGTGATCAGTTGTTGTTTGAGAAGGCCTCCAAATTTCATCATTTGCGGGTTTGAGTAGCCGGATAGTGCATGTACCGTAACTTCGGTCGGTTGTGGCTCTTCTTCTGCATCTTCTTCTTTATGTTCAATGCTCTCTTCTGGATGTTCAATGACCTCTTCTTCTATTGGTTCAATGATAAAAAGTCTCCCTTTACTACAGCGATGCTCATGGCTCCACGGCTCGTCGCAATGCCAACATAACCCCTTCGCAGATCGCTCTTGAAGCTCTTCTCTTGTCAACCTCTTTGGTGCAGGGACTCGGTCAACAGTAGGGGGGGCTAAGGGCTTCAATATTACTGGTTGAGGAGTGACCCTAGTCCTTCGAGCTTCATGGTTCAATTGCTCCTCTTGATGTCGTGCGAAAGAGATGGCTGCCATAAGCGTGTACGGTTGTCGCGCTTTAACTTCTCCTCGGATCTCCGGCTTCAAGCTCTCAATAAAGGTCCTCAATAGCTGTTTTTGAGACCAATCAAGAGTTTGATTAGATAACCTTTTAAACCTGGTTTGGTACTCCTAAATGGTGGAGGTTTGTCGGATCTTTGCTAGTTGTCCATCAATATTCTCGTAATCGGTTGGTCTGAAGCGGATCAGCAGTCCTTCTTTGAATTGTTGCCATGAAAGGACTTCATAAGTATGTTCAAACCAGTCAAACCACTGTATAGCATCCCCTTCAAGATGTATAGCTGCAATTTTCACCATAGATTCATCTGCAGTTTTGTGGTACCAAAAATATCGCTCCGCGTGCAAGATCCAACCAATCGGGTCTCCTTCTTCCCATCTAGGGAAGTCCACCCTTATGCGTGGATAGTTGGGATCGATCATAGAGCCTCCCCTCCCTTGGAACTCATCTCTTCAGGCCTGGTGCGATTGGGCAAAGCTCTCTCCGTGATATGATTTTTTCGGGCATAGTAGTCGGCCCAATTTGAGTTCGGTAAAGAGCGTCCGAATCTTATCCTCCATTCACGCCTCCAAGGCTTCGAATTTAGCATCGATTGCCTCCTTAGATGCCATAGTATATGCCTCCAAATCTATGATGTTAAGATCTCTCTTTTGTTGTCAGGTTAAAGGCATGTATAGGTTGAGAGAAGTGATGGTCGAAAGGGTTGGTGGATCGGTGGATGTAGGCTACGATTTAGGCTTGTTTTGTGGCTGTTTTGGGTGCAGTTTGAGGGTGTGATTTGGTGGAGTTTTAGGGCTGTGGATGAAAGTTTTGGATCTGTGGTAGATGGCAGCAAAGGTTTGAGAGAAATCAGTGGAAGTTGCAGCAAGTATGTGCTGTCTTGTAAGAGCAGAATTGTCGTCGAAGAAACAGCGGTTTCTCGACGTAATTTCCACCAAAAACTTGAGAGAATTGAGGAGGGAATTGATAGAAAAATCACAGTTGATATTACAGCAAGGATGACTAGTTTAATCAAGAAAATTTCGGCAGTATAACAGCAAGGAAATTGGTGCAAGTTGTGATAGCAGAATTCTCGTCGAAAAATTTCAGCAGTTTACGATGAAAATTTATAGCAACACAAAAATCGGTTTTAAAGATGAATTCCTCAATTGATCAATTTTAGATGGAAGCCATGATGATCTATAAAGTGTATAAGAAATTTCATTCAAAAAAGATTGCAAATAGATGGGTTAAGGCAACAATATGCGGCTGAAATTTTCTGCAGCATAGATTTTTAAGTATAGCAGATTGGACGTAAAAGATCAGAAGTTTATATTGAGAATTTTTTAATGAAACCAATGGAAAATCTACTATTAGGAAGTGTCAAAGCTATCATAAAAATTTCGTAAAGATTTGGATAGAAACAACATAGTATCAAGATCAAAAAATCAGTGCTATGCGGCTGAAATTTTACGGTGCAGATTTTCAAGTATAGCAGATTAGATGTAAAATATCAATGGTTTATATTGAGAATTTTTTGACAAAACCAAAGGGAAATCTGCTGTTAGGAAGTGTCAAAGATGTCATAAAATTTCGTGGAGATTTGGATAGAAAAAACATAGTAGCAAGATCAAACAGACAGTGCTATACGGTTGGAATTCTGCAATGTATCTTTCGTCGTAGAGATGAAAACTTTATGACGAAAAGTTTATGCAGCAATATAGGAATAATTTTTTTTGGGATTTTCAAATAAAGATAACTAAATTGCAGCAGCAGTAAGGTAGAAAACCAGAACCTGTTGCAATTCACGGGGAGATCAAAGGATGATTCGTGGTGGTGGAGATGACGGTGAAATTTGGCAACGATCTCTTAAGCAATTGTGGGAATTGCTTTGGGCGGTTGTGGAGGATTGATGGATGGCTATGGAAGGGCAGCGAGACGCCAAGAACGCTGCTCTGATACCAGGTGTTAGAACCCTTGCAGATTCTAAACTTGGGGTTGATCTCTTTAGGGGATCAGCCTCCTTGGAACTCTATAGGGGTTCCTCCCTCCAAGTGCTGCTCAAAGGCTGCAGAAAAGTTTCATCTATTGCTTGAGAAAAGAGGAGGAATACATGGCTATTTATAGGGCTTCTAAACCCTAACTCCTAATAGGACTCCTACTTAAGACTCTTACTTCTAACCAACTCCTAATAGGACTCCTACTCAAGACTCCTATTCCCTTACAACTCCTAATTCTTCTCTAAGAAAAAACCTCCTACATGAATGTCCCTCTCAATTAGGACTCTCCTAACTAGAGTCCTAACAGAATATCCCTCTCAATTAGGACTCTCCTAGCTAGAGTCATAACAGAATGTCCCTCTCAATTAGGACTCTCCTAGCTAAAGTTTAATAATTTTACATGAATGTCCCTCTCAATGAGGACTCTCCTAGCTAGAGTCCTAACACCGAACCACTATAAAATTGGCATGTTCTCTGGTTTGCATTTCTATTATTGCCATTTACTTTACTGCAAACCATTTTACTTGCTTGCTGCCTTTAATACATTTACAAACATACTTTCAAGTTAAGCATTTATGAGTTCGGCTTTTATCGTACGAAAAGTTTTTCGGAACCGATGTATTTTACCGCTGCACTAATTCACACCCCCCCCCTCTTAGTGCTTATTCTGTTCCTAACAACTTATAGGTTTGGAAATTTCAGATCTAGTATAGCTGGTCATTGGGAGTGGCAGCTAACCTTACGAGGGCTATTGAGTGTCGATAGAGGATCATCCACTCTCGGTATCATGAGAGGGATATCCTGTGTTCTTGCTCAAATAAATCCTTGGCCAAGGCTGTCCAGATTGAGAGAGAAATATTTTTACAGGAGAATCCAATTAGAGCGAGACTCGATGAGAGGTTATTTGGGCCTGACAGCACCATACCTGGTATATGATTTCTGGGGTATTAGATGGATGAGAGACTATAGGTACACGTTAACTGAGGATATATATAGGTCTAATGGATTGGATTTCCTTGTATTGTCTGGGGACTACGGCGTAGTAGCCTAGTACGTCCGTAGTTGATGAGTCGAGTGAATTATTATAAAGATAATAATTCACAAAGCCAGAAAGAGTTATGATATGTGTGACTCATGGCCTGCTCAAAATTGGGTTTAGAGGGTCACACACATATGGTAAGCATTGCAACGAGTAAAGGTTTGTATATAAGATATCCACCGAAAATCATATCTTATTTGATATCCAATAAGCCCTTGAATTATTAGATCCCATTGATGAGATCCAATAAGAGCTAATAAGAGATTATTGGGTATAGACCCATTAGTTTAAGAGGCTTGGGTAATTGAATGGAGATCCAATACCCAATAGGGTAGGATCCATTAGGGTTAAGTTAACTAGGGGTCTCTATAAATAGGAGAGAATTATAAACTAAAGGCCCTTGGGCTGGGGCTTCCTGGTTGCCACCTCATATTCTCCTCTCCCCTTCTCCTCAGATAGCAAGCGTGGATATTTGAGGAGCGTCATCGTAGCCCTGTTATGTGGATCACTGCTAGAGAGGAGGACGCTTGACCTCCTTTATCCTCTCCTACATATTTGTAGGGATTCAGGGATATACGATCTCCCTAAATAACACAACTATCTCACGCGTGGTTTTTAGTTTTATGGATTTTACGCACCAATCTTCGTATTGACGACGAACACCTTTTTATAAAATTTGGGCTTTCTTTTTTTCTGTTCTTCCGCTGCACATGTGATGTCGCCCCTAGATTTCCCTACAACAGTATCATAGCCAGGTTGTTCGTGTAAAAGATTGGTTTTGAACTACGTGTATTGTGATTTAGAAAAGTTTTGACATCAAAATCGTTGACGCGAAAGCGAGAAAGGGTAGCAACTGTTGCTGCTCTTGTTGCCCTCGAAGATGGTAGCCTTGCTGCCATCTGTGTGCAGGCAGGCCGCGTGTAGCGATGGCGGCAAGGTCGACCGCCCATAGGTAGATCGGCTACATGCGCCAACAGCGCAAGCGGCGACACCCACGGGTGCTGCTTGTGGGCTCAACGCTCGTAGCGGCGCTCGCCCGTAGGCAGAACTGCCCGTAGGGGCGCCCGCCCGCGGGGCCACCAGACTGCAGGCATTGGCGGCCCCCCCACCCCCTGGCAGTGGCAATGGCCGCAACGCAGTAGGGGAGAAGAAGGGATTATGGTTTTGGATAAAGGATAGTTTTTCCCCTCGAAATTTTAAAAATTTAAAGTTTTGTCCTTTTTATCTAAATTACCAAAATGCCCTTTATAATTCAAGAAATTCCCTATATATCCTTAATTTAAAAAAATATTATTTAATTAAAATTTTAATTAATTATTAGTATTATTATTGAGTAGTTCTACTTGATGATGATGTATGCATGTGATGTATGATATAGACGGATGATCATTGGTCGTGTGATATGTGTGTACGTGTGATTATGATTATTATTATTATTGGCACCTACGAGCCTCCAATTTATTTCTCGT
The DNA here is from genome assembly GCF_036884655.1 of Musa acuminata AAA Group. Classification (NCBI taxonomy): domain Eukaryota; kingdom Viridiplantae; phylum Streptophyta; class Magnoliopsida; order Zingiberales; family Musaceae; genus Musa; species Musa acuminata. The sequence goes on from NC_088359.1 coordinate 13,310,254, forward strand.
TTATTGTCGGGCCTACATGCCTATGATTAAGTTGTAATTACACGAGGAGGCACAATGGGAGCGCAGAGGCGATAGCGGGGCCCACGAGACCGATATGGATGATCGCGATGCATGGAGATGTGCTGAGATACCGATGGAACTAGCGAGGATGAGATGGACAATCATAGGGTATTGAGATGCGTCGCTGCATACATAGATCTTGATGTGAGTGATTTGGCCCATTGTCTTGGGCTTGATCATATTAGGGTGTGGTCCATTATCATCTGGTGTGATTACTCATGTGATGTGTGTATTTGTACACCTACTAGATATGTTTATATCTGCATGTGATGTAGATATATATTAAATATGTATAATGTAATATGTCATATTAGGAGACCAAATAAAAAATTCTCTCTCTATATAATATTAAGTCGGTAAATGTGAGGCAATTAGATTAACCCACGTGGCCTTCCATTGTTATAAGTATGGACCGATTCCCAACGTGGGTTGAGTTAATCGAGTCACTCGAGGCTCACCTATTTCATGATTCACTATCTTGCCTATGACATAGAGATGTCACTAGTGACCTTAGGACATGGTATGCTTGGTCGAGTCACTCGAGGGCATATTATCGAATCTGACTCATGTTGTAATGATGGTGATGACTTAACCGAACACCATGGTTGGTCGAGTCACTCGAGGATATGGTGGTTTAGAGGTCGAATAGGACGGGAATCACAAGAAGTTGTGATTGGCAAGAGTTGCCTACCTTTACGGGCTTAGCGTAATTGGTCGAGTCACTCGAGGTTACATTAAGACGTCGATTGGATCCTGATCCCCATTAAAGATCTGTCGGGGGTCTTTCATTCACATAATGGAGGGAGTTGTGTGATTCGCGAGAAAATAGTGGGAGTAGATTAAGTTAAAAGTCCTTATCTTAATTATTTTTTTTTTACAAAATCTGCATGTTATTTATTTCTGGTACAACTTTATTTTCAAAAATATGTCGCATCCAAATCCCTTACATGGCATACTTGATATCAACCATTTGGCTCCGCAACCTAAGAATCGTTCTCACGATGGAGAAAATCGTGTATGACCTTGATATAGTGATGCCTATACTCAAGGAAGGGGCAAGCGAGGATGAGATCGCTCACTACGTGAAGTACATAGATGATTTCACTCTTGTTCAATGTTACATGTTGGGCTCTATGACTCTTGAGTTATAGGGATAACATGAAAAGATGGGTACCAAATCCATTCTCCTACAACTTCGTAATTTGTTTGAGGAATAGGGAAGGACTCAACGATATGAGATATCGAAGAGTCTCTTCCGTGCCAGGATGATTGAGGGGACACCGGTTTAGAACCATGTCCTAAAGATGATTGAGTGGATAGAGAAACTCACAAGTATAGGGATGGCCCTAGAGGATGACCTGTGTGCAGACCTTGTACATTAGTCCATACCAGATTTCTTTTCTTAGTTCATAATAAATTTTAATATAAATAAGCTTGAGGTGACTCTCCTTGAGCTCCTCAATATTTGAGGGAGGCAGAGAGCACTATCAAGAAAGAGAAGCCAATTCTCTATGCTCGTGAGACTAGGAAAAGTCCCTTAAGAAGGGCAAGGGCAAGGGCAGATCGGGTAAAGCAAAGGTTGCTAAGAATGACCTAACTACTTCCACTACGGCAAAGATGGGCATTGGAAGAGGAACTACAAAGAGTACTTTGCAGAGGGGGCAAAACAAAAGGTTGGAGAAGCTTTAGGTACATTCACGATCAGTCTCCATTTGTTAAACTCTTATGAGAACACATAAGTATTGGATACCGGTAGTGCTTATCATATTTGTAATTCATTGCAAGTTCTAGCAAAACCTAGGAGATTAGCAAAAGGCGAGATGGATCTCAAGATAGGCAATAGAGCAAAAGTTATTGCAGTGGTTGTTCGTGAGGTCACCCTATATTTGTTTGGTAGAGCTATTATTGGATTAGATGCTTGCTATTTTGTACTTTCTATTATCAAAAATATTATTTTATTTCATGTTTGACTGTTAGTGGATATAAATTAATTTTTGAGCATAATAATTGTTTAATAATATTAGATGATAGGATCATCACTAGAGGAACACTGCATAATGGTTTGTTTATGCTAGACACAACTCCACATATCATGAATGTAAGTGAGTCTAAGAGGAAATGAGATGAGGTTAACAATGCATACTTGTGGCATTGTAGGCTAGGTCATATTAATGAAGGAAGGATTCAAAAGTTGTTAAAGGATAAATACCTAGATCCATTCAACTATGAGTCATATGCAACTTGTAAGCCTTGCCTTCATTGAAAGATGACCAACACTCTATTTAGTAGAACTAGAGTCACTGAGTTACTGGAACTCATACATAGTGATGTATATGGTCACATGTCAACTCATGTCATAAGTGGTTTGTTAGGACTCTAGCTTGGAGAGTCCTAATTGAGAGGGACAATTATATAAAACCAACCTAAGTCGACCCCTATTAAAGAGATGAAGAGGCTGACTAGGGTTAGGAGATTGTTTCTTAGAGAAGAATTAGGAGTTGTAAAGGAATAGGAGTCTTGAGTAGGAGTTGTATTAGGAGTTCGGGTTTAGAAGCCCTATAAATAGTCATGTATTCCTCCTCTTTTCATAAGCAATAGATGAATCTTTTCTACAGCCTTTGAGCAGCAACTTGGAGAGAGGAACCCCTATAGAGTTCCAAGGAGGCCGATCCCCTAAAGAGATCAACCCCAAGTTTAGAATCTGCAAGGGTTCTAACACCTTTGAAGAGGGGCGGGTCTGTTAGGACTCTAGCTTGGAGAGTCCTAATTGAGAGGGACATTCATGTAAAACCTACCTAAGCCGACCCCTATTAAAGAGATGAAGAGGCCGGCTAGGGTTAGGAGGTTGTTTCTTAGAAAAGAATTAGGAGTTGTAAAGGAATAGGAGTCTTGAGTAGGAGTCCTATTAGAAGTTGTTTAGAAGTAGGAGTCTTGAGTAGGAGTCGTATTAGGAGTTAGGGTTTAGAAGCCCTATAAATAGTCATGTATTCCTCCTCTTTTCATAAGCAATAGATGAATCTTTTCTGTAGCCTTTGAGCAGCAACTTGGAGGGAGGAACCCCTATAGAGTTCCAAGGAGGCCGATCCCCTAAAGAGATCAACTCCAAGTTTAGAATATGTAAGGGTTCTAACACCTGGTATTAGAGCAGCGTTCTTGGCGTCTCACTGCCCTTCCACAACCATCCATCAACCCTCCACAACCGCTCAAAGCAATTCCCACAATTGCTTAAAAGATCATCACCAAATTCTGTCGTCATCTCCACCACCACGGATCATCCTTTGATCTCCCCGTGAATTGCAATAGGTTCTGGTTTTCTACCTTACTGCTGCTGCAATTTAGTTATCCTTATTTGAAAATCCCAAAAAAACTATTCCTATATTTCTGTATAAACTTTTCATCATAAAGTTTTCATCTCTACGACGAAAGATACATTGTAGAATTCCAACCGTATAGCATAGTCTGTTTGATCTTGCTATTGTGTTTTTTCTATCCAAATCTCTACAAAATTTTTATGACATCTTTGACACTTCCTAACAGCAGATTTTCCTTGGTTTTGTCAAAAATTCTTAATATAAACCATTGATATTTTACATCTAATATGCTATACTTGAAAATCTGCACTGTAAAATTTCAGCCGCAAGTTTAGAATCTGCAAGGGTTCTAATACCTTTGAAGAGGGCGGGTCTGTTAGGACTCTAGCTTGGAGAGTCCTAATTGAGAGGGACATTCACGTAAAACCTACCTAAGCCAACCCCTATTAAAGAGATGAAGAGGCCGGCTAGGGTTAGGAGGTTGTTTCTTAGAGAGGAATTAGGAGTTGTAAAGGAATAGAAGTCTTGAGTAGGAGTCCTATTAGGAGTTAGGGTTTAGAGGCCCTATAAATAGTCAAGTATTTCTCATCTTTTCATAAGCAATAGATGAATCTTTTTTGCAGCCTTTGAGCAGCAACTTGGAGGGAGGAACCCCTATAGAGTTCCAAGGAGGCCGATCCCCTAAAGAGATCAACCCCAAGTTTAGAATCTGCAAGGGTTCTAACATGGTTACTCCTACTTCATTACTTTTACGGATGATTTCTTAAGGTATAGACATGTGTACTTAATGAAATACAAGTCCAAGGCATTCAAGAAATTCAGGGAGTATAAGAATGAAGTGGAGAATCTGATTGGAAAGAGTATCAAGACTCTTCGATCAGATCGAGAAGGTGAGTACTTGAGTACAGAGTTAACCCAGTTCCTTAAGGACCATGGGATTTTGTCACAGTGGACATCGCTTTATACACCTCAGTTCAATGGTGTATCTGAAAGGAGGAATTGCACACTGTTAGATATGGTGCGGTCCATGATGAGTTTCGCTGACCTCCCCGTCTCATTCTGGGGATACGCTCTAGAGAACATAGCTTATCTTCTAAATAGAATTCCAACTAAGTCGGTAGTGTCTACTCAATATGAGATATGGAAAGGGAAGAAGCTCAAACTTAAGGTTTTTAAGGTTTGGGGCTGCTCTATCCATGTCAAAAGATATAACCCTGACAAATTGGAATCTAGGACGGAACGGTGCACATTTGTGGGATATCCCAAGGAAACTAATGGGTATTATTTCTATCACCTCGTGGACCAAAAAGTCTTTATAGCTACGAGAGCAGTGTTTCTTGAGAAGGAGCATATTCTTGGTGGAGATAATGGGAGCGCTATAGGGTTGAGCGAGGTTGGAGAACATAACTCAAGCACTATTCCATAGCCTGAGTCTATTCAAGTACCTAGCATACAAGTTCTAATTTTACATAGGTTTGACAGAGTATCTTATCCTCTTGAGAGATATGTGGGACATATTAGGAGAGATGATGCTGAGAATATTGATCCTCAGACCTATAAGGAGAGAATCACGAGTATAGACTCTAGGACGTAGCAAGAGGCCCTGAATTCTGAGATGGATTCCATATAATTCAACAGGGTTTGGAACCTTGTTAATGCCCCTGAGGGTATTGTATGTTGAATCTCGGATTTTGATGATGAAGTCAATTGTAAATTATTTGATCTAATCTATATGTTGAGAAAAGTGTGCAGGATTAACTACGATAGCAGTAAGATATAAAGCAGGTGTTGTGCCGGAGTCAAGATCGAGATCTTATCGGGAGTTCGAGAGTTCGACGGAAGTTCTACCGGAACCAACCGAGAAGTCCAGGAGCTTGCCAAAGAAGCTCGTCGAAACTCGCCAAGAAGATCATCATAAAGTCCAAGAGCTTGTCGAGAGTCCACCGAAACATTGCCGAGAGTTCGTCGGATGTTCATCGGAAGTACGCCGGAAGCTCGCCGGAAGAGCAATTGATGCACCAAGACAAGAAGCACTGTAAATGATGTCTTAATTATCGTAGTTAGAGAATAAATTAAGTTAGGATTAGGAGGTGATCCCACTAACTTAATTAAGGGACAACTGGTCCCTTAACAGGGCTAAATTTGGCCGAAGTGAGCTGCCAATTCAGCCCCTGAAAACTTGGCCGGCGGTGGCACCGCTTGGAAGGCAATGCCCCTAGATTTCTGGGCAGTGGTACCACCCAGACTGGGTAGTGGTACCACCGGTAGCAATGCTGCTAGTGATGGTACTTTCCTTGTTCGGTGGTGGTACCACCTAGTGTCAAATCAGCGATGGTAGTACTGCCAAGTAACGGTGGTGGTACCGCCAGTACCTTGGATTCCGGGAATGTAACACTTTTTAGCTCCATTTTTAAAGCCATTGGGGCCTATAAAAACCCCACCCTTTTCTGCATGAAAGGGCATGAAAGTATTGGCTTAATCTTGAATTCCTGAGTCATAAAAGTATTGTAAAAGTTAGAGTTCTCCTCCTTCATCTCTTAGCCTTGTAACCATCCAAGAAAGAGGAGTGAAACTTATAAGGGTTGTCTCCTAAACCCAAGAAAAGGAGAAAGTGCTGTAAAGAGGTGTTTAGTCTTCACCTATTGAAGGAAGGCCTTTAGTGGACACCGATGACCTCGTCGGAGGAGGAATCCGAAAGTGGATGTAGGTCACCTTTACCGAACCGCTCTAAATTTTGGTTTGCTTTTCATTTGTGTAATTTACTTTACTACAAACCTCCTTAATTTTCTCTTGCACTTTTACAAAAGCTTGCCAAAGAAGCTCGTCGGAACTCGCCAAGAAGATCATTGTAAAGTCCAGGAGCTTGCTAGGAGTCCACCGGAACATTGCCGAGAGTTCGTTGGATGTTCACCGGAAGTACGCCAGAAGCTCGCTGGAAGAGCAATTGATGCATCGGAATAAGAAGCACTATAAATTATGTCTTAATTATGTAGTTAGAGTGTAAATTAAGTTAGGATTGAGAGGTGATCCCACTAACTTAATTAGGGGCCAACTAGGCCCTTAACAGGGCTGAATTGGGCCGAAGTGAGCTGCCAATTCAGCCCCTAAAAACTTGGCCGGCGGTGGCACCGCCTGCAAGGCAATGCCCCAGGATTTCTGTGCTAGTCATAGGTGCCCAACAAGCCAATAACGTGAGTAATAGAACGTGTGACTTGATATAGAATCTTTTTGCTTATTATATTTTGGCATGTATCACTTTATAACTATTGCATATATGCATATATATATATATTGTGATGTCCTTGGATTTATGCATTGGGAATCGGATCGTGATGAGATTATGATAATGAGATCGATTCACCTTTAAACGCATATCCTAAATAATCCCGATCATAGGTTACTCGAGAGGGACATCATGATAACTAGACAAACTAATATGCTATATACCCGTCCATATGATGGATGCAGCTGGTCTCATAGTTGCTCGTGTAGGGACATGTTAGAACCCTTGTAGATTCTAAACTTAGGGTTGATCTCTTTCGGGGATCGGCCTTCTTGGAACTCTATAGGGGTTCCTTCCTCCAAGTTGCTACTCAAAGGCTGCAGAAAAGATTCATCTATTGCTTATGAAAAGAGGTAGAATACATGACTATTTATAGGGCTTCTAAACCCTAACTCCTAATAGGACTCTTACTTAAGACTCCTACTTCTAACCAACTCCTAATAGGATCCTACTCAAGACTCCTACTTCTAACCAACTCCTAATAGGACTCCTACTCAAGACTTCTATTCCGTTACAAGTCCTTATTCTTCTCTAAGAAATAACCTCCTAACCCTAGCCGGCCACTTCACCTCTTTAATAGGGGTCGACTTAGGTAGGTTTTACATGAATGTCCCTCTCAATTAGGACTCTCATAGCTAGAGTCCTAATAGGACACTAGGGATACAGTACAGATGCTCATTGAAGAATGAGTTTACTGATTGATCCACGTACGGAATGCTGGATGGTTGATGATGCCTTATTGTCCAACAGCGATTCCATAGTCCTAGTGGTGTATCTGGTCCATAGACTTGAGACACCAAGGATGTTCTGTATGAGTGCTCCACTCTATGATACCAGATTTATAGGTTTGGCTGTCCCAGATCTATTACAACTGGTCATTGGGAGTGGTAGTCGACCTTACGAGGGCTATTGAGTGTCGATAGAGGATCATCCACTCTTGGCGTCATGAGAGGAATATCCCATGTGTTATTGCTCAAACAAATCCCTAGCCAGGGTCATTCGGGTTGAGAGAGAAAGAGTTCTTTGGAAAAATCCGATTAGAGCGAGACTCGAGTAGAAACCATATGGGTCTGACAGCACCATGCTCGATATACAGTCGATGGGATATTAGATGGATGAGGGACTATAGGTACACGGTAACTAAGGACAGATAGGTCCAATGGATTGGATTCCCTTGTATCGTCTAGGGACTACGGCGTAGTGGCCTAGTACGTCCGTAGTCGATGAGTTGAGTGAATTATTACAGAGATAATAATTCATTGAGTTAGAAGGAGTTCTGACAGGTATGACTCACGGCCAGCTCGATATTGGGCCTAGAGGGTCACACATATATGGTAGGCATTGAGATGAGTAGAGGTTCGGATATGAGATATCCGACGGAGCCCTTGTCTTATTAGATATCCAATAAACCCCTGAATTATTGGATCCCATGGACGAGATCCAATAAGAGCCCATGAGAGATTATTGGATAGAGATCCACTAATCTAAAAGGCTTGGGTTATTGGATGCTGATCCAATACCCACTAGGCGAGGATCCTTTCGGGTTTGACAAGGGACCTCTATAAATAAGAGGGATTCAGAACCTCATAGGCTAGAGTCTTTATTTACCTCTCCTATTCTCCTCCCCCTCTCCACCTCAGAGTAGGCCTGGAGTTTTGAGGAGTATCGTCGCAACCCTGCTGTGTGGATCACCGCTAGAGAGGAGGACGCTTGACCTCCTTCACCCTCTCCTAAAGATCTGCAAGGAAACATGATATACGATCTCCCTAGGTAACACAATCTACTCTATACGCAGTTTTAAGTTTCTCGGATTTTGTGCACCAATCTTCGCACGACGATAAACATCTCTTTGGAAATCGGGGTTTTTATTTTCTTGTTCTTTCGCTGCATATGTGATGTCACCCCCAAAGATTTCCCAACATTCTGGGCAGTGGTACCTCCCAGACTGGGTAGTGGTACCACTAACAGCAATGCTGCCAATGATGGTACCACCCCTATTCAGCGGTGGTACTGCCTAGTGTCAAATCAACGGTGGTAGTACTGCCTAGTAACGGTGGTGGTACTACCAATACCCTGAATTCCAGGGATGTGACACTTTTTAGCTCCATTTTTAAAGCCATTGGGGCCTATAAAAACCCTACCCTTTTCTGCATGAAAGGCCACAAAAGTATTAGCTTAATCTTGAATTCTTGAGTCATAAAAGTTTTGTAAAAGTTAGAGTTCTCCTTCTTCATCTCTTAGCCTTGTAACCATCCATGAAAGAGGAGTAAGACTTGTAAGGGTTGTCTCCTAAACCCGAGAAAAGGAGAAAGTGTTGTAAAGAGGTGTTCAGACTTCACCTATTGAAGGAAGGCCTTTAGTGGACGCCGGTGACCTCGTCGGAGGAGGAATCCGAAAGTGGATGTAGGTCACCTTAACCGAACCGTTCTAAATTCTGATTTGCTTTTCATTTATGTAATTTACTTTACTACAAACCTCCTTAATCTTCTCTTGCACTTTTACAAAAGTTTTCAAGTTCAACTTCTCTCTGAAACTGATTGAATCGAAACCATTTTCGTTGGAATCAATTTTAAACGAAATGAACAATTTTCTAAAATCACGAAAGTTTTCCACTGCACTAATTCACCCCCCCCCACCCCCCCTCTTAGTGCCTCTTGATCCTAACATTGTACACATTGGTTGCAAGTGGATCTTCAAGAAAAAGGTCAGAGTAGATGGAAAGGTAGAGACCTATAAAGCAAGACTATTGGCTAAAGGGTATCGTCAAAGGCAAGGTGTTGACTATGACGAAACCTTCTCACCCATAGCCATGCTAGAATCTATTAGAATTCTATTGGTTATTGCAGCACACTATGATTATTAGATCTTACAGATGGACATAAAAACTGCGTTCCTCAAAGGCAACCTCGATGAAGAGGTGTATATGATATAGCCTGAGGGATTTGTGTCCAATGATAGTCTAGATAAAGTGTGCAGGTTGCTTAGGTCTATCTATGAACTAAAGAAAGCTTCCCGAAGTTCGAACATAAGATTTGATGAGGCGATCAAATCTTATGACTTCGTTAAGAACGAAGATGAGCCTTATATGTATAGGAAGGTTAGTGGGAGCGTTATCACCTTTTTGGTGCTATATGTGGATGACATCATAATCAATGAGAATGATATAGGAATGCTCTCTATAGTAAAGGCTTGGCTATCTAGACACTTCTCTATGAAGGACTTAGGGGAAGCATTCTATATATTGGGGATTCAGATCTATACAATTAGATTTAAGAGGATGCTTAGCTTATCCCATCCTAGGTACATAGACACCATTGTTAAAAGGTTTGGCATGAAAAATTCTAAGAGAGGTCTTATACCAATGAGATATGGGATACGCTTTCTAGGAGTATGTCCCTAAAAACTCTTGAAGAAAGGGCATACATGGATATAATACCCTATGCCTCAGTAATAGGGTCTATTATGTATGCTAATATGTACCGGGCTTGATATAGTGTATGTTCTGAGTTTCATAAGCAAATATTAGGCAGATCTAAGCTTAGAGCACTAAAAAGCAATAAAGTGTATCCTTAAGTACTTGAGAAGGACTAAGAATCTTTTACTAGTATATGGAGGTAGTAGCCTTAGGGTTAAGGGCTACACGAACTCGAGCTTCTAGTCTGATGTCGATGATAGTAAGTCTAATTCAAGGTATGTATTCACCCTGAATGGAGTAGTGTTCTGGAAGAGTTCCAAGCAAGACATTATTGCTGACTCAACCATAGAGGTGGAGTATATTGCTGCAGTAGAGGCAGCAAAGGAGGGAGTTTGGATAAAGAAGTTCATCATAAATCAGTGAGTCATTCCATGCAGCAAGGAGCCGATTCCCTTATATTGTGACAACTACGGGGCGATTGCTCAAATAAGGAAACTTGGGTCTCATCAGAAGTATTCTAGGAAGGTTCCAACTTATTAGAGAGATCGTGGCTCGAGAAGATATAGTAGTGAAAAGAGTTCTATTCGAAAATAACATAGTTGCTCATGTAAGAACACAAGGGATACAGTGCAGGTGCTCATTGGAGAATGAGTTCACTGATTGATCCGCTCACGGAATGCTGGATGGTTGATGATACTATACTGTTAGATAACGATTCCATAGTTCTAGTATTATATCTAGTACTTAGACTTGAGATACCAAGGATGTCCTGTATGAGTACTCCACTCTTTGATACCATACTTATAGGTTTGGATGTTTCAAATTTAGTACAACCGGTCATTGGGAGTGGCAAGCAACCTTATAAGGGCTATTAAGTATCAATAGAGGATCATCTGCTCTTGGTATCATAAGAGAAATATCTTGTATATTTTTGCTCAGATAAATATTTAACTAAGGTCGTTTAGATTGAGAGAGAAAGAGTTCTCCGAGAGAATCTGATTAAAGCGAGACTCGAGGAGAGATCGTATGGGTCTGACAGCACCATGCCTGATATATGATTTCTAGGGTATTAGATGAATGGGGGACTATAGATACACATTAATTGAGGACAGATAGGTCCAATTGATTGGATTCCCCTATATCCTCTAGGGAGTGTGACGTAGTGACCTAGTACATTCGCAATCGATGGGTCCAGTGAATTATTATGGAGATAATAATTCATAGAGCCAGAAGGAGTTCTAACAGGTATGACTTACGGCTAGCACAATATTAGGCCTAGAGATGGTCAAACACATATGATATGTGTTGTAACGAGTAGAGGTTCGAATATAAGATATCCGCCGGAGCCCATATCTTATTGGATATCCAATAAGCTTCTAAATTTTTGGATCCCATGGATGGGATCCAATACGAGCTAATAAGATATTATTGGGTAGAGACCCACTAATCTAAGAGGCTTGGGTAATTGGATGGAGATCCAATACTCAATATAGTAAGATCCATTAGGGTTAAGTTAATTGGGGGCCTCTATAAATAAGAGGAAACTAAAGACCCATAGGTTGGGGCTTCCTGGTTGCCACCTCCTATTCTCCTCTCCCTTTCTCCTCCTTAAATAGCAGGTGTGGAGATTTGAGGAGCGTCATCGCAGCCCTACTGTTTAGATCACTGCTAGAGAGGATGACCCTTAACCTCCTTCATCCTCTCATACAGATCTGTAGGGATTCAGGGATATATGATCTCCCTAGGTAACAAAGTCTTATCGTAAAAGAAAAGAAGTGAAAGGCATGATCACTTCGAGGGAATCAGCCTCCTTGATCGCTTTGAATTGGCCCTCCTTGATCGCTTCGAGGGGATCGGCCTCTTAGGTTTGTCAAAAGACAGAATAGTATTTTTCATAGATAACTGAAAAGAACTAATTACATCCCTATTTATAGAGTTCCGACTTTAGCTAAACTAAACATACTTAATAAATACGCAAAAAATAAAAGAAAAGCATAAAAAATAAAATGAAAAATAAAAGGATCCTAACAATCGACTGCAACTGTGACCTAAGGGCTGGCAGCGATGGTAGAAGTGACGAGGGGGTTGGTCCATTGGCTGGGAAGCAGTGGCCGCGGTCCTTCTCGCTCGAGCACAGTGGAGCAGTAAGGAGGGAATACTGCTGGCCGAGGAGCAGCGGTGACGGTGGTCACCGATCGGAAAGCAACGACAATGATGGGGCTCGCCGAAACCGGGAGAAGCAGGGGCCCCTTTCGACCAGATGGGCTTCGGATGGGAGAAGATGTGGTTGTGGCAATTACGGCGCAACGAGGAGGGGAGGTTGCTGGTTGAGGGCTGGGAGGCTGCGTGCAGGTTGAAGGCTAGGTAGTTACGGTGGCGTTTGACAAGGTCGAGAGGCAGCGGAGGGTCCGACTGCTACGGTAGTAGAGGATGCTCTATTGTTGATGCCGGTGGAGGAGAGGAATCGGTGTCTGTGGCTGCGACCGAAGGGGAGGCAGCTAGGGTTGCAGCTGGGGGGTGGGTGGTGGTGATCGAGCGGCGGCAAGGTGGTTGGGAAAAGTGGTGGTGATGCGGCTGGGAACAAGGGCAATCCGTGAGTTGCCCTATTTTGGTCGTCGCGAGGAGGGCAACAACCGGCGGCTGCGGCTGCGACCCAAGGGGAGGAGGGCGGCAGTGGAGAGGCAGCGGTGGTGGTGTGACTGGGAGTGGCGTCACCTATGATCGCTGAGGAGGAGAGGTCGAGCGGCTGCGCTGCGACGCAAGGGGAGGCGGGCGGCGGTGGAGAAGGAGGCAGCGGTGGTGGCTCGTGTGGGAGTCAACGGGCGGTGTTGGCCTCTGGCCAGGAAGCGGGGTGATGGTGGTCGTTGGCCGGATAGCAGCAGCGGCGGGTGGGCTGGCCGGAAGCAGGGGAAGGCTGCGGCTTGGGAAGTAGGGGAGTGGCTGCGGGCGTTCTTTTTTTTATTTTTTTTTTTAAGATAGCTACGGTAATACTATAGCGAGAACGCCAAGGATTGCGACTCTGATACCAATTGATAAGACTCTAAAGTCTTATCGTCACTCTGGTACCAATTGATAAGACCCTAAAGTCTTATCATCGCTCTGATACCAAATGATAAGACACTAAAGTCTTATCGTGGAAGAAAGGGGAGAAAAGGGAATGATAATGATCACTTCGAGGGGATCGACCTCCTTGATCACTTCGAGGGGATCGTCCCTCCCTGATCACTTCGAGGGGATTGACCTCCTAGGGTTTGTCCATAGAGTAGAATAATATTTCATTGATTGATTTTTTAAAAAAGAGTTACATCACTATTTATAGCGTTCCACCTAGAGTCCATCAGGACTTGAACTCTAATAATAAATAAATATTAAATAAACCTCTACTTAACTCTAACTGAATCAAACTGACTCAATAAATAACTGAACTAAACAGACTTGATAAACATTATTCAAAAGCTTAGAAAAAGGGTCCTAACAATCAATTGATAAGACCCTAAAGTCTTATCATCGCTCTTATACCAATTGATAAGACCCTAAAGTCTTATCATCGCTTTGATACCAAATGATAAGACACTAAGGTCTTATCATGGAAGAAAGGGGAGAAAAGGGAATGATAATGATCGCTTCGAGGGGATCGACCTCCTTGATCACTTCGAGGGGATCGGCTCTCCTTGATCACTTCGAGGGGATAAGCCTCCTAGGGTTTTTCCATAGAGTGGAATAACATTTCATTGATTGATTCCTTAAAGAAAGGGTTACATCAATAGTTATAGAGTTCCACCCAAAGTCCATCAGGACTTGAACTCTAATAATAAATAAATATTAAATAAAGCTCTACTTGACTCTAACTGAACCAAACATACTCAATAAACAACTGAACTAAATAGACTCGATAAACATTATTCAAAAGCTTAGAAAAAGGGTCCTCACAATCAATTGATAAGACCCTAAAGTCTTATCGTTGCTCTGATACCAATTGATAAGACCCTTAAGTCTTATCATCGCTCTGATACCAAATGATAAGACACTAAGGTCTTATCATGGAATAAAGGGGAGAAAAAGGAATGACAATAATCGCTTCGAGGGGATCGGCCTCCTTGATCACTTCAAGGGGATCGGCCCTCCTTAATCACTTCGAAGGGATCGACCTCCTAGGGTTTGTCCATAGAGTGGAATAACATTTCATATATTAATTCCTTAAAGAAAGGGTTACATCACTAGTTATAGAGTTCTGTTAGAACCCTTGCAGATTCTAAACTTGGGGTTGATCTCTTTAGGGGATCGGCCTCATTGGAACTCTATAGGGGTTCCTCCCTCCAAGTTGCTGCTCAAAGGCTGCATAAAAGATTCATCTATTGCTTAAGAAAAGAGAAGGAATACATGGCTATTTATAGAGCTTCTAAACCCTAACTCCTAATAGGACTCCTACTTAAGACTCTTACTTCTATCCAACTCCTAATATGACTCCTACTCAAGACTCCTATTCCCTTACAACTCCTAATTCTTCTCTAAGAAAACACCGCCTACATGAATGTCCCTCTAAATTCGGACTCTCCTAGCTAGAGTCCTAACAGATCCACCCTCTTCAAATTAGCCTTGTCCTCAAGGCTGAGATTCCATGAACAAAGGGAATCGGGTCTTCAGCTCCTCATATAGTTCCCATGTGGCGTCTTCAAGTGGTAAATTATTCCAATGCACTAGTACTTCAGTAGAGGGATGTCGGCGAAGCATCACGATCCTACGATCGAGGATGGCTTGTGGTTGAGCTTGAATAACTCCATCCTCTATTGTGTTGGGCAGTTTGATCTAGGGTGACTCGTGTTCTCCCAACTTGGGCTTCACGCATGACACGTGGAAGACAGGGTAAATTTTGGCATCCTCAGGTAATTTAAGTCTATACGCCACTGCTCCAATACGCTCTGTGATCTGATAGGGCCCAAAAAATCATGGAGATAGCTTCATGGAGGCTCGAGTGTTGATGGAGAGTTGCTTGTATGGTTGTTGGCGAAGATAAACCCAATCTCCTATTGAAAATTCTCTTTCGCTTCGTCGTGTGTCGGCTTGCTACTTCATTCTGGCTTGAGCTGTAGAGAGATTATCTTTTAACAATTGTAAGAGTTTGTCCCTATCAATCAATTCTTGTTCAACCTGATCTACCTTGGCCGAGCCAATTACATACTTTGGAATCACAGGGGCTGGTCGACCAAACAATGCTTCATAAGGGGCACATTTTGTAGATGAATGATATGTAGTATTATACCACCATTCGGCCCAGGGAAGCCATTTTGCCCACTCTTTTGGTTGATCGATAGTGAAACACCGAAGGTATGTCTCTAAACACCTGTTTACCACCTCTGTTTGGCCGTCAGTTTGTGGATGATACATTTTGCTCATCTTGAGTTTGGTGCCTTGTAACTAGAATAACTCGATCCAAAATTTACTAGTGAAGATCCTATCACGATCACTTACAATGGACCTTGGCATCCCGTGCAGTTTAACAATATTTTCTATGAAAACTTGGGCAATACTAGCAGTAGTGTAGGGACTTCTCAAAGCACAAAAATGAGCATATTTCGTAAGTCGATCAACCACCACGAGAATTGTACTTTTACCTTTGGCAGGTGGCAGCCCTTCAATGAAGTCCATGGAGATGTCAGTCCACACCGAGTCCGGTATAGGTAGTGGTTGTAGTTTCCCTGGATTTGCCACAGTTTCACCCTTGTGCTGTTGACATACATCACATTGTGCCACATATTCAGCAATAATTTTTTTCATCCCTCTCCAATAAAAATTTTACTTCACTCTTTTGTAGGTTCTTAGGAATCCAGAGTGCCCTACTGAAGGTATGGAGTGCATTTCATGCAGGATGATTGTGATACAAGGTGAGTCAGGTATAAGGACAATACGACCTTTGTAGCGTAGATCCCTCGAATCCCAAGTGTAGTGGGCTATTGCACTTGGATCCTCCTCCAATTTTTTTATAATGTTGCTGATCTCTGGATCCTTCTTCCATTCTTCCCTAATGTCCATGAGGAGACTAGTGGTAGGAAGGGAGATGGCTGAAACCTTAGCTTGCTCAGGTAGCCGTGAGAGTGCATCTACAACAACGTTTTCTTTCCCCTTTTTGTAAATAATTTCATAATCGAATCCAAGAAGTTTGGTTACCCATTTTTGTTGCTCAGGGGATGATATCTTTTGCTCCAAAAAATACTTGAGGCTTCTATGGTCGGTTTTAATTTTAAATTGCTGGCCGATCAGGTAGGGTCTCCACCTCATTACTGCGTATACAATGGCGAGCATCTCCTTATCATATACTGACATGCTTTGATGGAAGGGAGATAATGCCTTGCTAGTGTATGCGAGTGGTCGACCGTCTTGCATGAGAACGGCTCCAATTCCGACTCCAGATACGTCAGTCTCAATGATGAAGGGTCGGCTGAAATCTGGTAGCGCTAGCATCGGCGTCATTGTCATGGCTACCTTAAGTTTGTCGAAGGTAGCAGAGGCTTTGTCCGATCATTGGAAAGCATCTTTTTTCAGTAGAGAAGTGAGTGGTGCACTGATCTTCCCATAGTCCTTAACAAATTTTCGGTAGTAGCCTGTTAGTCCAAGGAACCCGCGTAGTAATTTTACGTTTGTAGGTTTCGGCCAGCCTTGCATTGTCTCAATTTTTGTTGGGTCTACCGCCACTCTTTCTTCTGATATTATGTGCCCAAGGTACTCTACTTTTTGCTGGAGAAAGCTACACTTTGGTTGCTTAACAGAAAGAGTATTCTACCAAAGGATCGTAAGAACAATCCGTAAATGCTGAAAGTGAGTCTCAAGAGAAGGGCTGTAAATGAGAATATCATCGAAAAATACCAGCACAAATTTACGAAGAAACCTCCAAAAAATATCGTTCATGAGACTTTGAAAGGTTGAAGGAGCATTAGTGAGTCCAAAAGGCATTACCAAGAATTCATAATGACCATCATGTGTGTGGAATGCAGTTTTTGGAATGTCATCTTCACATACCCGAATTTGGTGGTAACCGGATCGGAGGTCCAACTTCGTGAAGACTCGAGCTCCTTTTAATTCATCAAGAAGTTCATCCACCACTGGTATTGGGTACTTGTCCTTGACGATGATGCCATTTAAAGCTCGGTAGTCGATGCACATCCGCCAAGTTCCGTCCTTCTTGCGTACAAGTAGCACTGGTGAGGAATAGGGGCTGCAACTTGGCCGAATCACCCCTATTTCAAGCATCTCCTTTACGATCTTTTCAATTTCATCTTTTTAGAGGTGAGGATATCGGTACGGTTGAGTGTTCGCTCGTGGCTTGCCCAGAAGGATTGGAATTCGATGGTCATGTTGTCGAGAAGGAGGAAGACCGCATGGTTCAGCAAAAATGTCGGAAATTCAGTAAGCAATTGGGCAAGATTTTGATCTTCAATTTCTATTTTTTTCCCCTCTGGTTGCTGCTGGAGGTGCATCAAAAAGCCACCATTTACCTTGTGTAAAACTTTCTCCATTCGTTGGGTCGAAATAGTGGTAACGTTGCTTCCGCGCTTCCCGCGTAGGATGATCTGTTTGCCCTTACAGTAGAATTTCATAATTAATTTAGAAAAGTTCCAAGAGACATCACCTAGTGTAGTCAGCCATTCTATACCAAGCACTGCCTCATAGTCATTAAGTGGTAGGAGGAAGAAATCGGTGATAATTTCTTGGTCTTGCAGTAATAGTTTCACCTGCGGGCATCTTTGGTCGCGATTTAGGATTCTGCCGTTGGCCACCTTTACATCGAACTTGCTGCAACCTTCAATATTTAGTGTCATTCAAGCAGCAACCTTACTATTCAGAAAGTTATTAGTGCTGCCCATGTCGATTAGAACAGTAATCGGCTGTTGTTTGAGACGGCCTCTAACTTTCATCGTTTGCGGGTTTGAGTAGCCGGCTAGTGGGTGTACCGTAATGTCGGTCGGTTGTGGCTCTTCTTCCATATCTTCTATTTCATATTCAAGGCTCTCTTCTGGATGTTCAATGACCTCTTCTTCTACTGGTTCAATCATAAGAAGTCTCCCTTTTCTACAGCAATGCTCGTGGCTCCACGGCTCGTCGCAATGCCAACATAACCCCTTCGCAGATCGCTCCTGAAGTTCTTCTCTTGTTAACCTTTTCGGTGCAGGAACTCGGTTGATAGTAGGGGGGGCTGAGAGCTTTAGTATTGTAGGTCAAGGAGTGATCCTAGTCCTCCGGGCTTCATGGTTCAATCGCTCCTCTTGAAGTCGTGCGAAAGAGATGGCTGCCAAATGCGTGTATGGTTGTCACGCCTTAACTTGTCCCCGAATCTCTGGCTTTAAGCCCTCAATAAAGGTCCCCAATAGTTGTTTTTCAGACCAATCACGAGTTTGATTAGATAACCTTTCAAACCTGGTTTGGTACTCCTGAATGGTGGAGGTTTATCGGATCTTTGCTAGTTGTCCGTCAATGTTCTCGTAATAAGTTGGTCCAAAGCGGTTCAGCAGTCCTTCTTTAAATTGTCACCATGAAAGGACTCCATATGTGTGTTCAAACCAGTCAAACCACTGTATGACATCCCCTTCAAGATGTATTGCTGTAATTTCCACCATGGATGCATCCGTAGTTTTATGGTACCGAAAATATCGTTCCGCGTGCGAGATCCAACCAATTGGGTCTCCCTCTTCCCATCTAGGGAAGTCCACTCTTATGCGCGAATAGTTGGGGTCGGTCATAGAGCCTCCCCTCTCTTGGAAGTCATCTCTTTGGGCATGATGTGACTGGTTAGAGCTCTCTCCTTGATATGATTTCTTCGGCTTGGTGGTCGGCCCAAACTGAATTCGGTAAGGAGAGTCTGAATCTTATCCTCCATTCGTGCCTCAAAGGCTTCAAATTTAGCATTGATTGCCTCCTCAGATGCCATAGCATATGACTCCAAATCTGTGATGTTAAGATCTCTCTGTTGAATCTCGTATTTTGATGATGAAACCACTTGATGTATGTTTGTGATTTAATCTGTGTTTTAAGTGACGCAGGATACTTCGATCAGGATGAGACAATTAAAGCAGGAAAATCATGTTGGGCCGGAGGAACATGTTAGAAGATTGGACGTCGGGACGGTGGATCGGTCGACGTATCGACAGAAGGCTTCGGGCCGTGGACTCGGGCATCGGGCCAAGAAGAGCGGGTATTGTGCTAAGGATATCGGAGTTGCAGAGTCAACTAGCCAATTGGGCATTAGGCCGCAGGAGAGGATGATGCGCCGAAGAATCGGACGAAGCATCGAGGGACCAATGACATGCCGGACAACTTGGTTAATTGCTTAGGATTAATTGTCTTGATCGAAGTTTTTGTTTTACATGTGCAGGATTAACTACGATGAAAGTAAGACATGTAGCTGGAGTTGCGCTAGAGTCAAGACTATGATCACGTTGGGAGTTCGAGAGTTCGATGGAAGTTCGGACGGTCGTCGGAGGTTTTGCGGGAACAAATCCGAGAAGTCCAGAAGCTTGCCAAAAAGCTCATCGGAACTTGCCAAGATCAAATCGTGAAGTCTAGGAGCTTGCCGGGAGTCCACAGAATGGTTTCCTAGAGTTTATCGGAAGACCGCCGGAAGTTCAACGGAAGCTCGCCGGAAGAAGTCTTGACTTGCGGCCTTTGTAATAGCTTAAGAAATGTCTTTAAATTCGTAGTTAGCAAATTAATTAGGGTTAGGATTAGGTGTTAATCTTATAACCCGATTAGGGGCCAATTGGGCCCGAATTCGGACTGGTTTGGGCCAAGTTTGGAGCCCAACCAATGATATGAAATAGTGCAAAGAGGTGCAACCGCCCAGGCCAGGAGGTAGCACCGCCTGGGCTAAGTCTCCCAGCGAGGCTGGGCGGTGCAACTACCCCAGCCAGGAGGTGGCACCGCTTGGGCTCAGTCTCCAAGCGAGACTAGGCGGTGCAACCTCTCCTGACAGGAGGTAGCACCGCCTGAGCTCGGTCTTCGAGCTCTGGCAGGCGGTGCAACCGCCCCAATCAGGAGGTGCAACCGCCTAAGCTCAGTCTTCGAGCTCAGTCATCTCGCTTAATCTAATTCAATCCTTGACATCATCTTCAAAGAGATACATCATGATGGGAATCATGATGGGAATATTGATAAGTTTAAATGATTTTAACTTATCAATATGTCTCTTGAATTTATAAGGCTTTAAATTCAAGAATGACTTATCTCAAGTATGTCATATAGATAGGGGAGTTAAGGTTAACTCCATTATCAATTGATTGTCATCATCAAAAAGGGGGAGACTATTGAATCTCGGATTTTGATGATGAAGTCAATTGTCATTTGTTGTCTAATCTATGTGTTGAGATAAGTATGCAGGATTAACTACGATGGAAGTAAGACATGCAGCAGGAGTTACGCCGGAGTCATGACAATGATCACGTTGGGAGTTCGAGAGCTCGACAGAATTTCGGACAGTCATCGGAGGTTCTATGGGAACAAATCTGAGAAGTCCAGAAGCTTGCCAAAGAAGCTCATCGGAACTCACCAAGTGGATCGTCGCAAGTCCAAGAGTTTGCCGGAAGTCCGCAGGAGCATCACCGAGGGTTCATCGGATGATCGATGGAAGTTTGCCGGAAACTCGCCGGAAGAAGCGATTGACGCACCGGAGCAAGCTGCAGAAATTATCTTAGGATTTATCGTAGTTAGCACTAATGATTAAGTTGAAAATGGGAGGTGATCCCATTAGCTTAATCTTGGGGCAATTAGGCCCCTGAAAAACCCAAATTGGGCCGAATGGATCAACCCATTCAGACCCTGGTTACTGTGGGAGGTGCAACCGCCCAAGCCAGGAGGTAGCACCATGTTAGAACCCTTGCAGATTCTAAACTTGGGTTGATCTCTTTAGGGGATCGGCCTCCTTGGAACTCTATAGGGGTTCCTCCCTCCAAGTTGCTACTCAAAGGCTGCAGAAAAGATTCATCTATTGCTTATCAAAAGAGAAGGAATACATGGCTATTTATAGGGCTTTTAAATCCTAACTCCTAATAGGACTCCTACTTAAGACTCTTACTTCTAACCAACTCCTAATAGGACTCCTACTCAAGACTCCTATTCCCTTACAACTCCAAATTCTTCTCTAAGAAAAAACCTCCTACATGAATGTCCCTCTCAATTAGGACTCTCCTAGCTAGAGTCCTAACAGAATATCCCTCTCAATTAGGACTCTCCTAGCTAGAGTCCTAACAGTTTTATATGAATATCCCTCTCAATTAGGACTCTCCAAGCTAGAGTCCTAACAGACCCGCCCTCTTCAAATCAGCCTTGTCCTCGAGGCTGATGATTCGTGAATTCTGGGAATTTGATCTTCAATTCGTTATAGTTCTCCCAAGTGGCATCTTCTATTGGTAGGTTTGCCCATTGTATTAGCACTTCATTAGTGGGTCGTCGTCGTCGAGTCACGATCTGTCGATCAATAATGACACTTGGCTGGGTCTGAAGTTCTCTTTGGGTAGTCATATTTGGTGGGTGGCTTTGGGTTATCTCCAAGCATCTATTTAAAACTTCCGTCTAGCTGTTGGTTTGTGGGTATATGTCGTACTCATTTTCAATTTAGTACCCTGCATATGGAATAACTTTGTCCAAAATCTGCTCTTGAAGATGCAAGTAGAATTTATCATAAGCACAATGCGTCCATTATAGTGTAATTCTTTTGAGTCCCAATTGTAATGAGCCATGCGGCTTGGTGCTTCCTCCAATTTTTTTATAATCTTATTAGTCTCTGAATCTTCTTGCCATTCCATCTTAATATCCTCAAGGAAGTCACTGGTCGGAAGTGAAACGGCCGAAACTTCAACTTGCTCGAGTAGTTGCGAAAGCGCATCTGCAAGAACATTCTCTTTCCCCTTTTTGCAAGTTATTTCATAATCAAATTCAAGAAGTTTTGTTACCCATTTTTGCT
This sequence comes from Musa acuminata AAA Group, assembly GCF_036884655.1. Lineage (NCBI taxonomy): Eukaryota > Viridiplantae > Streptophyta > Magnoliopsida > Zingiberales > Musaceae > Musa > Musa acuminata. The sequence goes on from NC_088359.1 coordinate 13,332,270, forward strand.
GCTCAGGGGATGATATCTTTCGCTCCAAAAAGTACTTGAGGCTTTTATGGTCGGTTTTAATTTGAAATCGTCGACCAATCAAGTAGGGTCTCCACCTTGTTGCTGCGCGCACAATGGCAAGCATCTCCATATCATATGTTGAAATATTTTGATAGGAGGGAGATAATGCCTTGTATGTGAGTGGCCGACCATCTTGCATGAGAATGGCTCCAATTCCGACTCCAGATGCGTCGGCCTCAATAATGAAAGGTCGGTTGAAATCTGGTAGTGTTAGCACCGGCGTCGTCGTCATGGCTGCCTTAAGTTTGTCGAAGGCAGCAGAGGCTCTGTCCGACCATTGGAAGACATCTTTTTTCAATAAGGAAGTAAGTGGTGCACTGATCTCTCCATAGTTTTTCACGAACTTGCAGTAGTAGCCTATTAAACCCAGAAAGCCATGTAGCAATTTTATGTTCCTTGGGGTCAGCCAGTTTTGCATTGCTCTAATTTTAAAGGGGTCTACTGCCACACCTTCCTCTGATATGATATGCCCAAGATATTCCACCTTCTTTTGAAGAAAGCAAAAATTCATAGTGGTTGTTGTATGTTCAAAAGGTGGTTTTCGGTATGTCTTCTTCGCATACTCGTATTTGATGATACCCGGATCGAAGGTCCAGCTTTGTGAATATTTGTGCTCCCTTTCATCTAGCAACTCATCTACTACTGGAATAGGGTATTTATCCTTGATGGTTATGCCATTGAGAGCTCGGTAATCAACATATAATCGCCATATTTCATCCTTCTTTCGTATGAGGAGCACCGGTGAAGAGTAGGGGCTGTAACATGGCTGAATAACTCCTGTTTTGAGCATCTCTTTAACAATCCTTTCTATTTCATCCTTCTGGAGATGTGGATACTGATATGGCTGAGCATTTGCTGGAGATTTACCTGGAAGAATCATTATATAATGATCATGCCGACGGGTAAGAGTTAGGTTGCGCAGTTCGTCAAATATATCTGAATATTCAGCAAGCAAAGGAAGTAGATTTGGATCTTCAAATTTTGTTGGCTCTCCCTTAGTTTGCTGCTCAAGTTGTACCAAAAAGCCGCTGTATGCTTTATGCAAAACCTTCTCCATTTGTTGTGTGCAAATCGTTGTTACGTCGCCCCCATGTTTCCCGTTCAGTATCACCTATTTCTCCTTACTATAAAATTTCATAATTAGTTGCATAAAATTCTAAGAAATATCACCTAATGTCATCAACCATTTAATTCTGAGCATGGCCTCATAATCATCAAGAGGGAGAAGGAAGAAATATGCAATTATCTCTTGGTAAGGCCTTATGATCAGCAACAGTTTCACTTGCGGGCGCCTACGATCATACTTCAAAATCCGTCTGTTGGCGACCTTAATGACAAACCAGCTGCAATTCTCAATAGGTAAGTTCATATGGACAACAACCTTACTGTTTACGAAGTTATTTGTGCTGCCCGTGTCGATGAGAACAGTGATTGGTTGTTGTTTGAGAAGGCCTCTAACTTTCATCGTTTGTGGGTTTAAGTAGCTAGCTAGTGTATGTACCGTAACTTCAGTCGGTTGTGGCTCTTCTTCTGCATCTTCTTCTTCATGTTCAAGGCTCTCTTTTGGATGTTCAATGACCTCTTCTTCTATCGGTTCAATCATAAGAAGTCCCCCTTTACTACAGCGATGCTCACGGCTCCACGGCTCATCACAATGCCAACTTAACCCCTTCGCATATCGCTCCCGACGCTCTTCTCTTGTTAACCTCTTTGGTGTAGGGACTTGGTCGATAGTAGGGGGGGCTAAGGGCTTCAATATTACTGGTTGATGAGCGACCCTAGTCCTCCGAGCTTCATGGTTCAATTGCTCCTCTTGATGTCGTGCGAAAGAGATGACTGCCATAAGCGTATACGGTTGTCGCGCTTTAACTTCTCCTCGGATCTTCGGTTTCAAGCCCTCAATGAAAGTCCTCAATAGCTGTTTTTTAGACCAATCATGATTTTGATTAGATAATCTTTCATACCTGGTTTGGTACTCCTGAATGGTGGAGGTTTGTCGGATCTTTGCTAGTTGTCCGTCAATATTCTCGTAATCGGTTGATCTGAAGCGGATCAGCAGTCCTTCTTTGAATTGTCGCCATGAAAGGACTCCATAAGTATGTTCAAACCAGTCAAACCACTGTATAGCATCCCCTTCAAGATGTATAGCTGCAATTTTCACCATAGATGCATCCGCGGTTTTGTGGTACCGAAAATATCGCTCCGCACGCGAGATCCAACCAATCGGGTCTCCTTCTTCCCATCTAGGGAAGTCCACTCTCATGCATGGATAGTTGGGGTTGGTCATAGAGCTTCCCCTCTCTGGGAAGTCATATCTTCGGGCTTGGTACGATTGGCCAAAGCTCTCTCCTTGATGTGATTTCTTCGGGCTTAGTGGTCGGCCCAATCTGAGTTCGGTAAAGAGCGTCCGAATCTGATCCTCCAATCGCGCCTCGAAGGCTTCGAATTTAGCATTGATTACCTCCTCAGATGCCATAGTATAAGCCACCAAATCTGTGATATTAAGATCTCTCTTTTGTTGTCGGGTTAAGGGCATGTATTGGTTGAGAGAGGTGATGGTCGAAAGGGTTGGTGGATTGGTGGATGTAGGCTACGGTTTAGGCTTGTTTTGTGGCTATTTTGGGTGCAGTTTGAGGGTATGGTTTGGTGGAGTTTTAGGGCTGTAGATGAAAGTTTTAGATCTGTGGTAGATGGTAGCAAAGGTTTGGTAGAAATCAGTGGAAGTTGCAGCAAGTATGTGCTGTCTTGTAATAGTAGAATTGTCGTCGAAGAAACAACGGTTTCTCGACGTAATTTCCACCAAAAACTTGAGAGAATTGAGAAGAGAATTGATAGCAAAATCACAGTTTATATGACAGCAAGGATATCTAATTTAATCAAGAGAATTTCGGCAGTATAACAGCAAGAAAATTGGTGCAAGTTGCGATAGCAGAATTATCGTCGAAAAATTTCAGCGGGTTACGATGAAAATTTGCAGCAACACAAAATCGTTTTTAGAGATGAATTCCTTAATATATCAATCTTAGATGGAAGTCAAGATAATTTATGATGTGTATAAGAAATTTCATTAAAAAAAGATTGCAAATAGATGGGTTAAGGCAACAATATGCCGCTGAAATTTTCTACAGCACAGATTCTTAAGTATAGCAGATTGGACGTAAAAGATCAGTGGTTTATATTGAGAATTTTTTTATGAAACTAAAGGGAAATCTACTATTGGGAAGTGTCAAAGCTATCATAAAAATTTCATAGAGATTTGGATAGAAACAATGTAGTATCAAGATCAAACAAACAGTACTATGCGGCTGAAATTTTATAGTGCAGATTTTCAAGTATAGCAGATTAGACATAAAAGATCAATAGTTTATATTGAGAATTTTTTAAAAAACCAAAGGGAAATCTGCTGTTAGGAAGTTTCAAAGCTGTCATAAAAATTTCGTAGAGATTTGGATAGAAACAATATAGTATCAAGATCAAACAAACAGTGCTATGCGACTAAAATTTGACAGTGCAGATTTTCAAGTATAGCAGATTAGACATAAAAAATCAATGGTTTATATTGAGAATTTTTTGAAAAAACCAAAGGGAAATCTGCTGTTAGGAAGTGTCAAAGATGTCATAAAAATTTCAAAGAAATTTGGATAGAAAAAGCACAGTAGCAAGATCAAACAGATGGTACTATGCGGCTGGAATTCTACAATGTATCTTTCGTCGTAGAGATGAAAACTTTGTAACGAAAGGTTTATGCAGCAATATAGGAACAGTTTTTTTTTTTTGGATTTTCGAATAAGGATAACTAAATTGCAGCAGCAGTAAGGTAGGAAACCAGAACCTGTTGCAATTCATGGGGAGATCAAAGGATGATCCGTGATGGTGGAGATGACAGCGGAATTCGGCGACGAACTTTTAAGCAATTGTGGGAATTGCTTTGGATGGTTATGGAGGGTTGATGGATGGCTGTGGAAGGGCAGCGAGATGCCAAGAACGCTGCTCTGATACCAGGTGTTAGAACCCTTGTAGATTCTAAACTTGGGTTGATCTCTTTAGGGGATCGGCCTCCATGGAACTCTATAGGGGTTCCTCCCTCCAAGTTGCTGCTCAAAGGCTACAGAAAAGATTCATCTATTGCTTATCAAAAGAGAAGGAATACATGGCTATTTATAGGGCTTCTAAACCCTAACTCCTAATAGGACTCCTACTTAAGACTCTTACTTCTAACCAACTCCTAATAGGACTCCTACTCAAGACTCCTATTCCCTTACAACTCCTAATTCTTCTCTAAGAAAAAACCTCCTACATGAATGTCCCTCTCAATTAGGACTCTCCTAGCTAGAGTCCTAACAGAATGTCCCTCTCAATTAGGACTCTCCTAGCTAGAGTCCTAACAGTTTTACATGAATGTCCCTCTCAATTAGGACTCTCCAAGCTAGAGTCCTAACACACTGCCTGGGCTAAGTCTCCCAGGGAGACTGGGCGGTGCAACCGCCCCAGCCAGGAGGTGCAACTGCCTGGGCTCAGTCTCCGAGCGAGACTGGGCGGTGCAACCTCTCCTGACAAGAGGTGGCACCGCCTAAGCTCAAGTTTCGAGCTCTACTAGGCGGTGCAACCGCCCCAGTCAGGGGGTGCAACCGCTTGAGCTCGGTCTTCGAGCTCTGGCAGAGAGGTGCAACCACCCCTGACAGAGGTGGCACCGCCCAGAGGCTCAGTCTTTGAGCTCTGCCAGGCGGTGCAACCGCTCTATTCAGGAGGTGCAACCGCCTGATCCCGGAATTCCAGGAATTGACAGTTTTGAGCTCCAAATTTGAACTGGGTTGAGGCCTATAAATACTCCACCCATTCAGCACAGAAAGCACACATACATACACCGAAATCTTGATCCTTTCTGTGATTCTTAGAGCTCAAAATTATTGAAAGGCCAAAAGTTCTTCTCCCTCTATTCTTCCAAGTTCTGAGTTGTAAAGAGAGGAGAGAAAATTTCTGTAAGGGTTGTCTCCGAAGCCCGTCAAAAGGAGTGAATCTGTAAAAGGGTGGTTGGCCTTCGCCTATTGAAGGAAGGCCTCTAGTTGACGTCGGTGACCTCGTCGGTGGAGGAAGCCAAAAGTAGAGTAGGTCAAGATTGACCGAACCACTCTAAATCTTGGTTTGCATTTCCTTTGAGCATTTTACCTTCACTGCAAACTTCTCAATAGCTTACTACCTTCTACGATTTTACGAACGAGTTTCTAAGTTCAGAACTTTCCGAATATGCGTTTAGACGTAAATCGGCTTTTCTCGTACGATCATCATATTTCAGTTTATGTTTACGTTTTGATTTCAATCATAACTGTTTACTGCCTTCTGCGATCTTACGAATAAGTTTCTAAGTTCAGAACTTTCTAAATCTGCGTTTAGACGTAAATCGGCTTTTATCGTACGAACGTCGCATTTCAGTTTGCGCTTATATTCTACTTTCCATCATAAACTGCAAACTGCCTTAGTAGATCTACTTTAACGTCATCTCGCTTAATCTCAAGTTAGCCCGGTATTTCTAATTTCGGACTTACACCCGAGAGAAATGGCTCTTCATGGCTTTCAAGAGGGCATTTCGGTTTTTCGTCCACCGTTGTTTAACGGATTGGACTACAAATATATGAATTGATTTGATGCTATAAACACTGATGCTATGATTATGCCATGCCTGCATTATCAAGAGATATATGAAAAGATGCCATGCAACACTTGCTAAAATATAAGAAATGTGTTCATCATGTAATGATATCAAAATCTTACTTCAAATTTTATATTACAAGTTTGAATGATGGTAATAATAGCAATTCATGTCTTTGTAAGATATCAACATGTAAAGCTATGAAGTAAGATTTTGATATCATTACATGATGGACACATTTCTTATATTTTAGCAAGTGTTGCATGGCATCTTTTCATATATCTCTTGATGATGCAGGCATGGTATAATCATAGCATCAATGTTTATAGCATCAAATCAATTCATATATTTCTCCCCCTTTGTCATCAACAAAAAGCATAGTAGATGTGATACCAGGAGAACAATATAAGCAAGTTATCAAGCATATAAAGGAAGGCATGATAAGTATAATGCTTTGAATACTTCTTCTCCTTGTATGTTATAATTCTTTGTGCATGAAGGAGGAAAGTCATTTTATCAAATCCATTTCGAAAGAATATTTTTCATAAGAGTGTGTTTGATTTTTGTCATTCTAGTTAAGCGAGTCCAAAATTGAGATGAATTCTTTCATGCATTCGGACAAGATTATGCTACAAAAATCAAAACATTTCAACACATGGCAATCAAGTGATTTGATCATTCAATAAAGTCCGAAAAGTAATTTTAACTAGTTTAAGTATTCGGACACATCAATATTCCTAATGAAATTGTTCTTCACTTAGAGGTTTTGTAAAAATATTGGCTAATTGATGTTTAGTATCAATGACAGTGATTTATCAACTGCATTGGTATATCACTTTTTCAAACTGTATTTATCATAGAAATCAAAGCACAAGGTTTTCAAAGCTTTTAGTTTCAATATAAAATCCGAGAAAACCATATAGTTTATAATTACCACAGGGCATATATTTACCATGATAGATGTTTATAACTCTACATATGCTCAAAATATATCAGGTAACCATATCAAGGATCAAGTCAAAGCACATCATGGTGAGTAACATAAGGAGTTTACAATAACAACAGATGATTATGTTCATACAAGCTCATTCATGAGGTGGAAAATTAAAGTGCCTAAACAAGGAGTCAAATTGACGATGAATTTGCTGCAGCTCAGATAGGATTTGATCTTATCGTTGCTCAAGTCGTTCATGTCTTTGTTCGAATCGGTCCATCCGAATCTCAATTTCTTTGACAGATGATGTATGAGTTTGCTCAAATGGATGTGTTTCCTCAAAGGGACAGATCAGAGGAGATTGGGTACTCCTAAATACTGGTGTTTTCGGTTCTGGTTCAGGTTAAGGGGGATCAGTTCTTCTTGGCATTCTAACCCAGTTACCGTTTCTATAAAAACATCTTAATCGGTGAAGTAGATTTTTATTAATTATGCTAAATCTATCTACTTTTATTACTTCTTCTTCCGGTGGTATTAGAATATCGTAGGCTTTCATTATTCTAGTTATTATACCACCATATGGGAGCATCATGTCTTTCTTAGATAGTTCTAACATGTTTTGCTGGATAAGATAACCAAGACAGATGTCATGTCCTTTCATGATCAAATACATAGTTCCTAATTCTAATTGGTTTACTTCATCATGATGGTATTGTTTAAGGAGAATGATGCTAGTTAGGATATGATGAAGTACCTTAGTGTTTAGAGGCAGTAGATGTTCACAACTTTTAGGAACAAATGCTAAGTTGGGATTGGCAAAAATTGTTCCTAGGGCTTCAACGTATGTTGTTCCAACAGTTTCATCATCCCATGATCCTCTAAGGTAAAGTCCTCTACTTTTCATGGGAATGCCTATCATGTCGCAAATGAATCTATCCGTAATTGAGATGTGTTGTCCTAAAAGAGAGGTGGACATTCTTTCTTCTTCATCTACTTGTATGTTGTTGTAAAACAATCTAACAAGTCTTGGATAGATGGGATCGTTAATTTACAAAATTGGAAGTAGATCTAAGTTTGCAAACCATTGGATTGTCTCTAAGTCTCTTAGTTCATTTAAGTCTACGTATTTTCCCTTATTGACACTCCTAAGTTAGAAAGAGGAAAAATTTTCAGCATGGTATTTTGAATCGAAAAGGGTAAGATCAAAATCTTCTACTAATCTCCTCTTTCCTTTGTCCCTGGAGGATCTTCTAGATCCCATAACTACTGCTGTTTAGAACAATTGGTATCAGAGCAAGGTTAACTCTCAAATGGATTAAAACCCAAGAGAGATGGCTTAGGCCGGAAACCAAGAGGGCCATTCTATTACACGTCCACCCATGTTTAATGGGACGGACTACACCTATTGGAAGACCCGAATGAGGATCTTTCTTATTTCTATGGACTTTGAACTTTGGAATCTTGTCGAGAATGGTTTTTCGAAGTCTTTTCTTCTAATGATCGATTGGAATGATTTGGAGAAGAAGGCTTTCGCTCTTAATGCAAAGGCTATGAATGCCTTATTTTATGCACTTGATAAAAATGAGTTTAATCGTGTTTCGATTTATGAAACCGCATTTGATATTTGGCACACACTCGAAGTGACTCATGAAGGCACAAGTAGAGTGAAAGAGTCAAAAATCAATCTTTTGTTACACTCTTTCGAGCAAAGCTCATGAAGAGTAAGAAGACATCCTTCCAAAGAACAGGAAGGATATGACACTTAGAACTTTGGAAGACCACTTGAAAGAAAACTCAAGTGATGAGGACTGTGACGATGACTTGGCACTTCTAACAAGAAAATTTAAAAAATTCATTAAAAGAAACAAGTTTAAGAATGACACTAAAAATAAACTTGAACCCAAGAAGGACTAAGTTATTTGCTATGAGTGCAAAAAGCCGGGACACTACAAGAGTGATTGTCCCCAAGCCAAAAAGAGAACAACAAAGAAGAAGGCGCTCAAAGCAACATGGGATGATTCGAGCGCTTCCGAAGAAGAGGAGTCCAACACCGAGCAAGTTGCTCATTATGCCTTAATGGCCATCGGAGAGGAGGTAAAAAATTTATTAGATGCAGATTTATCTTTCGATGAATTATTAAATGCCTTCCATGACTTATTTGATAAATGCAAGATTATCAATAAAAAATATAAATTTCTAAAAAAGGAGCATGATAGTCTTACTTGTGATTTTGATAAATTAAAAACTGAATATCATGATAGTTTAGATCCATGCATCAAATGCCATGATCTAGAAACTCTCCAAAAAGAAAACTTGCTACTTAAAGACACCTTGAAGAAATTCGAGGTTGGTAGCAAGTCATTAAACATGATCCTTGCAAACAAGGGTCACGTTCCGAAGAGGAGTGGAATTGGATTTGTGAGAAGTTCTCACCAAAATCCAACCACCTTCATAAAAGGCCCCATCTTACATGTTTAACACCAAACCAAATGCAACTTTTGTTGCAAACTTGGACACAATACGCACTATTGTCCATTCAAGAAAATTAGTCCAAACAAATTGATTTGGGTTCCTAAAGGAACCATGATAAATTCTATGCAACATGATAGACAATGTAGATCTATTTGTGAGGCACCCAAAAGCAAATGGGTACCTAAAAATTATCCCTTCTTGTAAAAACATTAAAAACATAAAAATTTAGGCTAGAGCAAGAAATAATATTCTGCTCCTTGATTCTCGATATTCATATCCCAAAAAGGAACCCGCAATGCTTTCTAGCCTAAATTACAGACGGAGATTATAAATTTAAAATCACAAATGCGACTTAGATACAACCTTATTTGACTTTTCAGAATTAGAAACGTATGATTCCCAAAAGTCACATATCCCTTGGATTTTCGAACCCATCAATTTCATCCGTTCATAACCTTCGAATCTAACTCTGTATCATGAAGTGACTAAGTCTGTCATGAAGTTGCAAGACTTACCAACTTGAAGAAACTATTACAAACATGCGTACGACATTGAGAGTATGCACGTTAAAAATCTATCTTGATCGTGTAAAAGTCCTTGTCTTAAAATAAAAATTCTTACGTAATTACGTAAGTAAAGTTGATTGCTTTGAATGAAAATTCTCCTCAAGACAGAAAAACTCTCAGATCAGATCACACTGATCAGAACAAGTGCCACCGCCTGCACCCCAGCTGGAGGTAGCACCTCCAACTGTCACATGTTGGAAGCGATTGCACCGCTCCAGCCAGAGGTGCAAACACCCGCAACTCTCCCCCTTTTTAACCCAAGCTAGGGCCGGCGGTGCAACCTCCTGGCCTGGGTGGTTGCAACTCTTGGCAAGGACTTTTGACGCAACCATCTAGCATCAACTAGAGGCCTTCCTTCAATAGGCGAAGGCCAACCATCTAGCGCAACTCCAGCTACATGTCTTACTTTCATCGTAGTTAATCCTACACATGTAAAACAAAAACTTTGATCGGAGTTGCAGAGTCAACTAGCCGATTCGGCATTAGGCCGCAGGAGAGGACGATGCGCCGAAGAATCGGACGAAGCGTCGAGGGACCAAAGACATGCCGGACAACTTGGTTAATTGCTTAGGATTAATTGTCTCGATCGAAGTTTTTGTTTTACATGTGTAGGATTAACTACGATGAAAGTAAGACATGTAGCTGGAGTTGTGCTAGAGTCAAGACTATGATCACGTTGGGAGTTCGAGAGTTCGACGGAAGTACGGACGGTCGTCGGAGGTTTTGCGGGAACAAATCCGAGAAGTCCAGAAGCTTGCCAAAGAAGCTCGTCGGAACTCGCCAAGATCAAATCGTGAAGTCTAGGAGCTTGCCGGGAGTCCGCAGAATGGTTTCCGAGAGTTTATCGGAAGACCACCGGAAGTTCACCGGAAGCTCGCCGGAAGAAGTCTTGACTTGCGGCCTTTGTAATAGCTTAAGAAATGTCTTTAAATTCGTAGTTAGCACGGTAATTAGGGTTAGATTTAGGTGTTAATCTTATAACCCGATTAGGGGCCAATTGGGCCCGAATTCGGACTGATTTGGGCCAAGTTTGGAGCCCAACCAATGATCTGAAATAGTGCCAAGAGGTGCAACCGCCCAGGCCAGGAGGTAGCACCGCTTGGGCTAAGTCTCCCAGCGAGGCTGGGCGGTGCAACCGCCCCAGCCAGGAGGTGGCACCGCCTGGGCTCAGTCTCCAAGCGAGACTGGGCGGTGCAACCTCTCCTAACAGGAGGTAGCACCGCCTGAGCTCGGTCTTCGAGCTCTTGCAGACGGTGCAACCGCCCCAGTCAGGAGGTGCAACCGCCTGAGCTCAGTCTTCGAGCTCTGGCAGGAGGTACAACCGCCCTTGACAAGAGGTGGCACCGCCCAGAGGCTCAGTCTTCGAGCTTTGCCAGGCGGTGCAACCGCTCCAATCAAGAGGTGCAACCGCCTTATCCCGGAATTACGGGAATTGATAATTTTGAGCTCCAAATTTGAACTGGGTTGGGGCCTATAAATACCCCACCCATTCAGCACTGAAAGGAACAAGAACACTCGAAATCTTGATATCTTTCTGTGATTCTTAGAGCTCAAAACTGTTGTAAAGATCAAAAGTTCTCCTCCTCCTGTTCTTCAAAGTTTGAGTTGTAAAGAGAGGAGAGAAAACTTCTGTAAGGGTTGTCTCCTAAGCCCGTCAAAAGGAGTGAATCTGTAAAAGGGTGGTTGGCCTTTGCTTATTGAAGGAAGGCCTCTAGTTGACGTCGGTGACCTCGTCGGTGGAGGAAGCCAAAAGTGGAGTAGGTCAAAATTGACCGAACCACTCTAAATCTCGGTTTGCATTTCCTTTGAGCATTTTACCTTCACTGCAAACTTGGTTAATTACTTAGGATTAATTGCTTAGGATTAATTACCAATGACATGCCGGACAACTTGGTTAATTGCTTAGGATTAATTGTCTCGATTGAAGTTTTTGTTTTACACGTGCAGGATTAACTACGATGAAAGTAAGACATGTAGCTGGAGTTGCGCTAGAGTCAAGACTATGATCACGTTGGGAGTTCGAGAGTTCGACGGAAGTTCGGACGATCGTCGGAGGTTTTGCGGGAACAAATCCGAGAAGTCCAGAAGCTTGCCAAAGAAGCTCGTCGGAACTCGCCAAGATCAAATCGTGAAGTCTAGGAGCTTGCCGGGAGTCCGCAGAATGGTTTCCGAGAGTTTATCGGAAGACCGCCGGAAGTTCACCGGAAGCTCGCCGGAAGAAGTCTTGACTTGCGGCCTTTGTAATAGCTTAAGAAATGTCTTTAAATTCGTAGTTAGCACATTAATTAGGGTTAGGATTAGGTGTTAATCTTATAACCCGATTAGGGGCCAATTGGGCCCGAATTCGGACTGGTTTGGGCCAAGTTTGGAGCCCAACCAATGATCTGAAATAGTGCCAAGAGGTGCAACCGCCCAGGCCAGGAGGTAGCACCGCCTGGGCTAAGTCTCCCAGCGAGGCTAGGTGGTGCAACCGCCCCAACCAGGAGGTGGCACCGCTTGGGCTCAGTCTCCAAGCGAGACTGGGCGGTGCAACCTCTCCTGACAGGAGGTAGCACCGCCTGAGCTCATCACTTGAGTTTTCTTTTTTTTTTTTTTTTTTTCTTAAAAATTGCATGTTTAATAATTTTATAATGAAAATACAAACAATTAGGAATAATGGTTATCATTCTAGTAATTTTGAAAATAATCATGAAAATTGCATGTTTATGATAAACAAAATGATTTTGATTAAAAATACCTTATGAAATCATGCTATATGTGGTTGAGAAGTAATAATGTGTATCATGTTGATTTCCATTGTTATTTCTCGATTTTGAGTATATGAAATCATGTTTAATTTGAAGTTATGATTAATGAGTATATATTTTTGAAATTATGTATGATGATTCTTGATATTTATGGATTATCGATTTTCATGATAATAACAGTGGTTTTAAAAAAATTGATGCATGTTTTCATAAATGAAAAGGCATGCTAACATGAAATCGACCACTTAAAATGAAACACTTAAAAAGGGGAAAAATATATTATCAATGAAATCATGAATCTATTTATGTTATAAATTTTGTGAGCCATAAAAATGATTTTGATGATTTAAAATGAGTTTTATCAAAATCATGATCTTGATTTATCAAATTGAATGAATTGAAAATGAATGATGATTTTTCTCTTGAATGATTGTGACTTGTATTCCTTGTATTCATGATATGATTTTTATGCAATTCTTTGTATTCATGAAATATTTATCTCATCACCCAATTATTTATTTTCAATATTCCTCAAGTGATGATATGAATGCATGAGATATTCATGAATTTATTTTGATGTATGCAAATGAGAAGTTTCGATCATGCATGGTAGGATGCAATGTGACAAATTAATACCATGATGATTTGAAATATTTATGATTTGGAATGATGCATATGCTTTTTATTATGATAATGTATGATGTGCTTAAAAAACAAAAAAAAAAATTAAATAAATGTTAGATGGTTTTACATATTATGCATGATAAGCTAGAGTGATGAGTGAAACAATGATTGAAATAATATGAATGATGATTTGGAATCATGCATATAATAATGAGTTTATATGTTTTGAAAATGTGCATGTTTTAATTTGAAAATATAATGATGCACAAATGAGATTGATACTAACCTTTGTCATTTTTTAAAAATTGATGTAAAGGGTTTTTCCCTTCTTTTTGACAATGACAAAAGGGGAGATAGCTAGCTTGCACAATTCAAGAAGAAAGCAAAAATTGCACTTCTCAAAATAGAAGAAATTGCTATCTTGAACATCACCAAGAAGTGCTATTTTGCAAATCTCAAGACACACAAATGCAATCATACAAAATTTGTAATTTTGCACATGATTAAAATTTATGATGCTTTGGTGATTATGCATGTTCTAAAATGTTATAAAATTCACTAGCTTGCTTGATGTAGAACTTAGCTATATTGAACATCACTAAGGAATGCTATCTTGCCTATCTCAAGAAGCAAAAAGTTAACTTGCACATCTAGCAAAACTTATATTTCAAGAAGCAAGAGTTGCTTTCTTGAACATCTCAAAATTGCTAGCTTGCGGGCCTTAAAATGTAGAAATTTTTTTCTAGCTTGTATATGGTAAACTTGCTATCATACTACCATGATGATGAGCATGCCTTATCTTCATGATTATATTTGAAAAACTATGGCAAAAATATGTCCGAATGATTAAACGTGGTAAAATTATTTTTCGGACTTTTTTGATTGAATGATCAAATCACTTGATTGCCATAATGATTTTACACAATTACTTGCCATGATTATATGTTGGAAATTATGTGCTTGAATACAAAAATTTCCATGATAATAAGCATGTTTTACCTTCATGATTGTAATTGAATATCTCTAGTAAAACCCTGTCCGAATGTATGAAAGTGTCAAATTTCATTTTCAGATTTTCTTGATCCTAACAATTGGATTTTCTTGATACATTATCCTCTTCCAAACTTAACAAGCATATGTCATATCAAGTTTAATTCACATCATTGATTTTTGACATATGGAATCATCTAGCAAATGCACAAAAATATTTTTCGAGAAACATATTTGATGATTCCCTCTTATAAAAGGAAGATATTTTTACATATAAGGATTTGACTCACTTACATATCTTAATCCTTGCAAAAATGAAGTGTGCTTTAATATCTTATCGATTTGAACTTCACATATGGCTTTCCTCCATCATGTAAAAAGATAACAAATAAAAAGGAAGAAGCAATAAAAGCTATCTCCATGTCATGTTTTCCTCGAGATGTTTACATAATTGGTATCCTATCACTCACTGTTGGAAAATGACATAAACCAACTTATGGCATCGCACTTATATTTAAAATTTGCTTATATCGTTCTCCTTGTTGTTGATGACAAAGGGGGAGAAATATATAAATTGATACTAGGAGTGCCATATTTGAAGAATATGAATAGATGTCATGAATGCCATATTATGATAAGATATCAAAAGCAGCATTCATATGAATAGGTGCTATGAATGTCATATCATGTTAAGATATCAAGAACTTGAATCGTAATTTTACATGTTGATATCTTACCATTTGATAATAGTAAACTTGCATGATGATAACAATAGATATTATGTTTTTCATGCAATGAGTTAAACTTATATCACAAACACTTGATTGTGGTACTTCTCCTTTTTGTTGATGACAAAGGGGGAGAAGTATGTTGATGACATGACATGTTGCTTGGATTTTTGAATCCAAGAGTTTCTATCAATATGGCATATTGATAGGGGGAGTTTGTTTAAACTCTGGGAGTTAAGGTTAACTCCGTTTATGATGACATGTTGCATAGATTTTTGAATCTAAGAGTTTCTATCAATATGACATTGATAGGGGGAGTTTGTTTAAACTTCGGGAGTTAAGGTTAACTCCGTCATTAGGTGGTTGTCATCATCAAAAAGGGGGAGATTGTTGAATCTCGTATTTTGATGATGAAACCACTTGATGTATGTTTGTGATTTAATCTGCGTTTTAAGTGACGCAGGATACTTCGATCAGGATGAGACAATTAAAGCAGGAAAATCATGTTGGGCCGGAAGAACATGTTAGAAGATTGGACGTCGGGCCAGTGGATCGGTCGATGGATCGACAGAAGGCTTCGGGCAGTGGACTCGGGCATCGGGCCAAGAAGAGCGGGTATTGTGCTAAGGATATCGGAGTTACAGAGTCAACTGGCCGATTGGGCATTAGGCCGCAGGAGAGGACGATGCGCCGAAGAATCGGACGAAGCGTCGAGGGACCAATGACATGCCGGACAACTTGGTTAATTGCTTAGGATTAATTGTCTCGATCGAAGTTTTTGTTTTACATGTGCAGGATTAACTACGATGAAAGTAAGACATGTAGCTGGAGTTGCGCTGGAGTCAAGACTATGATCACGTTGGGAGTTCGAGAGTTCGACAAAAGTTCGGACGGTCGTCGGAGGTTTTGCGGGAACAAATCCACGAAGTCCAGAAGCTTGCCAAAGAAGCTCATCGGAACTCGCCAAGATCAAATCGTGAAGTCTAGGAGCTTGCCGGGAGTCTGCAGAATGGTTTCCGAGAGTTTATCGGAAGACCGCCGGAAGTTCACCGGAAGCTCGCCGGAAGAAGTCTTGACTTGCGGAATTTGTAATAGCTTAAGAAATGTCTTTAAATTCATAGTTAGCACGTTAATTAAGGTTAGGATTAGGTGTTAATCTTATAACCCGGTTAGGGGCCAATTGGGCCTGAATTCAGACTGGTTTGGGCCAAGTTTGGAGCCCAACCAATGATCTGAAATAGTGCCAAGAGGTGCAACCGCCCAGGTCAGGAGGTAGCACCGCCTGGGCTAAGTCTCCCAGCGAGGCTGGGCGGTGCAACCACCCCAGCCAGGAGGTGCAACCGCCTGGGCTCAGTCTCCAAGCGAGACTGGGCGGTGCAACCTCTCGTGACAGGAGGTGGCACCGCTTGAGCTCAGTCTTCGAACTCTGCCAGGCGGTGCAACCGCATGAGCTCGGTCTTCGAGCTCTAGCAGAGAGGTGCAACCGCCCCTAACAGAGGTGGCACCGCCCAGAGGCTCAGTCTTCGAGCTCTGCCAAGCGGTGCAACCGCCCCAGTCAGGAGGTGCAACCGCTTGATCTCGGAATTCCGGGAATTGACAGTTTTGAGCTCCAAATTTGAACTGGGTTGGGGCCTATAAATACCCCACCCATTCGGCACTGAGTGAAAAAGAACTTACCCGAAATCTTGATCTTTTTCAGTGATTTTTAGATCTCAAAATTGTTGTAAAGGCCAAAAGTTCTCCTCCCTCTGTTCTTCCAAGTTCTGAGTTGTAAAGAGAGGAGAGAAAATTTCTGTAAGGGTTGTCTCCTAAGCTTAGCTCCTTAGGATGAGCATCTACATACTTCCAATCCTTGGGTAAGGAAATCTGGGAATTGGATGCATCCAAGTTGCTAGTTGGAGACGGGGTTTCATTTAAATTTAAAGAATCAAAATTAACATCATCATCAAGATCATTTTTCCTAATTTCGGAAATCTCATTGAAAACAATATGAATGGATTCTTCCATAATTAAAGTTCTTTTATTGAAGATACAAAAAGCTTTAGAAACCGAAGAATAACCAAGAAAGATTCCTTCATCGGATTTAGCATCAAATTTTCCTAAGTTATCCTTTTCATTCAAGATAAAAAACTTACACCCAAAGACTTTATAATATGAAACATTGGGTTTTTTGTTATTCCATAACTCATAAGGAGTTTTGGTGAGTAAGGGTCTTACTAGAACTCTATTCAAAATATAGTATGCAGTGTTTACGGCTTCGGCCCAAAAGTATTTGGGTAGGCTATGTTCATTCAACATTGTTCTTGCCATTTCTTGTAAATTTCGATTTTTTCTTTCTACTACCCCATTTTGTTGAGGATTTCTTGGAGTAGAGAAATTATGGTTGTATCCATTGAGTTCACAGAATTCTTGGAAATCATGGTTTTGAAATTCTCCACCATGATCACTTCTAATTGACGAAATCATAGAACCCTTCTCATTTTGAACAAGTTTACAAAACTTGGTAAAATATCTAAAGCATTCATTCTTCTGTTTTAAGAAGTAGGTCCATGTATATCTGCTATAGTCATCAACAATGACAAAGGCGTATTTGCTACCTCCTAGACTCGATGTAGAGATTGGTCCGAACAAGTCCATATGGATCAATTGTAAGGGCCTAGAGGTGCTTATTTGATTCTTAGTTTTGAAACTACCCTTAATTTGTTTACCTAATTGGCAAGCATCACATACATTATCTTTGATGAACTTGATATGAGGAATTCCTCTTACAAGTTCTTTAGATGATATTTGAGTGATTAGTTTCATGCTAGTATGACCTAATTTTCTATGCCATAGCCAAGCATCCTCATTCAAAACCGAAAAACACACTTCATTACACAAATCATTGATGTCAATAGTGTATACGTTATTTTGTTTTAATGCAATCATAGACATGTTTTTATGTGGTTTTTCAATGATGCAAGCATTAGATTCGAATTTGACAGTGTATCCTTTGTCACATAATTGACTAATGCTCAAGAGGTTATGTTTTAAACCATCAACTAACAAATCATCTTCAATAAAGAAGTTGGATTTGTTACCTATGGTTCCTTTGCCAATGATTTTACCCTTGTTGTTGTCTCCGAAGGTGACATAGCCTTCGTCTATGCTAGTGAGCTTAGAGAATTGAGATGGATCTCCGGTCATATGCCTTGAGCATCCACTATCAAGGTACCATCTCTTGCTCCTAGCTTGTGATGGTGTGGGTTTCTACAAGAAAGGATGATTTTTAGGTACCCATTTGCTTTTGGGCGCCTCAAAGATAGATCTACATTGTCTATCATGTTGTATAGAATTTATCATGGTTCCTTTAGGAACCCAAATCAATTTGTTTGGACTACTTTTCTTGAATGGACAATAGTGCGTATTGTGTCCAAGTTTGCAACAAAAGTTGCATTTGGTTTGGTGTTGAACATGTAAGATGGGGCCTTTTATGAAGGTGGTTGGATTTTGGTGAGAACTTCTCACAAATCCAATTCCACTCCTTTTTGGAACGTGACCCTTGTTTGCAAGGATCATGTTTAATGACTTGCTACCAACCTCGAATTTCTTCAAGATGTCTTTAAGTAGCAAGTTTTCTTTTTGGAGAGTTTCTAGATCATCTCATTTGATGCATGGATCTAAACTATCATGATATTCAGTTTTTAACTTATCAAAATCACAAGTAAGACTATCATGCTCCTTTTTTAGCAATTTATATTTTCTATTGATAATCTTGCATTCATCAAATAAGTCATGGAAGGCATTTAATAATTCATCGAAAGATAAATCTGCATCTAATAAATTTGTTACCTCCTCTCTGGTGGCCATTAAGGCATAATGAGTAACTTGCTCGGTGTTGGACTCCTCTTCTTCGGACGCGCTCGAATCATCCCATGTTGCTTTGAGCGCCTTCTTCTTTGTTGTTCTCTTTTTGGCTTGGGGACAATCACTCTTGTAGTGTCCCGGCTTTTTGCACTCATAGCAAATAACTTGGTCCTTCTTGGGTTCAAGTTTATTTTTAGTGTCATTCTTAATCTTGTTTCTTTTAATGAATTTTTTAAATTTTCTTGTTAGAAGTGCCAAGTCATCGTCACAGTCCTCATCACTTGAGTTTTCTTTCAAGTGGTCTTCCAAAGTTCTAAGTGCCATATCCTTCCTGTTCTTTGGAAGGATGTCTTCTTTTTTATACCAATTGTTAGGATCAAGAGCGCTAAGAGGGGGGGGGGGGGTGAATTAGTGCAGCGGAAATCTTTCGACGATTAAAACTTCGAAAGCTGCGTTCGTTCGATAAAATCGATTTCGATGTAAAAGCCGATTCTAAGATTACTTTAACTTAAGATTAAGCGAGATGACGTTAAAGTAGATCTATGAAGGCAGTTTGCAGTTTATGATGGAAATCAGAATGCAAGCGCAAACTGAAATGCGATGTTCGTACGATAAAACCAGTTTACGTCTAAATGCCGATTCTGAAGATACTGAACTTTGAGATATGTTTTATAAATGCGCAGAAGGCAGTTTGCAGTTATGATTGAAGTCTAAACGTAAACGTAAACTGAAATATGATGCTCGTACGAAAAAGCCGATTTACGTCTAAACGCAGATTCGGAAAGCTCTAAACTTAGAAACTCGTTCATTAAGAGTGCAGAGGGCAGTAAGCTATTAAGGAGGTTTGCAGTAAAGATAAAATGCTCAAAGTAAATGCAAACCGAGATTTAGAGTGGTTCGGTCAATCTTGACCTACTCCACTTTTGGCTTCCTCCACCGACGAGGTCACCGACGTCAACTAGAGGCCTTCGTTCAATAGGCGAAGGCCAACCACCCTTTTATAGTTTCACTCCATTAGGTGGGCTTAGGAGACAACCCTTACAGAAATTTTCTCTCCTCTCTTTACAACTCATAAATTGGAAGAACAGAGGGAGGAGAACTTTTGGCCTTTACAACAATTTTGAGCTCTAAAAATCACTGAAAAAGATCAAGATTTCGGGTAAGTTCTTTTTCACTCAGTGATGAATGGGTGGGGTATTTATAGGCCCCAACCCAGTTCAAATTTGGAGCTCAAAACTGTCAATTCCCGAAATTCAGGGATCAGGCGGTTGCACCTCCTGACTGGGGCGGTTGCACCACCTGGCAGAGCTCGAAGACTGAGCCTCTGGGCGGTGCCACCTCTGTCAGGGGCGGTTGCACCTCTCTGCCAGAGCTCGAAGACCAAGCTTAGGCAGTTGCACCTCTTGACTAGGGCGGTTGCACCGCCTGGCAGAGCTCGAAGACTGAGCTCAGGCGGTGCCACCTCCTGTCAGGAGAGGTTGCACCGCCCAGTCTCGCTTGGAGACTGAGCCCAGGTGATTGCACCTCCTGGCTGGGGCGGTTGCACCGCCCAGCCTCGCTGGGAGACTTAGCCCAGGCGGTGCTACCTCTTGGCCTGGGCGGTTGCACCTCTTGGCACTATTTCAGATCATTGGTTGGGCTCCAAACTTGGCCCAAAATAGTCCGAATTCGGGCCCAATTGGCTCCTAACCGGGTTATAAGATTAACACCTAATCCTAACCCTAATTAATATGCTAACTACGAATTTAAAGACATTTCTTAAGCTATTACAAATTCCGCAAGTCAAAACTTCTTCCGGCGAGCTTCCGGTGAACTTCCGGCGGTCTTCCGATAAACTCTCGGAAACCATTCTACGGACTCCTGGCAAGCTCCTAGACTTCACGATTTGATCTTGGCGAGTTCTGATGAGCTTCTTTGGCAAGATTATGGACTTCTCAGATTTGTTCCCGCAAAACCGCCGACGATCGTCTGAACTTCCGTCGAACTCTCGAACTCCCAACGTGATCATAATCTTGACTCCAGGGCAACTCCAGTTACATGTCTTACTTTCATCGTAGTTAATCCTGCACATGTAAAATAAAAACTTTGATCGAGACAATTAATCCTATGTTTTGACTTGTGGACTGGTTTGGGCCAAGTTTGGAGCCCAACCAATGATCTGAAATAGTGCCAAGAGGTGCAACCGCCCAGGCCAGGAGGTAGCACCGCCTAGGCTAAGTCTCCCAGCGAGGCTGGGTGGTGCAACCGCCCCAACCAGGAGGTGCAACCGCCTGGGCTCAGTCTCCAAGCGAGACTGGGCGGTGCAACCTCTCCTGACTGGAGGTGGCACCGCCTGACTCAGTCTTCGAGCTCT
Organism: Musa acuminata AAA Group; assembly: GCF_036884655.1. Classification (NCBI taxonomy): domain Eukaryota; kingdom Viridiplantae; phylum Streptophyta; class Magnoliopsida; order Zingiberales; family Musaceae; genus Musa; species Musa acuminata. The sequence goes on from NC_088359.1 coordinate 13,353,237, forward strand.
GCCAGGTTTAATAATCGATTTGATGCTATAAACACTGATGCTATGATTATGCCATGCCTGCACCATCAAGAGATATATGAAAAGATGCCATGCAACACTTGCTAAAATATAAGAAATGTTTGCATCATGTAATGATATCAAAATCTTACTTCACAGCTTTACATGTTGATATCTTACAAAGACATGAATTGCTACTATTACCATTATTCAAACTTGTAATGTAAAATTTGAAAATGAATGTCAATCCTTGACATCATCTTCAAAGAGATACATCATGATAGGAATCATGATGGGAATATTGATAAGTTTAAATGATTTTAACTTATCAATATGTCTCTTAAATTTATAAGGTTTTAAATTCAAGAATGACTTATCTCAAGTATGGCATATAGAAAGGGGGAGTTAAGGTTAACTCCATTATCAATTGATTGTCATCATCAAAAAGGGGGAGACTGTTGAATCTCGGATTTTGATGATGAAGTCAATTGTCATTTGTTGTCTAATCTATGTGTTGGGATAAGTGTGCAGGATTAACTACGATGAAAGTACGACATGCAGCAGGAGTTGCGCCGGAGTCATGACAATGATCAAGTTGGGAGTTCGAGAGCTCGACAGAAGTTCGGACATTCGTCGGAGGTTCTGCGGGAACAAATCCGAGAAGTCCAAGAGCTTACCAAAGAAGCTCATCGGAACTTGCCAAGTGGATCGTCGCAAGTCCAGGAGTTTGCCGGAAGTTCGTAGGAGTATCACCGAGGGTTCATCGGATGATCGACGGAAGTTCGCCGGAAACTCGCCGGAAGAAGCGATTGACGCACCGGAGCAAGCTGCAGAAATTGTCTAAGGATTTATCGTAGTTAGCACTAATGATTAAGTTGAAAATGGGAGGTGATCCCATTAGCTTAATCTTGGGGCAATTGGGCCCCTGAAAAACCCAAATTGGGCCGAATGGATCAACCCATTCGGACCCTGGTTGCTGTGGGAGGTGCAACCGCCCAAGCCAGGAGGTAGCACCGCCTGGGCTAAGTCTCCCAAGGAGACTGGGCGGTGCAACCGCCCTAGCCAGGAGGTGCAACCGCTTGGGCTCAGTCTCCGAGCGAGACTGGGCGGTGTGTTAGGACACTAGCTTGGAGAGTCCTAATTGAGAGGGACATTCATGTAAAACTATTAGGACTCTAGCTAGGAGAGTCCTAATTGAGAGGGACATTTTGTTAGGACTCTAGCTAGGAGAGTCCTAATTGAGAGGGGCATTCATGTAGGAGGTTTTTTCGTATAGAATAATTAGGAGTTGTAAGGGAATAGGAGTCTTGAGTAGGAGTCCTATTAGGAGTTGGTTAGAAGTAAGAGTCTTAAGTAGGAGTCCTATTAGGAGTTAGGGTTTAGAAGCCCTATAAATAGCCATGTATTCCTTCTCTTTTCATAAGCAATAGATGAATCTTTTCTGCAGTCTTTGAGCAGCAACTTGGAGGGAGGAACCCCTATAGAGTTCCAAGGAGGCCGATCCCCTAAAGAGATCAACCCCAAGTTTAGAATCTGCAAGGGTTCTAACACCTGGTATCAGAGCAGCGTTCTTGGCATCTCGCTGCCATTCCACAGCCATCCATCAACCCTCTACAACCATCCAAAGCAATTCCCACAATTGCGTAAAAGATCGTCACCGAATTCCGCTATCATCTCCACCACCGCGGATCATCCTTTGATCTCCCCGTGAATTGCAACAGGTTCTGGTTTCCTACCTTACTGCTGCTGCAATTTAGTTATCCTTATTCGAAAATCCAAAAAAAAAAAAAAAATTGTTCCTATATTGCTGCATAAACTTTTCGTCACAAAGTTTTCATCTCTACGACGAAAGATACATTGCAGAATTCCAACCGCATAGCACCATCTATTTGATCTTGCTACTGTGCTTTTTCTATCCAAATTTCTACAAAATTTTTATGACATCTTTGACACTTCCTAATAGTGGATTTCCCTTTCGTTTCATCAAAAAATTCTCAATATAAACTACTGATCTTTTATGTCCAATCTGCTGCACTTGAATTGCAGAATTCAAGCCGCATAGCACCATCTGTTTGATCTTGCTACTGTACTTTTTCTATCCAAATTTCTACGAAATTTTTATGACATCTTTAACACTTCCTAACAGTGGATTTCCCTTTGGTTTCATCGAAAAATTCTTAATATAAACTACTGATCTTTTATATCCAATCTGCTGCACTTGAAAATCTATGCTGCAGAAAATTTCAGCTGCATATCGTTGCCTTAACCCATCTATTTGCAATCTTTTTTGAATGAAATTTCTTATACACTTCATAAATCATCTTGGCTTCCATCTAAGATTGATCTATTAAGAAATTCATCTCTAAAAACGATTTTATGTTGCTGCAAATTATCATCGTAACCCGCTAAAATTTTTCGACGATAATTCTGCAATTGCAACTTGCACCAATTTCCTTGCTATTATACTGCCGAAATTTTCTAGACTAAATTAGATATCCTTACTGTCATATAAACTGTGATTTTTCTATCAATTCCCTCCTCAATTTTCTTAAGTTTTTGTTGGAAATTACGTCGAGAAACCGTTGTTTCTTCGACGACAATTCTACTCTTACAAGACAGCACATACTTGGTGCAACTTCCACGGATTTCTGTCAAACCTTTGCTATCATCTACCACAGATCCAAAACTTTCATCCACAACCCTAAAACTCTGCGAAACCACACCCTCAAACTACACCCAAAACAGCCACAAAACAAGCCTAAACCGCCGCCTACATCCACCAATCCACCAACCCTTTCAACCATCACTTCTCTCAACCTATACATGCCTTTAACCCAACAACAAAAGAGAGATCTTAACATCATAGATTTGGGGGCATATACTATGGCATCTAAGGAGGCAATCAATGCTAAATTCGAAGCCTTGGAGGCGCGAATGGAGGATAAGATTCGGATGCTCTTTACCAAACTCAGATTGGGCCGACCACTAAGCCCGAAGAAATCATATCAAGGAGAGAGCTTTGCCCAATCACACCAAGCCCAAAGAGATGACTTCCAATGGAGGGGAGGCTATATGACTGACCCCAACTATCCATGCATGAGAGTGGACTTCCCTAGATGGGAAGAAGGAGACCCGATTGGTTGGATCTCGCGCACGGAGCGATATTTTCGGTACCACAAAACCGCGGATGTATCTATGGTGACAATTGCAGCTATACATCTTGAAGGGGATGCTATACAGTAGTTTGACTGGTTTGAACATACTTATGGAGTCCTTTCATGGCAACAATTCAAAGAAGGACTGCTGATCCGCTTCAGACCAACCGATTACGAGAATATTGATGGACAACTAGCAAAGATCCGACAAACTTCCACCATTCAGGAGTACCAAACCAGGTTTGAAAGGTTATCTAATCAAACTCATGATTGATCTCAAAAATAGCTATTGAGGACCTTCATTGAGGGCTTGAAGCCGGAGATCCGACGAGAAGTTAAAGCGCGACAACCGTATACGCTTATGGCAGCCATCTCTTTCTCACGACATCAAGAGGAGCAATTTAACCATGAAGCTCGGAGGACTAGGGTCGCTCCTCAACCAGTAATATTGAAGCCCTCAGCCCCCCCTACTACACCAAAGAGGTTAACAAGAGAAGAGCTTCGGGAGCCATATGCGAAGGGGTTATGTTGGCATTGTGACGAGCCGTGGAGCCGTGAGCATCGTTGTAGTAAAGGGAGACTTCTTATGATTGAAACAATAGAAGAAGAGGTCATTGAACATCCAGAAGAGAGCCTTGAACATGAAGAAGAAGATGCAGAAGTAGAGCCACAACCGACGGAAGTTATGGTACATGCACTAGCCGGCTACTCAAACCCGGAAACGATGAAAGTTGGAGGCCTTCTCAAACAACAACCGATCACTGTTCTCATCGACACGGGCAGTTCTAATAACTTTCTAAATAGTAAGGTTACTATCCAGATGGCCTTACCTATTAAGAATTGCAGCAGGTTTGACGTTAAGGTCGTCGACGGACGGATTTTGAATTGTGATCGTAGGCGCCCGCAGGAGAAACTATTGCTGCAGGACCAAGAGATAATTACAGATTTCTTCCTTTTCCCTCTTGATGATCATGAGGTCATGCTCATAATTAAATGGTTAACGACATTAGGTGATATTTCTTGGAATTTTATGCAACTAATTATGAAATTTTACAGTAAGGAGAAACAGGTGATACTGAACGGGAAACGTGAAGGCGACATAACGACGATTTGCACACAACAAATGAAGAAGGTTTTGCATAAAGCATGCAGCGGCCTTTTGGTACAACTTGAGCAGCAAACTAAGGGAGAGCCAATAGAATTTGAAGATCCAAACCTACTTCCTTTGCTTGCTGAATTTTCAGATATATTTGACGAACCGCACAACCTATCTCTTACCAGTCGGCATGATCATTATATAACGATTCTTTCAGGCAAACCTCCAGCAAATACTCGGCCATATCAGTATCTACATCTCTAGAAGGATAAAATAGAAAGGATTGTAAAAGAGATGCTTGAAATAGGAGTTATTCGGCCAAGTTACAACCTCTACTCTTCACCGATGCTACTTGTACGCAAGAAGGACGAAACATGGCGAATATGCATTGATTATCGAGCTCTCAATGGCATAATCATCAAGAACAAATACCTTATTCCAATAGCAAATGAATTGCTAGATGAAAGGGAGCACAAATCTTCGCAAAGCCGGACCTTCGATCCGGGTATTATCAAATACGAGTGTATGAAGAAGTCATACCGAAAACCGTCTTTCGAACACACAACGGCCACTACGAATTTTTACTTTCTTCAACAAAAGGTGAAATATCTTGGGCATATCATATCAGAGGAAGGTGTGATGGTGGACCCCTTCAAAATTGAAGCAATGCAAAACTGGCCTACCCCGAGGAACATAAAATTGCTACATGGCTTTTTGGGTTTAATAGGCTACTACCGTAAGTTCATGAAAAACTATGGAAAGATCAGTGCACCACTTACTTCCTTACTGGAAAAAGATGTCTTCCAATGGTCGGACACAGCCTCCACTGCCTTCGACAAACTTAAGGCAGCCATAACGACGATGCCGATGCTAACACTATCAGATTTCAACCAACCCTTCGTTATTGAGGCCAACGCATCTGGAGTCAGAATTGGAGTCATTCTCATGCAAGATGGTCGACCACTCGTATACACTAGCAAGGCATTATCTCCCTCCCATCAAAATAAGTCAACATATGATAAGGAGATGCTCGCCATTGTGCGCGCAGCAACAAGGTGGAGACCCTACTTGATTGGTCGACGATTTCAAATTAAAACCGACCATAAAAGCCTCAAGTACTTTTTGGAGCGAAAGATATTATCCCCTGAGCAGCAAAAATGGGTAACAAAACTTCTTGGATTTGATTATGAAATAACTTACAAAAGGTGGAAAGAGTATGTTGTTGCAGATGCGCTTTCGCAGCTACCTGAGCAAGCTGAATTTTCGATCGTTTTACTTCCAACCAACGACTTCCTTGAGGATATTAAGATGGAATGGCAGGAAGATTTGGAGACCAGTAAGATAAAAAAAAAAATTAGAGGAAGCACCAAGCTCCGTGGCTCATTATAATTAGGACTCAAAAGAATTATGCTATAAGGGACGCATTGTACTTGTGACAAATTCTACTTGCATCTTCAAGAGCAGATTTTGGACAAAGTTATTCCATATATAGGGTACTAAATTGAAAAGGAGTACGACATATCACTCACAAACCAACAGCCAGACGAAAGTTTTAAATAGGTGCTTGGAGACAGCCCAAAGCCACCCACCAAATATGACTACCCAAAGAGAACTCCAGACCCAGCCAAGTGCCATTATTGATCGACGGATCGTGACTCGACGACGACGACCCACTAATAAAGTGCTAATACAGTGGGCGAACCTACCAATAGAAGATGCCACTTGGGAGAACTATGACGACTTGAAGATCAAATTCCCAGAATTCATGAATCATCAGCCTCGAGGACAAGGCTGATTTGAAGAGGGCGGGTCTGTTAGGACACTAGCTTGGAGAGTCCTAATTGAGAGGGACATTCATGTAAAACTGTTAGGACTCTAGCTAGGAGAGTCCTAATTGAGAGGGACATTCTGTTAGAACTCTAGCTAGGAGAGTCCTAATTGAGAGGGGCATTCATGTAGGAGGTTTTTTCTTATAGAATAATTAGGAGTTGTAAGGGAATAGGAGTCTTGAGTAGGAGTCCTATTAGGAGTTGGTTAGAAGTAAGAGTCTTAAGTAGGAGTCCTATTAGGAGTTAGGGTTTAGAAGCCCTATAAATAGCCATGTATTCCTTCTCTTTTCATAAGCAATAGATGAATCTTTTCTGCAGCCTTTGAGCAGCAACTTGGAGGGAGGAACCCCTATAGAGTTCCAAGGAGGCCGATCCCCTAAAGAGATCAACCCCAAGTTTAGAATTTGCAAGGGTTCTAACACGGTGCAACCTCTCCTGACAAGAGGTGGCACCGCCTGAGCTCAAGTTTCGAGCTCTGCCAGGCGGTGCAACTGCACCAGTCAGGAGGTGCAACCGCCTGAACTTAGTCTTCGAGCTCCGGCAGGAGGTGCAACCGCCCCTGACAGGAGGTGGCATCGCCCAGAGGCTCAGTCTTCGAGCTCTGCCAGGCGGTGCAACCGCTCCAATCAGGAGGTGCAACCGCCTGATCCCGGAATTCCGGGAATTGACAGTTTGGAGCTCCAAATTTGAACTGGGTTAGGGCCTATAAATACCCCACCCATTCAGCACTGAAAGGAATAAGAACACTCGAAATCTTGATATCTTTCTGTGATTCTTAGAGCTCAAAACTGTTGTAAAGATCAAAAGTTCTCCTCCTTCTGTTCTTCAAAGTTTGAGTTGTAAAGAGAGGAGAGAAAACTTCTGTAAGGGTTGTCTCCTAAGCCCGTCAAAAGGAGTGAATCTGTAAAAGGGTGGTTGGCCTTCGCCTATTGAAGGAAGGCCTATAGTTGACGTCGGTGACCTCATCGGTGGAGGATGCCAAAAGTGGAGTAGGTCAAGATTGACCGAACCACTCTAAATCTCGGTTTGCATTTCCTTTGAGCATTTTACCTTCACTGCAAACTTCTCAATAGCTTACTGCCTTTTGCGATTTTACGAACGAGTTTCTAAGTTCAGAACTTTCTGAATCTGCGTTTAGACATAAATCGGCTTTTCTCGTACGATCATCATATTTCAGTTTATGTTTACATTTTGATTTCAATCATAACTGTTTACTGCCTTTTGCGATCTTACGAATAAGTTTCTAAGTTCAGAACTTTCTAAATCTGCGTTTAGACGTAAATCGGCTTTTATCGTACGAACGTCGCATTTCAGTTTGCGCTTGTATTCTGCTTTCCATCATAAACTACAAACTGCCTTCGTAGTTCTACTTTAACATCATATCACTTAATCTCAAGTTAAAGTAATCTTAGAATCGGCTTTCACATCGAAATTGTTTTTATCGAACGAACGCAGCTTTCATTTTAATCGTTGAAAAATTTCCGCTGCACAAATTCACCCCTCCCCCCTCTTAGTGCTCTTGATCCTAACAATTGGTATCAGAGCCCGGTATTTCTCATTTCGGACTTACACCCGAGAGAAATGGCTCTTCATGGCTTTCAAGAGGGCTTTTCGGTTTTTCGTCCACCGTTGTTTAACGGATTGGACTACACCTATTGGAAGACCCGAATGAGGATCTTTCTTATTTCTATGGATGTTGAACTTTGGAATCTTATCGAAAACGGTTTTTCGAAGTCTTCTCTTCCAATGATCGAATGGTCGGATTTAGAGAAGAAGCATTTTTCTTTAAACGCAAAGGCTATGAATGCCTTATTTTGCGCTTTGGACAAAAATGAGTTCAATCGGGTTTCTTTATGCGAAACGACTTTCGATATTTAGCGCACTCTTGAAATCACGCACGAGGGAACTAGTAGAGTCAAAGACTCGAAAGTTAATATTTTACTGCATGATTTCTAGCTTTTTCAAATGAAGCCAAGCGAAACCATTGGTGACATGTACACCCGTTTTACGGATGTCGTCAATGGTTTAAGAGCTCTTGGCAAATGTTTTTTGAATTCTAAACTTGTGAACAAGATTTTGCATTCTCTTTCTAAGAAGTGGGATTCAAAAGTAACGGCTTTACAAGAAACAAAAGATTTAAATTTTTTTCCACTTGAAGAACTAATTGGTTTATTGATCACATATGAAATGACGTGCAATACACGTGAAGAACTTGAGAACCACCTTCCAAAGAACAGGAAGGATTTGGGACATAAAACATTTGAAGACCACTCGAGCAAAAGCTCAAGTGATGGTGAACTTAAACTACAAATGAAACAAAAACTAAAAAGTAAAAATAACGGAACTACTTGCTTTGAACGCAAGAAGAAGAACAAAAATTGGGATGAATCGAGCTCCTCCGAAGACGAGGAGAAAATCAACAAAGGCGAGGTGGCAAACTACGCCTTTCGACGCTGAGGTAATCAAAATGCCTTTAATTTACTTTGAAATTACATGATGCTTTTCATAAAGCATTTTTCTTTTTTATTTAATTTTCTTGAAAATTACATGTTTAATAATTTTATAATGAAAATACAAACAATTAGGAATCATGCTTATCATTCTAGTAATTTTGAAAATAATCATGAAAATTTTATATTTATGATAAACAAAATGATTTTGATTAAAAATACCTTATGAAATCATGCTATATGTGGTTGAGAAGTAATAATGTGTATCATGTTGATTTCCATTGTTATTTCTTGATTTTGAGTATATGAAATCATGTTTAATTTGAAGTTATGATTAATGAGTATATATTTTTGAAATTATGTATGATGATTCTTGATATTTATGGATTATCGATTTTCATGATAATAACAGTGGCTTTAAAAAAATTGATGCATGTTTTCATAAATGAAAAGGCATGCTAACATGAAATCGACCACTTAAAATGAAATACTTAAAAAGAGAGAAAATATATTATCAATGAAATCATGAATCTATTTATGTTATAAATTTTGTGAGCCATAAAAATGATTTTGATGATTTAAATTTATCAAAATCATGATCTTGATTTATCAAATTGACTGAATTGAAAATGAATGATGATTTTTCTCTTGAATGATTGTAACTTGTATTCCTTGTATTCATGATATGATTTTTATGCAATTCTTTGTATTCATGAAATATTTATCTCATCACCCAATTATTTCTTTTCAATATTCCTCAAGTGATGGTATGAATGCATGAGATATTCATGAATTTATTTTCATGTATGCAAATGAGAAGTTTCGATCATGCATGGTAGGATGCAATGTGACAAATTAATACCATGATAATTTGAAATATTTATGATTTGGAATGATGCATATGCTTTTGTATGATGTGTATCATGAATGCTTAAAAAAATTAAATAAATAAATGTTTATATCATGTTAGATGGTTTTACATATTATGCATGATAAGCTATAGTGATGAGTGAAACAATGATTGAAATAATATGAATGATGATTTGGAATCATGCATATAATAATGAGTTTATATGTTTTGAAAATGTACATGTTTTAATTTGAAAATATAATGATACACAAATGAGATTGATACTAACCTTTGTCATGATTTAAAAATTGATGTAAAGGGTTTTTCCCTTCTTTTTGACAATGACTAAAGGGGAGATAGCTAGCTTGCACAATTCAAGAAGAAAGCAAAAATTGCACTTCTCAAAAAAGAAAAAATTGCTATCTTGAACATCACCAAGAAGTGCTATCTTGCAAATCTCAAGACACACAAATGCAATCATGCAAAATTTATAATTTTGCACATCATTAAAATTTATGATGCTTTGGTGATTATGCATGTTCTAAAATGTTATAAAATTCACTAGCTTGCATACTGTAGAACTTAGCTATATTGAACATCACCAAGGAATGCTATCTTGCCTATCTCAAGAAGCAAAAAGTTAACTTGCACATCTAGCAAAACTTACATTTCAAGAAGCAAGAGTTGCTTTCTTGAACATCTCAAAATTGCTAGCTTGCGGGCCTTAAAATGTAGAAATTTTTTGCTAGCTTGAATATGGTAAACTTGCTATCATACTACCATGATGATGAGCATGCCTTATCTTCATGATTATATTTGAAAAACTATGGCAAAAATCTGTCCGAATGATTAAACGTGTTAAAATTATTTTTCGGACTTTTTTGATTGAATGATCAAATCACTTGATTGCCATAATGATTTTACACAATTACATGCCATGATTACATGTTGGAAATTATGTGCTTGAATACAAAAATTTCCATGATAATAAGCATGTTTTACCTTCATGATTGTAATTGAATATCTCTAGTAAAACCCTGTTCGAATAAATGAAAGTGTCAAATTTCATTTTCGGATTTTCTTGATCCTAACAATTGGATTTTCTTGATACATTATTCTCTTCCAAACTTAACAAACATATGTCATATCAAGTTTAATTCACATCATTGATTTTTGACATATGGAATCATCTAGCAAATGCACTTATCATGTGAAAAATATTTTTCGAGAAACATATTTGATGATTCCCTCTTATAGAAGGAAGATATTTTTACATACAAGGATTTGACTCACTTACATATCTTAATCCTTGCAAAAATGAAGTGTGCTTTAATATCTTATCGATTTGAACTTCACATATGACTTTCCTCCTTCATGAAAAGATAACAAATAAAAAGGAAGAAGCAATAAAAGCTATCTCCATGTCATGTTTTCCTCGAGATGTTTGCATAATTGGTATCCTATCACTCACTGTTGGAAAATGACATGAACCAACTTATGGCATCGCACTTATATTTAAAATTTGCTTATATCGATCTCCTTGTTGTTGATGACAAAGGGGGAGAAATATATAAATTGATACTATGAGTGCCATATTTGAAGAATATGAATAGATGTTATGAATGCCATATTATGATGAGATATCAAAAGCAGCATTAATATGAATAGGTGCTATGAATATCATATCATGTTAAGATATCAAGAACTTGAATCGCAATTTTACATGTTGATATCTTACCATTTGATGATAGCAAACTTGCATGATGATAACAATAGATATTATGTTTTTCATGCAATGAGTTAAACTTATATCACAAACACTTGATTGTGGTACTTCTCCGTTTTGTTGATGACAAAGGGGGAGAAGTATGATGTTATGCATAAGTTCATGATGACGTGTTGCAAGTATTCATGATGAATATTGCAATGACTTGAATTCAGTTTGAATTCAACGTTCTATCAATATGGCATATTGATAGGGGGAGTTTGTTTAAACTCCGGGAGTTAAGTTTAACTCCGTCATCAAGTGGTTGTCATCATCAAAAAGGGGGAGATTGTTGAATCTCGTATTTTGATGATGAAACCACTTGATGTATGTTTGTGATTTAATCTGCGTTTTAAGTGACGCAGGATACTTCGATCAGGATGAGACAATTAAAGCAGGAAAATCATGTTGGGCCGGAGGAACATATTAGAAGATTGGACGTCGGGCCGGTGGATCGGTCGACATATCGACAGAAGGCTTCGGGCCGTGGACTCGGGCATCAGGACAAGAAGAGCGGGTATTGTGCCAAGGATATTGGAGTTGCAGAGTCAACTGGCCGATTGGGCATTAGGCCGCAGGAGAGGACGATGCGCTGAAGAATCGGACGAAACGTCGACGGACCAATTACATTCCGGACAACTTGGTTAATTGCTTAGGATTGATTGTCTCGATCGAAGTTTTTGTTTTATATGTGCAGGATAAACTACGATGAAAGTAAGACATGTAGCTGGAGTTGCGCTAGAGTCAAGACTATGATCATGTTGGGAGTTCAAGAGTTCGACGGAAGTTCAGACGGTCGTCGGAGGTTTTGCAGGAACAAATCCGATAAGTCCAGAAGCTTGCCAAAGAAGCTTGTCGGAACTCGCCAAGATCAAATCGTGAAGTCTAGGAGCTTGCCGGGAGTTCGCAGAATGGTTTCCGAAAGACCGTCGGAAGTTCACCGGAAGCTCGCCGGAAGAAGTCTTGACTTGTGGCCTTTGTAATAGCTTAAGAAATGTCTTTAAATTCGTAGTTAGCACGTTAATTAGGGTTAGGATAAGGTGTTAATCTTATAACCCGGTTAGGGTCCAATTGGGCCCGAATTCGGACTAGTTTGGACCAAGTTTGGAGCCCAACCAATGATCTGAAATAGTGCCATGAGGTGCAACCGCCCAGGCTAGGAGGTAGCACCGCCTGGGCTAAGTCTCCCAGCGAGGCTGGGCGGTGCAACCGCCCCAGCCAGCAGGTGGCACCGCTTGGGCTCAGTCTCCGAGCGAGACTGGGCGGTGCAACCTCTCCTGACAGTAGGTAGCACCGCCTGAGCTCGGTCTCCGAGCTCTGGCAGGCGGTGCAACCGCCCTAGTCAGTAGGTGCAACCGCCTGAGCTCAGTCTTCGAGCTCTGGCAGGAGGTGCAACCGCCCCTAACAGGAGGTTGCACCGCACAGAGGCTCAGTCTTCGAGCTCTGCCAGGCGGTGCAACCGCTCCAGTCAGGAGGTGCAACCGCTTGATCCCGGAATTCCGGGAATTGATAGTATTGAGCTCCAAATTTGAACTGGGTTGGGGCCTATAAATACCCCACCCATTCAGCACTGAAAGGAATAAGAACACTCGAAATATTGATATCTTTATGTGATTCTTAGAGCTCAAAACTGTTGTAAAGATCAAAAGTTCTCCTTCTTCTATTCTTCAAAGTTTGAGTTGTAAAGAGAGGAGAGAAAACTTCTGTAAGGGTTGTCTCCTAAGCCCGTCAAAAGGAGTGAAACTGTAAAAGGGTGGTTGGCCTTCGCCTATTGGCGATCTTACGAATAAGTTTCTAAGTTCAGAACTTTCTAAATCTGCGTTTAGACGTAAATCGACTTTTATCGTACGAACGTCGCATTTCAGTTTGCGCTTGTATTCTGCTTTCCATCAGAAACTGCAAACTGCCTTCGTAGATCTACTTTAACATCATCTCGCTTAATCTCAAGTTAAAGTAATCTTAGAATCGGCTTTCACATCGAAATTTTTTTTATCGAACGAATGCAGCTTTCGTTTTAATCGCTGAAAAATTTTCGCTGCACTAATTCACCCCCCCCTCTTAGTGCTCTTGATCCTAACACTCTCTTTTGTTTACGGGTTAAAGGCATGTATAGGTTGAGAGAAGTGATGGTTGAAAGGGTTGGGGGATTGGTTTGGATAGAGAAAATATAGTATCAAGATCAAACAAACAATGCTATGCGACTGAAATTCTATAATGTATCTTTCGTTGTAGAGATGAAAACTTTGTGACGAAAAGTTTATGCAGTAATATAGGAATAATTTTTTTTTTTTTGGATTTTTGGATAGGGATAACTAAATTACAACAGCAGTAAGGTAGGAAACCAGAACCTGTTGCAATTCATGTGGAGATCAAAGGATGATCCGCGGTGGTGGAGATGATGGCGGAATTTGGCGACGATCTTTTAAGCAATTGTGGGAATTGCTTTGGGCGACTGTGGCGGGCTGATGGATGGCTATGGAAGGGCAGCGAGATGCCAAGAACGCTGCTCTGATACCAGGTGGTAGAACCCTTGCAGATTCTAAACTTGGGGTTGATCTCTTTAGGGGATCGGCCTCCTTGGAACTCTATAGGGGTTCCTCCCTCCAAGTTGCTACTCAAAGGTTGCATAAAAGATTCATCTATTGCTTAAGAAAAGAGAAGGAATACATGGCTATTTATAGGGCTTCTAAACCCTAACTCCTAATAGGACTCTTACTTAAGACTCTTACTTCTAACCAACTCCTAATAAGACTCCTACTCAAGACTCCTATGTTAGGATCAAGAGCACTAAGAGGGGGGGGGGTGAATTAGTGCAGCGGAAATCTTACAACGATAAAGCACGTTCGAACGATAAAAATGATTTCGGTGTGAAAGCTGATTCTAAGATTATTTTAACTTAAGATCAAGCGAGATGATGTTAAAATCAATCTATGAAGGCAGTTTGCAGTCATGATGAAAACCAGAGTGTAAGTGCAAACTGAAATACGACGTTCGTATGAAGAAGCTGATTTACGTCTAAATGCTGATTTGTAAATCACTTGATTAGGCGAGATGTAGTTTAAGCAAGTATATAAAGGCAATTTGTAGTTATGATTGAAATCGAAATGTAAATGCAAACTGAAATATGATGATCGTACGAAAAACATATTTACGTCTAAACGCTGATTCGAAAGTGCAAAGCTTGAATCCCGATCGTATATGCGCAGAAAGCAGTAAGATTTAGAGGAGGTTTGGAGTAAAGATAATATGCTCAAAGTAAATGCAAACCGAGATTTAGAGTGGTTCGGTCAATCTTGACCTACTCCACTTTTGGCTTCCTCCACCGACGAGGTCACCGACGTCAACTAGAGGCCTTCCTTCAATAGGCGAAGGCCAACCACCATTTTATAGTTTCACTCCTTTTGACGGGCTTAGGAGACAACCCTTACAAAATTTTCTCTCATCTCTTTACAACTAATAACTTGGAAGAACAGAGGGAGAAGAACTTTTGGCCTTTACAATAGTTTTGAGCTCTAAGAATCACAGAAAAAGATCAAGATTTCGTTGTTAGTTCCTTGCTCTTTCAGTGCTGAATGGGTGGGGTATTTATAGGCCCCAACCCAGTTCAAATTTGGAGCTCAAAACTGTCAATTCTCGGAATTCCGGGATCAAGCGGTTGCACCTCCTGACTAGAGCGGTTGCACCGCCTGGCAAAGCTCGAAGACTAAGCCTCTGGGCGGTGCTACCTCTTGTCAGGGGCGGTTGCACCTCCTGACAGTGCTCGAAGACCGAGCTCAGGCGGTTGCACCTCCTGACTGAGGCAGTTGCACCGCCTGGCAGAGCTCGAAGACAAAGCTCAAGCGATGCCACCTCCTGTCAGGGGAGGTTGCACCGCCCAGTCTCGCTCGGAGACTGAGCCCCAGGCGGTGCCACCGCCTAGCTGGAGCGGTTGCACCTCCCAGTCTCGCTTAGAGACTGAGCCCAGGCGGTGCAACCTCCTGCCTTGGGCGGTTCAACCGCCTGGCAGAAATCAGGGTCCGAATGGGTTGATCCATTCGGCCCAATTTGGGTTTTTCAGGGGCCCAATTGCCCCAAGATTAAGTTAATGGGATCACCTCGCATTTCCAACTTAATCATTGTGCTAAGTACGATTTTTACTAAGACATTTACTGTAACTTGCTCCGGTGCATCAATCGCTTCTTCCGGCGAGCTTCCGGTGAACTTCCGTCGATCATCCGATGATCCCTCGGTGATGCTCCTGCGGACTTCCGGCAAACTCCTGGACTTGCGTCGATTCACCTGGCGAGTTCCGACGAGCTTCTTTGGCAAGCTTATGGACTTCTCGGATTTGTTCGCGCAGAACCTCCTACGACTGTCCGAACTTCCGTCAAACTCTCGAACTCCCAATGTGATCATTGTCTGGACTCTGGCGCAACTCCTGCTGCATGTCTTACTTTCATCGTAGTTAATCCTGCACACTTATCTCAACATATAGATTAGATAACAAATAACAATTGACTTCATCATCAAAATCCGAGATTCAACAATCTCCCCCTTTTTGATGATGACAATCAATTGATAATGGAGTTAACCTTAACTCCCCCTATCTATATGCCATACTTGAGATAAGTCATTCTTGAATTAAAAACCTAAGAATTGAAGAGACATATTGATAAGTTAAAATCATTTGAACTTATCAATACTCCCATCATGATTTCCATCATGATGTATCTCTCTGAAGATGATGTCAAAGCTTGACATTCATTTTCAAATATAACAAGTTTGAATGATGGTAATAGTAGCAATTCATCATATTGTAAGATATCAACATGTAAAGCTACGAAGTAAGATTTTGATATCATTATATGATGTACACATTTCAAATATTGTAGCATGTATTGCATTTCATCACATGGTAAGATATCAACTCGTTGAATTTCGATGCAAGTTTTTTGTTTGATATCTTGACACGATACAAATCATAGCATCTGTTCATATATCTCTTGGTGATGCAAGCATGGCATAATCATAGCATCAGTGTTTATAGTATCAATTCATATATTTCTCCCCCTTTGTGATCAACAAAAAGCATGGTAGTTGTGATACCAGGGGAACAATATAAGCAAATTATCAAGCATATAAAGGAAGGCATGATAAGTAGATTACTTTGAATACTTCTTACTTTTTTTTGTTATAATCTTTTTGCATGAAGGAGGAAAGCCATTTGTGATACCAACTATTTGTGAGTTTACTTTGAGTCAAGATATGTGTGTGAAACAGCTTTTTGCAAGTAAAAATACTATCATCCATATTTCAAGATGGAATTCATAAGCAGGAATTATTTCATCAAATTCATTTCAGAAGAAATATTTTTCATAAGAGTGTATGAGAAAATCCGATTTTTAGCATTCCATTTGTTAAGCGAATCCGAAAATGAAATGAACTCTTTCATGCATTCGGACAAGACTATGCTACAGATTTTCAAATACAATAATGAAGACAGAACATTTTTGTATTCAACACATAATTTTCAACATGTTATTTAGGCATGTAATGGCAATCAAGTGATTTGATCATTCAATAAAGTCCGAAAAATAATTTTAACTAGTTTATGTATTCGGACACATCAACATTCCTAATTCTCTTCTTATGAAATCAAATTGCTCTTCACTTAGAGGTTTTATAAAAATATCAGCTAGTTGATGTTTAGTATCAATATCATGGCAATGTCATGACTTATCAACTGCATTGGTATATCACTTTCTCAAATTATATTTATCATGGAAATCAAGGTACAAGGTTTTCAAAATATTTAGTTTCAATGTAAAATCCGAGATAAACGATGAGAGATGTTTGTAACTCTGCATATGCTCACAAAATATATCAGGTAACCATATCAAGGATTAAGGCAAAGCCCATCATGGTGAGTAACATAAGGAGTTTACAATAACAACAGATGATTGTGTTCATACAAGCTCATTCATGAGGTGAAAAATTAAAGTGCCTAAATAAAGAGTCAAATTGTCGATGAATTTGCCGTAGCTCAGATAGGATTTGATCTTGTCGATGTGCCGTTCTTGTCTTTGTTCGAATCGGTCCATCCGAATCCCAATATCTTCGACAGATGATGTATGAGTTTGCTCAAATGGATGTGTTTCCTCAAAGGGACAGATCGGAGGAGATTGGGTACCCCTAAAGACTGGTATTTCTAGTTATGATTTAGGTTGAAGGGGATCGGTTCTTCTAGGCATTCTAACCCAGTTACCGTTTCTATAAAAACATCTTAATCGGTGAAGTAGATTTTTATTTATTATGCTAAACCTATCTACTTTTATTACTTCTTCTTTCGGTGGTATTAGAATATCGTAAGCTTTCATTATTCTAGTGATTATACCACCATATGGGAGCATCATATCTTTCTTATATAGTTCTAACATGTTTTGTTGGATAAGATAACCAAGACAGATGTCATTTCCTTTCATGATCAAATACATAGTTCCTAATTCTAATCGGCTTACTTCATCATGATGGTATTGTTTAGGGAGAATGATGCTAGTTAGGATATGATGAAGTACCTTAGTGTTTAGAGGTAGTAGATGTTCACAACTTTTAGGAACAAATGCTAAGTTGGGATTGGCAAAAATTGTTCCTAAGGCTTCAACATATGTTGTTCCAACAGTTTCATCATCCCATGATCCTCTAAAGTAAAGTCCTCTACTTTTATGGGAATGCCTATCATGTCGCAAATGAATTTATCCATAATGGAGATGTGTTGTCCTAAAAGATAGGTAGACATTCTTTCTTCTTCATCTATTTGTATGTTGTTGTAAGACAATCTAACAAGTCTTGGATAGATGGGTTCATTAATTTGTAAAATAGGGAGTAGATCTAAGTTTGCAAACCATTGGATTGTCTCTAAGTCTCTTAGTTCATTTAAATCTACATATTTTCCCTTATTGACACTCCTAAGTTCGAAAGAGGAAAACTTTTCAGCATGGTATTTTGAATCGAAAAGGGTGAGATCAAAATCTTCTACTAATCTCCTCTTTCCTTTGTCCCTTGAGGATCTTCTAGATCCCATAACTACTACTGTTTAGAAGAATAGTGATGAGCAAAAGTAAATGAATCAAAGATAGAATTTAAGGGCTTCTTAGAGAATACCTTAGTGAGATCTTCAAGAGAGGGAAGGATTGTTGATGTTTTGCTCCGAAATGAGGGGTATTTGGGATGCTATGAGGGGAGAAATGGGGATGGAGGAGCTTTGAAAGAGTAAAGAGGGGAAGGGAGTGAGTTGGGGTCGGTTTCACCGCCGGCCCTAGCTTGGGTTAAAAAGGGCAGAGTTGCGGGCGGTTGCACCTCTGGCTGGGGCGGTGCAACCGCTTGCAACACGTGACAGCCGGAGGTTCTACCTCCAGCTGGGGCGGTGCCACCGCCTGCAGGCGGTGAGCACTTGTTCTGATCGCAGTGTGATCTGATTTGAGTGTTTTTGTCTTGAGAAGAATTTTCATTCAGAGCAATCAACTTTACTTACGTAATTACGTAAGAGTTTTCTTTTTAAGACAAGAACTTTTGCACGATCAAGATAGATCTTTTAACATGCATACTCTCAATATCGTGACAGTTTGTTCAAGTTGGTAAGCCTTGCAAGTTCATGACAAACTTAGTCAGTTCATGATATAGAGTTGAATTCGAAAGTTATGAATGGATGAAATTGATGGGTTCGAAAATCCAAAGGATATGTGAATTGAGAATCATGTGTTTCTAATCCTGAAAAATCAAATAGGATTGTATCTAAATCGCATTTGTGATTTTTAATCTTTATCTGTTATTTAGGCCAGAGAGCATTGCGAGTTATTTTTGGATCTTGGGTCATGAATATCGAGAATCCAAGGAGCAGAATATTATTTCTTGCTCCAGCTTATAATTTTTTATGTCTTTACAGGAAAGGATGATTTTTAGGTACCCATTTGCTTTTGGGTGCCTCAAAAATAGATCTACATTGTTTATCATGTTGCATAGAATTTATCATGGTTCATTTGGGAACCCAAATTAATTTATTCGGACTAATTTTCTTGAATGGATAATAATGCGTTTTGTGTCCAAGTTGCATTTGCTTTGGTGTCGAACATGTAAGATGGGGCGCCTTTTATGAAGGTGGTTGGATTTTGGTGAGGACTTCTCACAAATCCAATTCCACTTCTTTTGGGAACGTGACCCTTGTTTGCGAGGATCATGTTCTCTTCTTTGACTTGGGGATAATCACTTTTGTAGTGTCCCGGCTTCTTGCACTCATAGCAAATAACTTGGTCCTTCTTGGGTTCAAATTTATTTTTTGTCTCATTCTTAAACTTGTTTCTTTTAATAAATTTTTTAAATTTTCTTGTTAGAAGTGCCAAGTCATCATCACAGTCCTCATCACTTGAGTGTTCTCTCAAGTGGTCTTCTGAAGTTTTAAGTGTCATATCATTCCTGTTCTTTGGAAGGATGTCTTCTTGCTCTTTATGAGCTTTGCAAGTCATCTCGTAGGTCATTATTGACCCGATTAGTTCTTCAATAGGGAAGTTGCTTAGATCTTTTGCCTCTTGAATAGCAGTGACTATAGGATCCCAACTCTTAGGAAGGGATCTTAGAATCTTATTTATGAGCACAAAATCCGAAAAACTTTTTCCGAGTCCTTTTAGACCGTTGACGACATCCGTGAAACGGGTAAACATGTCGCCAATGGTTTCACTCAGTTTCATCCGGAAAAGTTTGAAAGAATGTAACAGAAGATTGATTTTTGACTCTTTCACTCTACTTGTGCCTTCGTGAGTCACTTCGAGTGTGTGCCAAATATCAAATGCGGTTTCACAAGTTGAAACACGGGTTAAACTTGTTTTTATCAAGTGCACAAAATAAGGCATTCATAGCCTTTGCATTAATAGCGAAAGCCTTCTTCTCCAATTCATTCCAATTGATCATTGGAAGGGAAGGCTTCGAAAATCCATTTTCGACAAGATTCCAAAGTTCAAAATCCATAGAAATAAGAAAGATCCTCATTCGGGTCTTCCAATAGGTGTAGTCCGTCCCATTGAACATGGGTGGACGTGTAATAGAATGACCCTCTTGGTTTCCGGCGTATGCCATCTCTCTTGGGTTTTAATCCGTTAGAGGGTTAACCCTACTCTGATACCAATTGTTAGGATCAAGAGCACTAAGAGGGGGGGGGGGTGAATTAGTGCAACGGAAATCTTACAACGATAAAGCAGGTTCGAACGATAAAAATGATTTCGGTGTGAAAGCCGATTCTAAGATTACTTTAACTTAAGATCAAGCGAGATGACGTTAAAATCAATCTATAAAGGCAGTTTGCAGTTATTATGAAAACCAGAGTGTAAGTGCAAACTGAAATACGACGTTTGTACGAAGAAGCTGATTTACGTCTAAATGCTGATTCGTAAATCACTTGATTAGGCGAGATGCAGTTTAAGCAAGTATATAAAGGCAGTTTGCGGTTATGATTGAAATCAAAACGTAAATGCAAACTGAAATATGATGATCGTACGAAAAAACAGATTTACGTCTAAACGCTGATTCGAAAGTGCAAAGCTTGAAACCCGATCGTATATGCGCAGAAAGCAGTAAGCTTTAGAGGAGGTTTGCAGTAAAGATAATATGCTCAAAGTAAATGCAAACCGAGATTTAGAGTGGTTCGGTCAATCTTGACCTACTCCACTTTTGGCTTCCTCCACCGACGAGGTCACCGACGTCAACTAGAGGCCTTCTTTCAATAGGCGAAGGCCAACCACCCTTTTACAGTTTCACTCCTTTTGTCGGGCTTAGGAGACAACCCTTACATAATTTTCTCTCCTCTCTTTACAACTCAGAACTTGGAAGAACAGAGGGAGAAGAACTTTTGGCATTTACAATAGTTTTGAGCTCTAAAATCACAGAAAAAGATCAAGATTTCGTTGTTAGTTCCTTGCTCTTTCAGTGCTGAATGGGTGGGGTATTTATAGGCCCCAACCCAGTTCAAATTTGGAGCTCAAAACTGTCAATTCCCGGAATTCCAAGATCAGGCGGTTGCACCTCCTGACTGGAGCGGTTGCGCCGCTTGGCAGAGCTCGAAGATTGAGCCTTTGGGCGGTGCTACCTCCTGTCAGGGGCGGTTGCACCTCCTGTCAGAGCTCGAAGACCGAGCTCAAGTGGTTGCACCTCCTGACTGAGGCTGTTGCACCGCTTGGCAGAGCTCGAAGACCGAGCTCAGGCGGTGCCACCTCCTGTCAGGGGAGGTTGCACCGCCCAGTCTCGCTCGGAGACTAAGCCCCAGGCGGTGCCACCGCTTGGCTGGAGCGGTTGCACCTCCCAGTCTCGCTCAGAGACTGAGCCCAGGCGGTGCAACCTCCTACCATTGGCGATTCAACCTCCTGGCAGAAATCAGGGTCCGAATGGGTTGATCCATTCGGCCCAATTTGGGTTTTTCAGGGGCCCAATTTCCCCAAGATTAAGTTAATGGGATCACCTCCCATTTCCAACTTAATCATTGTGCTAACTACGATTTTTCCTAAGACATTTACTGCAACTTGCTTCGGTGCATCAATTGCTTATTCCGGTGAGCTTCCATCGAACCTCCGTCGATCATCCGATGATCCCTCGGTGATGCTCCTGCGGACTTCCGGCAAACTCCTGGACTTGCGACGATTCACTTGGCGAGTTCCGATGAGCTTCTTTGGCAAGCTTATGGACTTCTCATATTTGTTCCTGTAGAACCTCCGACGACTGTCCGAACTTCCGTCAAACTCTCGAACTCCCAACGTGATCATTGTCTTGACTCCGGCGCAACTCCTGCTGCATGTCTTACTTTCATCATAGTTAATCCTGCACACTTATCTCAACATATAGATTAGATAACAAATGACAATTGACTTCATCATCAAAATCCGAGATTCAACATCCTATTCCCCTACAACTCCTAATTCTTCTCTAAGAAAAAACCTCCTACATGAATGTCCCTCTCAATTAGGACTCTCCTAGCTAGAGTCCTAACAAGTTCCTCCTAGAGTCTATCAGGACTTGAACTCTAATAATAAATAAATATTAAATAAACCTCTACTTGACTCTAATTGAACCAAACCGACTCAATAAACAACTGAACTAAACAGACTCGATAAACATTATTCAAAAGCTTAGAAAAAGGGTCCTAACAATTCCTCCCTCTTCAAATCAGCCTTGTCCTCAAGGCTGAGCAATATCTATCTCGGGGAGCTTCTCTTTTAGCACTTCAGTCATAGGCTATCTGCAACGCATCACAACCCGTTGATCAAGTAAGTATGGTCTCCACTTTTTGATAGTGTAAGTAATAGGTCGGTCTTTCAGTGTAGTAATCATTGCAAGAAACTCTTGGCCTTCGCTATCACAAGTTAAAATCCGTCCATCAATGATCTTTACTTCAAATATATCACAGCCTTCAATGTGGTGGGCTAGTTGGGCTACAACTTTTCTGTCCATAAAATTATTAGTACTACCTATATCAATCAAAATAGTGATAGGCTTATGTTTCAGAGTTCCTCCAATTTTCATAGTTTGTGAGTTAGTGTAGCCAGCTAATGCATGCACTATATGTGTGATGGCTTCAATATCTTCATCAGTTTTCACACCTTCATGATCGGAGTCCAACTCTTTTGCTTCCGGTTCCTCTCCAATTGGCTCAATCATCAGAAGTTACCCTTGTTTACATCAGTACTCCATACTCCACTTTTCATCATAGTACAAATCCTTTGCTGAATTTTTCTTGAGTTCTTCTTGGGTTAGTCCTCGGGTGTCCAGGCTTTAGTTGGGAATAGATGGGGTGGGTGGCTTACTGATCATCTAGTTGTTGTCACTTCTATTTCCATGATTTTCCCTATTGATTTTTTTCTTATGTAGATGTGCGAATGAGATCGCAGCTATTATAGTACGGGGTTGACGAGCCTTAACTTCACATTGGATCTCTGGAATAAGCCCTTCAATAAATGTTTCTAGAAGTTATCGTTCCGACCAATCTCTAGCTTGATTTGATAATATTTCAAACCTACTCTGATATTCCAACACTGTAGATGTTTGACGAATTTTGGCGAGCTGGCCATCAACATTCTCATATTCGAATGAGCCAAATCGAACAAGAAGCCCTCTTTTGAACTTCTCCCACAAAGGAACTCCATAAACAGTTTCATACCAATTGTACCACTGGAGTGCATCTCCATCGAGCTAGAGTGAGACTATTTCCACCTTGGATTCTTCTAGAGTTCTGTGAAAATGGAAAAAAATTTCTGCCCTAGAGATCCAACTGGTCAGATCTCCATCTTTCCATCTCCGAAATTCTACCTTCATGTGTAAGTAGTTTGTGTCACAATCTTGGGGCCTTTTACCTATATTTTCAGATCTGTGTAACGTAGAACTTGAGCCCCCATTTTATTGAAATTTGCTGAGGCTCTCCAGTAGGCTCTTTTTGAAATCATTAAGTGTTTCTTGTAGCCAGTTCTCAATTATGATTTCCAATGATTCCATTTGTGCTTTCACCGAGTTATCAGTGGCCATTGCGTAAGACTACAAATCTGTAATCTCAACTCCTATTTTTGGTGTCGGTCAAGGGCATCAACACTGTCGATGCGAAGTTGCCGAGGAGGTGGACGCCGAGGGTAGTGCAGCGGTCGCTGCATTGGAGGAAGAGTAGCTGCCCTGTTTCTGTTGCTGTGTGGGGTGAGAGCGCCGGGGTTGGAAGGCGACTGCGTTGATGTGGCTATAGCTGCTGCGACCCAAGGGGCGATCGCCGAGCAATGGGTTTGAGGTTGCGGTGATGGCAACTTGTGGTGATGGCAACCTGTGGTTATGGTAAAATATGCTAAGCAAGGGGGAGGCGGCGTTGAAGCGGTCGAGGTTGAGAAGAGGAATCAGTGTTGCGTGCGATGCTACGGTTGAGGTAGGGCAACGTACTTACTATGGTTGCTGCGTTCGCTGTTGGAGGGCGGCTGCTACAGAACGAGGGGTTGGTCGTTGGCCAGGAGCAGCGACGGCAGTGGTTGCTGGCCGGGAACTACAGTGATTTGTGGCTGCGGCAAAAAATGCAAAATTACTCTGTTGTGGTCCCCACGAGGAGGGGAGGTCGAGCGGCTACGGCTGTGATGGTTGTGACCCAAGGGAAGGCAGCGATGGTGGTGCAGCTGGGGGCAGCCCCGCGTGGTGGTTGCAATGGTATGGATGGGAGGGAATGATGCTTGTCTCTGTCGCACTACGAAAGGAGGCACTAGTGATGCCAAGGAATCGCGTGCGGTTGAGGAGACGACGGTGGCTATGACGGTTGTAGTTGCCTTGTTTTGATCACCGCAAAGAGGGATGGTTAAGTGACTATAGTTGTGACCCAAAGGTAGGCAGTGATGGTGGCGTGGTTGGGGGCAGCGTCGCCAACGGTAGAAGAGACGAGGGGGTATCAGAGCGACGATAAGATCATAGGGTCTTACCAAAGTATTGAAAAATTTGAAGTGTTAGGGTGTTAAAAGTGTTGTTAAAGTAAGAGGAGTCCTCCTCCTCCCTCTCCTTAGTTTTGTAATCATTCAAGAGAGGTGTGAGGCTTGTAGGGGATATCTCCCAAACCCGTAAAAAGGAGAAAGTACTATAAAGAGGTTGTTGTGTTAGGATCAAGAGCGGCACTAAGGGGGGTGAATTAGTGTAGCGGAAAACATTTTGAATTCGAAAGACTTTGTTTTGATTAAACTTGATTCTAACAAAAATAGTTTTGATTCAATCCGTTTCGGAGAGAATTTGATCTTGAAAGCTTTTTGTAAAAGTGTAAGAGAAGATTAAAGAGATTTGTAGTAATGTAAATTGCACAAATGAAACGCATCGGTTTTGTAAAATCTTCGTACGATTAAAATTGATCTCACAAGGTGTTTACTTGAAAGCATATGTGAGACATAGGCATAGTAAAAGCACAGTAAGGAGGAGAGGCAGTTTGCTATAAAAGTAAATTGCTTAAAGTAAATACAAACCGAGTTTTAGAGTGGTTCGGTTAATGTTACCTACATCCACTTTTGGATTCCTCCTCCGACGAGGTCACCGACGTCCACTAAAGGACTTTATTCAATAGATGAAGACCAACCACCTCTTACAGCACTTTCTCCTTTCCATGAGTTTAGTAGAGAACCCTTACAAGTTTCACACTTCTCTTGAATGATCTCAAAACTTAGAAAGGGAGGACGAGAACTCTAGCACTTGTTTATAATACTTTTAATCCCCAACAACTCAAGATTATCTCAATTCTTTCATGCCCTTTCACGCAGAAAAGGGTGGGATTTTTATAGGCCCCAATGGCTTAAAAAATGGAGCCAAAAAGTATCTAATCCTGAATTTTCGGGGTCCTACGATACCACCACCTGACATTGGGTGGTACTACCGCTCAATCTGGGCTGTACTATCGCCTGACAGAGCTCAGAGATCGAGCTTTGGCGATACCACCACCTGATAGGGGCAGTTCCACCATTGGCAGCAATAACTACTGATGGTACCACCACCCAGACCACTTGGGAGACTAGATCTTCTGGGCAGTGCCACCGTCGGCCATGTTTTCAGGGGTTGATTGGGCCGTTCAATCCGGCCCAAATTAGCCCTGTTAAGGGCCTAGTTGGCCCCTAATTAAGTGAGTGGGATTACCTCATAATCTTAACTTAATTTATGCACTAACTATGATAATTAAGACATGATCACAGCTCTTCTTATTCCGGTGCATAAATTGCTCTTCCGGTGAGCTTCCGACAAACATCCAACGAACTCTCGGCAATGCTCCGGCGGACTCCTGGCAAGTTCTTGTACTTTATGATGATCTTCTTGGTAAGTTTCGATGAGCTTCTTTGGCAAGCTCCTGGACTTCTCGGTTGGTTCCGGCAGAACTTCCGACGAACGTCTGGACTTCCGACGAACTCTCAAACTCCCAACGTGATCTCAATCTTGATTTCGGCACAACATCTGCTTTATGTTTTACTGCTATCATAGATAATCCTGCACACTTTTCTCAATATATATATTAGATCAAACAAATTACAATTGATTTCATCATCAAAATATAAGATTCAACAATCTCCCCCTTTCGATGATAATCAATTGATGATGGAGTTAACTTTAACTCCCCCTATCTGTATGCCATACTTAAGAAAAGACACTCTTGAATTCAAAGCCTTTGAATTCAAGTATCAAACTGATAAGTTAGATTCATTTAAACTTATCAACATACACATCATAATTACTATCATGGTCTAACATTCTCAAAATGATGTTAATGCATGACATCCATTTTCAAGTATGATATTTCAAATATGAAAGATGATAAAGATAGCAATTCATCATTCTATGGCAAGATATCAATTGTAAAATAGCAAGTTAAGCTCGAGATATCTTATCATAATGAAGAAAATTTATCAAGCAAACATTTTAAGCATATATGATAAAATACATTGCATACATTTGTCATCAATTTATCACATTTTGGTATTATTTCTCTCGCTTTGTCATCAACAAAAAGGAGAACGATTCAACAATGCAAGTGTGGTAAAATTATCGAATCTCATATTTTGATGATGAAACCAATTGATAATTGCGTTTATGTTTTAATCTGCATTTTGAGTGACGTAGGATGCTTCGATCAGGATGAGACAATTAAAGCAGGAAAAATCATGTTGTGCTGGAGGAACATGTTAGAAGATTAGACGTCGAGCCGGTAGATCGGTCGACGTATCAACAGAAGGCTTCGGGCCATGGACTCGGGCATCGGGCCAAGAAGAGCGGGTATTGTGCCAAGGATATCAGAGTTGCGGAGTCAACTGACCGATTGGGCAATAGGCCGCAAGAGAGGACGATGCGCCGAATAATCGGACGAAGCGTTGAGGGACCAATGACATGCCGGACAACTTGGTTAATTGCTTAGGATTAATTGCCTCGATCAAAGTTTTGTTTTACATGTGCAGGATTAACTACGATGGAAGTAAGACATGCAGTAGGAGTTGCGCCGGAGTCAAGACCATGATCACGTTGGGAGTTCGAGAGTTCGACGGAAGTCCGGACGGTCGTCAGAGGTTTTGCGGGAACAAATTTGAGAAGTCCAGGAGCTTGCCAAAGAAGCTTGTCGGAACTCGTCAAGTGGATCGTCACAAGTCTAGGAGTTTGCCGAAAGTCCACTGGAGCATCGCCGAAGGTTCGTCGGATGTTCACTGGAAGCTCGCCGGAAGAAGCGATTGATGCACTGGAGCAAGTTGTAGTAAATGTCTTAAGAAATATCATAGTTAGCATGTAGATTATGTTAGGAATGGGAGGTGATCCCATTAACTTAATCTGGGGGCAATTGGGCCCTTGATAGACCTAAATTGGGCCGAATGGATCAACCCATTCCGACTAGAATTCCTGCCAAGCGGTGGCACCGCCAGGGTCGGCGGTGGCACCGCCTAGGAGATAGTCTCCCAGGAAAGCTGGGCGGTGCAACCGCCCCAGTCAGGCGGTGGCACCGTTTGGGCTCTGTCTCTGAACGAGACTGGGCGGTGCAACCGCCCCTGTCAGGTGGTGGCACCGCCTGTTAGGATCGGCGCGGCACTAAGAGGGGGGGGGTGAATTAGTGCAGCGGATTAAAACTTCGATTTAAGAAAAATCTTTCGTACGATAAGAACGGAACTTGAAAAGTTTAACTTGAAAGGGTATTCTTAAAGTTTCGCAGCAAGGGTAATAAGGAACTAAAGCAGTAAGAAGATTTGCAGTAATGTAAATGACAAGAACAAAATGCAAACCAGAGATTACGCCGATTTTAGAGTGGTTCGGTCAAATGACCTACTCCACTTGCGAGGCCCCTCTTCGATGAGGCTCCCACCTTCCACTAGCAAGTCTCTTGAAATGGAAGGGTAAACACCCCTCTTACAACTCTTTACAAGCAATTCACTCTCTTACAAATTTTTAGCAAGAATGAAGGAGGTGAACACTAGCAAATTGAAAACAAGACAAGCTAACACTTTTCTAAGGCCTTTCTCTCAAACACTTGCTGCTCAAAAAGTTGTTCTCTCAGCTGAGATTTGAGGGGTATTTATAGGCCTCAAGAGGATTCAAATTTGGGCTTCAAAATTTGAATTCTCTTTGGGTTCCCGCTGTTGGAGGTGCCACCGCCCAGCCAAGCGGTGCCACCGCCCAGCGCTCGGGTGCTGGGCGGTGCCACCGCCCAGCCAGGAGGTGTCACCGCCCAGCTCTCGGGTGCTGGGCGGTGCCACCGCCCAGCCAGGCGGTGCCACCGCCTACAGTGTTTTCAGCCTAACTACAGTGTTTTCAGCCACTAGTTGGGCTTCAATCTTGGCTCTCTAGTTCGCTGGTTTAGCTTAATTTTTAGCCTAAACCAACTCTGACTTTGGGCCCAGTTGGCCCCTAACCAGGATATAGGATTATCTCTTAATCCTAATCCTAATTACAAGTGAACTACATAACAAAAAACACATCCTAAGCAAGCTTTCAACCGCGAACGTCGAGTCTTGTTTCGGCGAGCTTTCCGACGAACTTCTTCCGACGGACTTCCGATATGCCCTCGGTTTTCCTCCGGCGGACTCCCAGCAAGCTCCCGATCTTGTGACGACTTTAACGAGTAGCCGAGCCTTCTCGGAGATCTCCGCGAACTTCCGACGATCTCTTCGGCGAACTTCCGACAAGTTCCCGATTTCTTCTCGGTTGGTTCCGGTAGCATCTCCGACGATTCTTCGGACTCTTAAACGTCCATCGAACTTGACTCCGGTATCCTTGCTTTATGTTTTCTGGTTATCGTAGTTAATCCTGCACACTTAACTCAATAATATGGATTAGATCAATTAACTCACCAATTGATTGTTATCATCAAAATCCGAGATTCAACAATCTCCCCCTTTTTGATGATGACAATCAATTGATGACGGAGTCAAACATAACTCCCCCTATCTATATGCCATATTATGAGAAGATAAAAAACACTTGAATTCCAATCCTTTGGATTCAAGCATAAACCGATAAGTTCTAACCGTAGAACTTATCGTTATTCTCATTAAGCAATGATAAGTACAAAACTTCGATGAAAGTCATAAGTTAAATGATAAGACATAAATTTCATAGATGTAAGGCATGATCAATTAATCTTGTGATATTCTCAAGGATAAGACATATAAGACATTCATATCACATAAGCTTTTGTAATTCATGCTATCGATGCGCATAAGATATTTTCATTGAGTCATGCTATCGAAATGATATAAGTCATCACTTCTCCCCCTTTGTCATCAACAAAAAGGGAATGAGACTTGAAGCATCAGAAATTCAGCATGGTATATAAAAAAAGAAATCATCCTCCAAAATTAAGTATGCTGAAATATTTACACAGAGTTCATCTTTAAAGGAAAACTCAGCATTCATCCATTTATCAAATCTCTTCTAACAAACATTGTAGGTGCACAAGGAAGAGATTGTGATTGAAACAAGAATTTCAAGAAATAACTCCAATAAGTCAAGATCATAAATCCATTCAAATTCAATTCGTCAACTTGAAGCTCATAATCAAACCATCAAAATCAATTTTGAGATTCATAAAATCATTAATCTTGATTCAAGATAGGATAAGATATTTTAACAAGTCATTTAGAATTGAAGGAGAAGGATTAGATTCATCGAGGAATGGAGAGAGAATGCAAAACTTTACGGAAAATCCATTCAAACATATTTATTCTTTGGGACAATTTAACATACCTAATTCCCTTCTAATGAATTCAAATTGGTCTTCGTTCAAGGCTTTTGTAAATATATCTGCTAATTGATGCTTTGTGTCAATGAATTCTAGAACAACATCATTGTTAAGGACATGATCGCGTATGAAATGATGCCTAACGTCGATGTGCTTAGTTCTAGAGTGCTGAATTGGATTTTTAGTAAGACATATGGCACTAGTATTATCACATTTTATAGGAATGTTTTTAAAGTGAATTCCATAGTCTTCTAATGTATTTTTCATCCAAATGACTTGTGCACAACATGCACTTGCAGCAATGTATTCGGCTTCCGCCGTAGATAATGCAACTGAATTTTGTTTCTTGGAAGTCCAAGAAACAAGTGCATGTCCTAAAAATTGGCATGTTCCGGATGTACTTTTTCTATCTATCCTGCATCCGCCAAAATCGGCATCTGCATAAGCTATTAGATCAAATTTTTCAGATTTTGGATACCACAATCCTAAATTTGGAGTTCCTTTAAGATACCTAAATATTCTTTTAGCACTCTTAAGATGAGATAATTTAGGATTAGATTGAAACCTAGCGCAAAGTCCTACACTAAACATAATATCCGGTCTAGTCGCAGTGAGGTAGAGTAGACTACCTATCATTCCCCTATATGTTTTTTGATCGAAACTTTCACCATTTTCATCCATATCTAACTTAGTCGCAGTACTCATAGGGGTGTTTATTGCTTTTGAATTATCCATGTTAAATCGTTTTAACAATTCTAATGTATATTTGGATTGGTTAAGAAATATACCATCACTAAGTTGTTTGATTTGTAATCCCAAAAAGAAAGTTAATTCACCCATTAAACTCATTTCAAATTCAAGACTCATACATTTGGCAAATGATTCACATAGTGATTCATCCGAAGAGCCAAACACAATATCGTCAACATAAATTTGCACAATAAGAAAATTATTTTCAAAATGTTTAATAAACAATGTAGTATCAACCTTGCCTTTGGTAAAATTATTTAAAATAAGAAAGGAGCTAAGCCTTTCATACCAAGCTCTAGGAGCTTGTTTTAAGCCATAGAGAGCTTTAGTCAATTTAAATACATGATTAGGAAGAAGAGAATTTTCAAATCCAGGAGGTTGTTCGACAAATACTTCTTCGGAAATAAAACCATTCAAGAAAGCACTTTTAACATCCATTTGAAATAGTTTAAAATTATTACTACTAGCATAGGCAAGGAGCATCCTTATGGCTTCTAATCGAGCCACGGGAGTGAAGGTTTCTTCGTAATCGATACCTTCTTCTTGGTTGAAACCTTTGGCCACTAATCTAGCCTTGTTTCTAACCACGATACCATTTTCGTCTTGCTTGTTTCTAAAGACCCACTTAGTACCTATGACTAAGTGGTCACTAGGTCTAGGAACAAGCTTCCATACCTCATTCCTCTCAAATTGGTTCAATTCTTCTTGCATTGCAATGATCCAAAAATCATCTTTTAAGGCTTCGTCAATGCATTTAGGTTCAATTTGAGAAAGGAAAGCGGCGTTAGCACAGAAATTTTTGAAAGAAGAACGAGTTTGAACCCCTTTTGATGTATCTCCTATAATTTGCTCTTTTGGATGAGCATCTACATACTTCCATTCTTTTGGTAAAGAAATTTCGGAAGAAGATGCATTCAAATGGCTATTTTGAGGAGAGGGTTCATTTAAATTCAAATTATCAAAACCAAGATCATCATCAAAATCATTTTTCTTTAAATCAGAAATTTCATTAAAAACTACATGAATAGACTCTTCAATTACTAAAGTTCTTTTATTAAAAACCCGAAAAGCTTTAGAAACGGAAGAGTAACCAAGAAAGATGCCTTCATCGGATTTAGCATCAAATTTTCCTAAAGCATCCCTTTCATTTAAAATAAAGCATTTACAACCAAAAACTTTAAAATAGGAGATGTTTGGTTTTTTGTTATTCCATAATTCATAGGGAGTTTTGGATAAGGATGGTCTTATTAGAACTCTATTCATGATGTAGCAAGCCGTATTTACGGCTTCGGCCCAAAAGTACTTAGGTAAACTATGTTCATTCAACATAGTTCTTGCCATTTCTTGTAGGTTTTTATTTTTCCTTTCAACTACTCCATTTTGTTGAGGATTTCTTGGAGTTGAGAAGTTGTGATTGTACCCATTACTTTCGCAAAAATTTTGAAAGTCACGGTTTTGGAATTCACCACCGTGATCACTCCGAATTGATGAAATCATGAAGCCTTTTTCGTTTTGAGTGAGTTTACAAAATTTAGAGAAACACTTGAAGCAATCACTTTTGTGAGCTAAGAAATAGGTCCAAGTGTATCTAGAGTAGTCATCCACAATCACAAAAGCATATTTGCTTCCACCTAGACTTGTTGTATCAATTGGTCCAAATAGGTCCAAATGGATCAATTGTAATGGTCTAGTAGTGCTAATTTGATTTTTTGGTTTGAAGCTTGTTTTTATTTGTTTGCCTAGTTGACATGCATCGCATAATTTGTCCTTAATAAACTTTATATTTGGAATTCCTCGTACTAATTCTTGAGATGAGATCTTAGATATTGTTTTCATGCTTGCATGGCCTAATCTCCTATGCCAAAGCCAAGCATCATCATTTACGACGGAGAAGCACATTTCATTACTTAGTTCATCAAGATTGATGGTATAGACATTATTTTGTTTTAAAGCAATCATAGTCATGTTATGATTTGGTTTTTCAATAATGCACATATTTGATTCAAATCTAACGATGTAACCTTTATCGCATAGTTGACTAATACTCAAGAGATTATGTTTCAATCCATCAACTAGTAAGACATCATCAATGGAAAAATTAAATTTGTTACCAATAGTTCCCTTTCCAATGATTTTGCCCTTGTTGTTGTCTCCGAAGGTAACGTACCCTTCTTCTTTGCTAGTGAGCATAGAGAAATGAGATGGATCTCCAGTCATATGTCTTGAGCATCCACTATCGAGATACCATCTCTTGCTCCTAGCTTGTGGGTTTGTCTACAAAAGAGGATGATTTTTAGGTACCCATTTGATTTTGGGTGCCTCAAAAATTGACCCACTAACTTTGTTATTTATTATTGAATTCTTTATAGTTCCTTTAGGAACCCATATTAATTTTTGTGAACTAATTTTTCTAAATGGGCATTTGTAGGCAATATGTCCGGATTTGCAACAAAAGTTGCATTTCATATAAGAGGAAACATGTAATGTAGGTCCTTTTATGAAAGTGGTAGGATTTTGATGTAATCCTTTTACAAATCCAATTCCATTTCTATTTGCGATGTGACCCTTGTGTGCAAGGATCATATCTAATCCTTTGCTACCAACCTTAAACTTGTTTAAGGTTTCCTTAAGAAGCAAATTTTTATTTTTTATTGCTTCTAAGTGCTCACACTTAGAGCATGGAGGAGTTTGAAGACTATCAAACTTATCTTATAGCAAAGCATGCTCTTTCTTTAAGATACTTAACTTCTTGCTAACAGCTCTACATTCATCAAATAATTCATGAAAAGCGATAGATAGTTCTTCAAAAGATAACTCTTCATTAAATAAATCACATACCTCTTCTCCTAACGCCATTAGCGCGTAATGAGCAACTTGCTCGGTGTTGGACTTCTCTTCTTCGGATGCGCTTGAATCATCCCACGTTGCCTTGAACGCCTTCTTCTTCGATGTTCTCTTTTTGGCTTGAGGACAATCGTTCTTGTAGTGTCCCGGTTTTTTGCATTCATAGCAAATCACTTGGTCCTTCTTTTGTTCAAATTTGTTTTTAAATTTGTTCTTTCTTAAGTATTTCTTAAATTTTTGAGTCAAAAGTGCAATGTCATTATCACTGTCCTCATCACTTGATGTTCCTTTCAAGTGGTCTTCTTGTGATTTGAGTGCCATATCCTTCCTGTTCTTTGGAAGGGGGTTCTCGAGCTCGTCATGAGCTTGACATGTCATTTCGTAGGTCATTAGAGACCCAATGAGTTCTTCAAGAGGGAATGCTTTAAGGTCTTTGGCCTCTTGAATGGCCGTAACTTTTGGATCCCAACTTTTAGGGAGGGATCTTAAGATTTTAGTTACTAGTTCAAAGTTAGTAAAATCTTTACCAAGAGCTTTGAGTCCATTGATGACATCCGTAAACCGGGTGTACATGTCTCCGATGGACTCACTTGGTTTCATTCGGAAAAGTTCGTAAGAGTGCACAAGGATGTTGATTTTGGACTCTTTCACTCGGCTAGTGCCTTCATGAGTGACCTCAAGAGTTCTCCAAATATCAAAAGCTGAATCACACATTGAAACGCGATTAAATTCGTTTTTGTCTAGTGCACAAAACAAGGCATTCATAGCCTTTGCATTTAAAGCAAACACCTTCTTCTCCGATTCATCCCATTCGCTCATCGGAAGAGAAGATTTTTGAAATCCATTCTCGACAATAGACCAAAGCTCAAAGTCCATAGAAATGAGGAAGATCCTCATGCGAG
Organism: Musa acuminata AAA Group; assembly: GCF_036884655.1. Taxonomy (NCBI): domain Eukaryota; kingdom Viridiplantae; phylum Streptophyta; class Magnoliopsida; order Zingiberales; family Musaceae; genus Musa; species Musa acuminata. Next base: position 13,387,590 of record NC_088359.1, read on the forward strand.
TCTTCCAATATGTGTAATCCGACCCATTAAACAAAGGTGGTCGTGCAATAGAATGGCCCTCTTGCATGCCGGAGTAAGCCATCTCTCTTGGGTATTAAACCAAATATGAGAGATAACCTCGCTCTGATACCGCTTGTTAGGATCGGCGCGGCACTAAGAGGGGGGGGGTGAATTAGTGCAGCGGATTAAAACTTCGATTTAAGAAAAATCTTTTGTACGATAAGAACGGAACTTGAAAAGTTTAACTTGAAAGGGTATTCTTAAAGTTGCGCAGCAAGGGTAATAAGGAACTAAAGCAGTAAGAAGATTTGTAGTAATGTAAATGACAAGAACAAAATGCAAACCAGAGATTACGCCGATTTTAGAGTGGTTCGGTCAAATGACCTACTCCACTTGTGAGGCCCCTCTTCGATGAGGCTCCCACCTTCCACTAGCAAGTCTCTTGAAATGGAAGGGTAAACACCCCTCTTACAACTCTTTACAAGCAGTTCACTCTCTTACAAATTTTTAGCAAGAATGAAGGAGGTGAACACTAGCAAATTGAAAACAAGACAAGCTAACACTTTTCTAAGGCCTTTCTCTCAAACACTTGCTGCTCAAAAAGTTGTTCTCTCAGCTGAGATTTGAGGGGTATTTATAGGCCTCAAGAGGATTCAAATTTGGGCTTCAAAATTTGAATTCTCTTTGGGTTCCCGCTGTTGGAGGTGCCACCGCCCAGCCAAGCGGTGCCACCGCCCAGCGCTCGGGTGCTGGGCGGTGCCACCGCCCAACCAGGAGGTGTCACCGCCCAGCTCTCGGGTGCTGGGCGGTGCCACCGCCCAACCAGGCGGTGCCACCGCCTACAGTGTTTTCAGCCTAACTACAATGTTTTCAGCCACTAGTTGGGCTTCAATCTTGGCTCTCTAGTTCGCTGGTTTAGCTTAATTTTTAGCCTAAACCAACTCTGACTTTGGGCCCAGTTGGCCCCTAACCAGGATATAGGATTATCTCTTAATCCTAATCCTAATTACAAGTGAACTACATAACAAAAAATACATCCTAAGCAAGCTTTCAACCGCGAACGTCGAGTCTTGTTTCGGCGAGCTTTCCGACGAACTTCTTCCGACGGACTTCCGATATGCCCTCGGTTTTCCTCCGGCGGACTCCCAGCAAGCTCCCGATCTTGTGACGACTTTAACGAGTAGCCGAGCCTTCTCGGAGATCTCCGCGAACTTCCGACGATCTCTTCGGCTAACTTCCGACAAGTTCCCGATTTCTTCTCGGTTGGTTCCGGTAGCATCTCCGACGATTCTTCGGACTCTTAAACGTCCATCGAACTTGACTCCGGTATCCTTGCTTTATGTTTTCTGGTTATCGTAGTTAATCCTGCACACTTAACTCAATAATATGGATTAGATCAATTAACTCACCAATTGATTGTTATCATCAAAATCCGAGATTCAACACCGCCTAGGGGCTCAGTCTCTGAGCGAGACTGAATGGTGCAACCGCCCCTGTCAGGCGGTGGCATCGCACAGAGGCTCAGTCTCCAAGCTGCCAGGCGGTTGTACCGCCCAAGTCAGGAGGTAGTACCGCTAGGACCCCAGAAATCCGGGAGGTGACATTTTTGAGCTCCAAATTCAAACCAGTTTGGGGCCTATATATACCCCACCCTTTCCTGCATGAAAGGGCACCGAAAGCTTGATCTTACTATGTGATTTTAGAGCTCAAAAGTGTTGTAAAGGCTAGAAGTTCTCCTCCCTCTTTTCTTCCAAGTTTTGATCTTTCAAGAGAGGAGAGAAAATTCTCTAAGGGTTGTCTCCTAAGCCCGTAAAAAGGAGTGAAACTGTAAAAGGATAGTTGGTCTTTGCCTATTGAAGGAAGGCCTCTAGTGGACGTCGGTGAGCTCATCGGAGGAGGAAGCCAAAAGTGGATATAGGTCAAGATTGACCGAACCAGTCTAAATCTCAGTTTGTATTTACTTTGAGCATCTTATCTTTACTGTAAACCTCCTCAGTAGCTTACTGCCTTCTGCTCATTTACGAACGTGTTTTATAGTTAAGTATTTTCCAAATCGACATTAAGATGGAAATCAGTTTTATCGTACGAACATCATATTTCAGTTTGTGGTTACATTCTGATTTCCATCATAACTGCAAACTGCCTTTATATCTTTGCTTTAACTGCATCTAGCTTTATCACAAGTTAAAGTGATTTACGAATCGACTTTCTTACCAAAATCGCTTTTATCGTATGAATGCAGTTTTAATCGTCGAAAGTTTTCCACTGCACTAATTCACCCCCCCCCCTCTTAGTGCTATTGATCCTAACAAAAAATTCATGTCACATTTTAATTTGTATACCAATCATATTTCAAGCATTCATGACATAGTATCATTCAAAAGTTCTCACATTAAAAGTTATAAATATTAAAGAGATAGCTTCCATCAACTTCTCCCCTTTTTTTTATCAAAACTTGGCATGAAGAAGGAAAGTAAGGAGGAAATCCATTCAGAACCATCTTTATAAAATGATTTGAATCAAGTCAAAAACGATAAGAGAGTTTCATTAAATCATGCTTCAATTTTCATAAGGATCAAGATATTCATGTGAAATCAAATCAACTCCAATTGTTAGGATCAAGATATTTATGTTAAATCAACTTCTTACTCTTGCAAGTGTTCATCTCATCCTAAAAATATATCTTTCTTGGATCAAGATATCCATGTAAAATCAAATCAACTCCAATTGTTAGGATCAATATATTCATGTGAAATCAACTCCTCACTCTTGCAAGTGTTCATCTCATACTGAAAATTTATCATTCAAGGATTAAGATATCCATTTATAAAATTCATCTTTCATGAGAATGACTAAGAAACGTCATATAAAAAAGAAATTCATAAGTCAAATCCATTTCTCAAAAAAAAATTCATAAGAGATAAACCCATTTGAGATGTATTTGTCAATGAAATCTATAAAGTGATTGAGTGTATCAAAAATCATTAAGTGATGGAGTAAGGGTATGAAGTAAACTTGATCCCAAGGAAGATAAAAATGAAATAAGTTCCTGAAAGCTCCATTTATGAGATACAAAAAGATAATCTGGAAAAGATATACATCAAATTCATGCATTTGGATAAATTAACATTCCTAACTTTCTTTTAATAAAATCATATTGTTCTTCAATTAAAGGTTTTGTAAAGATATCGGCTAATTGATGTTTCGTATCAATAAACTCTAAGATTACATCATGATTAATAACATGATCTCGTATAAAATAATGCCTAATATCAATATGTTTAGTTCTAGAGTGTTGAACGAGATTTTTTGTTAAACATATTGCACTTGTGTCATCACATTTTTTGAGAATATTTTTAAGATGAATCTTATAATCCTCTAAAGTATTTTTCATCCGCACAACTTGTGCACAACATGTACTAGCTGCAATGTACTCAGCTTCGGTTATAGATAGTGCAACCAAGTTTTGTTTCTTGGAAGACCAAGAAACAAGTGCGTGTCCTACAAATTGATATATTCCGGATGTGCTTTTTCTATCTAATCTACATCCAGCAAAATGCACGTCAGCATATGTAATTAGTTCAAAGTTGCTATGCAATTAGTTCGGAAGTAGATGCATCCAAGTTGCTAGATGGAGAAAGGGTTTCATTTAAATTCAAGGCATCAAAATTAACATCATCATCAAAATCATTTTTCTTAACTTCGAAAACTTCATTAAAAACAACATGAATCGATTCTTCTATAATCAAAGTTCTTTTATTAAAGATATAAAATACTTTAGAAATAGAAGAATAACCAAGAAAAATTTCTTTATCGGATTTAGCATCAAATTTTCCTAAGACATCTTTTTCATTCAAAATAAAACACTTACACCCAAAAACTTTAAAATATGAAACATTGGGTTTTTTGTTGTTCCGCAACTCATCAGGAGTTTTGGTGAGTAGGGTCTTACTATAACTCTATTCATGAAATAGCATGCCGTGTTTACGGCTTCGGCCCAAAAATATTTGGGTAGGCTATGTTCATTTAACATGGTTCTTGCCAGTTCTTGTAAATTTCTATTCTTTCTTTCTACTACTCTATTTTGTTAAGGATTTCTTAGAGTAAAGAAATTATGGTTGTATCCATTAGATTCATAAAATTCTTGGAAATCATGGTTTTGAAATTCACCACCATGATCACTTCGAATTGACGAAATCATAAAACCCTTTTCATTTTAAACAAGTTTACAAAACTTAGAGAAATACCTAAGTACTTTTGTGTGTCAAAAAATAAGTCCATGTGTATTTACTATAATAATCCACGATGATAAATGCATATTTGCTACCTCCTAGGCTTGATGTAGAAATTGGTCCGAGCAAGTCTATATGGATCAATTGCAAATATCTAGAGGTGCTTATTTGGTTTTTAGGTTTGAAGCTACTTTTTATTTGTTTTCCTAGTTGACATGCATTACACACATTATCTTTGACGAACTTGATATGAGGAATTACTCTTACAAGTTCTTTAGATGAAATTTGAGAGATTAGTTTCATGCTAGCATGACCTAATCTCCTATGCTAAAGCCAAACATCGTCATTAAAACGAAAAACACATTTCATTACAAAGATCATTAATGTCGATAGTGTATACATTATTTTATTTTAGAGCAATCATAGATGTGTTTTTGTGTAGTTTTTCTATAATGCAAGTATTAGATTCAAATCTAACAATATATCATTTATCACACAATTGACTAATGCTCAAAAGGTTATGCTTTAAGCCATCAACTAACAACACATCTTCAATAAAAAAGTTGGATGTGTTACCTATAGTTCCTTTGCCAATGATTTTACCCTTGTTGTTGTCTCCGAAGGTGACATATCCTTCATCTAGGCTAGGGAGCTTAGAGAATTGAGATGGATCTCTGGTCATATGCCTCGAGCATCCATTATCAAGGTACCATCTCTTGCTCCTATCTTGTGATGGTATACGTTTCTATAAAAGAGGATGATTTTTAGGTACCCATTTGACCTTGGGTGCCTCAAAAATCGATCGGCTTAACTTATCATTTTGCATGGAATCCTTTACGGTTCTCTTAGGAACCCAAATCAATTTATGTGGACTACACTTCTTAAATGGACAATGATAAGCTACATGTCCAAGTTTGCAATAAAAGTTACATTTGTTTGGGGTGAAATATGCAAGATACGACCTTTAACAAAGGTGGTTAGATTTTGGTGAGAGCTACTCACAAATCCGATTCCACTTCTTTTATGAACGTGACTCTTATTGGCAAGGATCATGTTCATGGACTTGCTACCAACCTCAAATTTTTCTAAGGTTTCTTTGAGTAGCAAGCTTTCCTTTCTAAGTGTTTATACTTCATGTCATTTCGTACATGGAGCTAAACTATCATTATGTTCAACTTTTAATCTATTGTAATCACTAACAAGAGAATCATGCTCCTTTTTTAATAATTTATATTTTTACTAATTGATTTGTATTCATTAAATAAATCATGAAAAGCATTTAATAATTCATCAAATGATAAATTTGCATCAATTGAACTTGTTACCTCATCTCCAATGGCCATTAGTGCATAGTGAGCAACTTGCTCGGCGTTGGTTGGCTCCTCTTCTTCGGTTGCACTTGAGTCGTCCCATTTTGCTTTGAGAGCCTTCTTCTTTGGTGTCCTCTTCTTAGCTTCGGGACATTCGCTCTTGTAGTATCCTAGTTTCTTGCATTCGTATCATATTACTTGATCTTTCTTAGGTTCAAATTTATTTTTAGTGTCATTTTTAAATTTATTCCTTCTTATGAATTTTCTAAATTTCCTTGTTAAAAGTGCCAAGTCTTCATCAAGGTCCTCATCACTTGAGTTTTCTTTCAAGTGGTCTTCTTGGGTTCTTAGTGCAATATCCTTCCTATTCTTTAGAAGGGTGTCGTTATGCTCTACATGAGCTTTACAAGTCATCTCATTGGTCATTAATGATCCAATTAGTTCTTCAAAAGGAAAATTATTTAAATCTTTGGCCTCTTGAATGACCGTAACTTTAAGGTTCCAACTCTTTGGAAGGGATCTTAAAACTTTATTAACGAGTTCAAAATATAAGAAACCTTTACCAAGTCTTTTTAGACTATTAACGACATCCGTAAATCGGGTGTACATGTCTCCAATGGTCTCACTCGGTTTCATCCGAAATAACTCATAAGTGTGCACTAAAAGATTAATTTTCGACTCCTTCACTCTACTAGTGCATTCATGAGTCACTTCGAGTATGTGTCAAATATCAAAAGTCATTTCACAAATCGACACTCGATTAAACTCATTTTTATCTAATGCACAAAACAAGGCATTCATTGCCTTGGCATTTAAAGTAAAAGTCTTCTTCTCCAACTCATTCCAATCGTTCATTGGAAGAGAAGTCTTTTGAAAACCATTTTCGACAACGTTCCAAAGCTCAAAATCCATTGAAATTAGGAAGATCCTCATTCTAGTTTTCCAATATGTGTAATCCATCCCATTGAATATGAGCGGACGTGTAATTGAATGACCCTCTTGGTTGCTGACAAATGCCATCTCTCTTGAATTTTAAACCAAACGAGAGTGAACCTTACTCTGATATCAATTGTTAGGATCAAGAGTGGCACTAAGAGGGGGGGAGAATTAGTATAGTGGAAAACTTTCTGAATTCGAAAGACTTTGTTTTGATTAAAACTGATTCTAACGAAAATGGTTTTGATTCAATCCATTTCGGAGAGAATTTGAACTTGAAAGCTTTTCATAAAAGTATAAGAGAAGATTAAAGAGATTTGCAGTAATGCAAATTGCACAAATGAAATGTGTTGGTTTCGTAAAATCTTCGTACGATTAAAAACAATCTCACAAGGTGTTTACTTGAAAGTGCATGTGAGACGTAGGCGTAGTAAAAGCACAGTAAGGAGGAGAGGCAGTTTGCTATAAAAGTAAATGCAAACCAAGTTTTAGAGTGGTTCGGTCAATGTGACCTACATCCACTTTCATATTCCTCCTCCGACGTGGTCACCGGCATCCACTAAAGGCCTTCCTTTAATAGGTGAAGTCCAACCACCTCTTACGGCGCTTTCTCCTTTTCACGCATTTAGGAGAGAACCCTTACAAGTCTCACACCTCTCTTGAATGATCTCAAAACTTAGAAAGGGAGAAGGAGAACTCTAGCACTTATTTATAACACTTTTACACCCCAACAACTCAAGATTATCTCGATGCTTTCGTGCCCTTTCATGCAGAAAAGGCTGAGGTTTTTATAGGACCTAATGACTTCAAAAATGGAGCTAAAAAGTGTCTAATCTCGTATTTCCGAGGTCCTAGTGGTACCACCGCCATTATTGGGTGGTACCACTGCCTGACACCTGACATTGGGCGGTATTATCGCTTAGTCTGGGCGATACTACCGCTTAGTCTGTGCAGAACCACCGCTTGACAGAGTGGTATCACTGCCTGATAGGGGTTGTACCATCACTGGCAGCAATAACTGCCGGCGGTACCACTGCCCAGACCACTTGGGAGATTGGGTCCTTTGGTTGGTGCAACCGTCGGCCCAAGCGGTGCCACCACCAGCCTTATTTTCATGGGCTGATTGGGCTATTTAATCTAGCCCAAATCAGCCCTGTTAAGGGCCTAATTGACCCCAAATTAAGTTAGGGAGATTACCTCCCAATCCTAACTTAATTTATGCTCTAAATATGACAATTAAGACATGATCATAGCTCTTCTTGTTCCGGTGCGTCAATTGCTCTTCCGGCGAGCTTCCGGCGTACTTCCGGCGAATATCCGACGAACTCTCGGCAATGCTCCGACGGACTCCCGGCAAGCTCCTGGACTTTACAATGATCTTCTTGGCAAGTTTTGACGAGCATCTTTGGCATGCTCCTGGACTTCTCAATTTGTTTCGGCAGAACTTCCGACGAACATCTGGACTTCTGACGAACTCTCGAACTCCCAACATGACCTCGATCTTGACTCCGGCACAACACCTGCTTTATGCCTTACTGCTATCGTAGTTAATCCTACACACTTTTCTCACTCAACATATATATTAGATCAAACAAATTATAATTGACTTTATCATCAAAATCTAAGATTCAACATGTTGGTCTTTACCTATTGAAGGAAGACCATTAGTGGATGCTGTTAGGAACGAGTTGGCACTAAGAGGAGGGGGGGGGGGGAGGGGATGAATTAGTGTAGCGGATAAAATTACATCGGTTCAAAATCTCATTGCGATTAAATCCATTTTGGAAGATGTTAACTTGAAAACAATTGGAAGAGTGTAGTGGATGTAAAACAAGTACGACAGTGTGCAGTTAAGGTAAATAGCAAAATAGAAATGCAAACCGAATTATAGTGGTTCGGTCATCGTGACCTATATCCACTCCACTGATTCCCCTTCCATCAAGGCCACTGTTATCCACTAACGATCTTCCTTCAATGGGCAAAGATCAATCACCCTTACAACTCGATTCTCCATTTGACAGGTTCAGGAGAGAACCTTTATAACCCCCACAATCTCCTCTCTTAAACTTCTCTAATACTTAGATTTTGAGAGGAGTTCACACAATATTACAACAGGATTTTCTTTCTTTTTCACTCTCTATTCTTGTGTTTTTTAACTAGAGATGAGAGGGGTATTTATATGCCTTAAGTTGATTCAAACTTGGAGCCTAAAAATGTCTTATCCTGGGTTTCCCGAGTACGGGCGGTACCACCGCCAGACAGTCTCTCGGAGACTATGTTTGGGCGGTACCACTACCCAGACTGGTGGTACCGCCGCCTGACACTAACACTAGGTGGTACCACTACCCAGTCTGATGGTACCACTACTTGACATTATCTTGGAGAATGTGCCACGATGGTGCCACCTGTTGGGTCACTATTTGGGCCTTTCACTTGACCCAACACAATTCATATATGGGCCCAACTAGCTCCTAATTTGGTTGGCCCAATTCTAACACAATTATGTGCTAACTATGAAATTTAAGAAGTTTACTTAACTAAACAAGTCTTTAAGTCTAGGTTTCTTCCGGCGAGCTTCCAGCTATCTTCCGGCAAACTTCCGATGATCTCTCAGCAATATTCCAGTGGACTCCCGGTAAGCTCCTGGACTTCATAATGATCTTCTTGGTGAGTTCTGACAAGCTTCTTTGGCAAGCTTCTGGACTTCTTGGTCAATTCCGGTAGAACTTATGACGAACGTCCGGACTTTCGACGAACTCACAAACTCCCAACGAAATCACATCATTGACCCCGAGACTTCATTTTGCTTTATGCCTTGCTATCATAGTTAATCTTACACAATTAAAACCTACTTCGATCTAGACATTTATTACTAAGTTTAATCAAATGTTGTCCTAGCATGTCATTGGTTCATCGATGCTTCGTCCGATTCTTCGACGCATCATCCTCTCTTACGGCATATTGCCCAATCGGCCAGTTGACCTCCACAACTCTGATTTCCTTGGTGCAATATCCGCTCTTCTTGGCTCGATGCCTGAACTCATGGCCTGAAGTCTTCTATCGATACGTCTACCGATCCTCTAGCTCGACGTCTAATCTTTCGACATGTTTTTCTCCAGCCGAACATGATTCTTCTTGCTTTAATTATCTCTCCCTAATTGAAGCATCTAGTGTCACTCAAAATGCAAATCAAATCATAAATACTATCAATTGGTTTCATCATCAAAATCCGAGATTAAACAGATGCCGGTGACCTCGATGGAGGAGGAATCGGAAGTGGATGTAGGTCACAATGACCGAACTACTATAAATTCTGATTTGCATTTCTATTATTGTCATTTGCTTACTTTACAATTGCTTCACTTCCTACTTACTTGGCTTTGACTATCCTTATGAACAAACATGCCTTCAAGCTATCTTCTGAGATAGTTTTTTAACGTATGAACTTTTTTTTAAACTAACACTTTTATTCGCTACACTAATTTAACCCCCCCCACTTAGTGTTGACTTGATCATAACATTCTGCATGAGCAACATGTTGAATCTTGGATTCTGATGAAGAAATCAATTGGTAAATTGTTTGATATAATCTATATGTTGAGAAAAGTATGTAGGATGAACTACGATAGCGGTAAGACAAAAAGCAAATGTTGTGTCGGAGTCAAGATCGAGACTTCGTTGGGAGATCAAGAGTGTTAGGATCAAGAGCACTAAGAGGGGGGGGGGGGGGGGGGTGAATTAGTGCAGCGGAAAACTTTCGATGTTTAAAACTGCGTTCGTACGATGAAATCGTTTCTGACATAAAACTGTTTTCAGAAAGTTAACTTGAAAGCGAGTTTGTCAAGAAGTGCAGCAAAAGTAAAGAGGAAGTAAAGCACATATGGAGGTTTGCAGTAAGGTAAGCAGCAAGAATAAATGCAAACTAGAGAGCACCGCAATTTTAGAGTGGTTCGGTAAATCATGACCTACATCCACTTTTGGCTTCCTCCTCCGATGAGGTCACCGACATCCACTAGAGGCCTTCCTTCAATAGGCAAAGGCCAACCACCATTTTATAGTTTCACTCCTTTTGACGGGCTTAGGAGACAACCCTTACAAACTTTTCTCTCCTCTCTTGAAAGATCAAAACTTGGAAGAAAAGAGGGAGGAGAACTTCTAGCCTTTATAACATTTTTGTGCTCTAAAAATAACAGAGTAAGATTGGATTTTCGGTGCCCTTACATGCAGGAAAGGGTGGGGTATATATTGGCCCCAAACTGATTTGAATTTGGAGCTCAAAAATGTCATTTCCCATATTTCCGGGGTCCTGGCGGTACTACCTCCAGATTGGGGCGGTACAACCGCCTGGCAACTCGAAGACTGAGCCTCTAGGCGGTGCCACCGCCTGACAGGGGCGGTTGCACCGCCTAGTCTCGCTCGGAGACTAAGCCCAGGCGGTGCCACTGCCTGACTAGGATGGTTGCACCGCTTAGCAAAGCTCAAAGACCAAGCTCAGGCGGTTCCACCGCCTCTCAGGGGCGGTTGCACTGCCCAGCCTAGCTCGGAGACTGAGCCCTGGGCGGTGCCACCGCCGACCCAGGTAGTGCCACCACTAGCTAAGAAATCTGGGTTTGAATGGGCTGATCCATTCGGCCCAATTTGGGCCTGTTAAGGGCCCAATTGCCCCAAGATTAAGTTAATGGGATCACCTCCATTTCTAACTTAATCATCGTGCTAACTACGATATTTCTTAAGACATTTATTGCAACTTGCTCTGCTGCGTCAATCGTTTCTTTCGGCGAGCTTCCGGCTAACTTCCGTCGATCATCCGATGAACCCTCGGTGATGCTCTTGTGGACTTCCGGCAAACTCCTGGACTTGCGACGATCCACTTGGCGAGTTCCGACGAGCTTCTTTTGGCAAGCTCCTGGACTTCTCGGATTTGTTCCCGCAGAACCTCCGACGACCGTTCGGACTTCCGTCGAACTCTCGAACTCCCAACGTGATCATAGTCTTGACTCCGGCGCAACTCCAACTGCATGTCTTACTTTCATCGAAGTTAATCCTGCACACTTATCTCAACATATGGATTAGATAACAAATGATAATTGACTTCATCATCAAAATCCGAGATTCAACAATCTCCCCCTTTTTTATGATGACAATCAATTGATAATAGAGTTAACCTTAACTCCCCCTATCTATATGCCCTACTTGAGATAAGTCATTCTTGAATTCAAGGCCTTTGAATTCAATAGACTTATTGATAAGTTAAGAACTCTTAACCTTATCAATTACTTCCATCATGATTCCTATCATGATGTATCTTACTGAAAATGATGTCAAGACTTGACATCCATTCTTAAGTTTTACATTTCAAATATGAGAGATAGCAATCGTAGCAATTCATCATACAGTAAGATATCAACATTTAAGACTGCGATATAAGTTCTTGAAATCTTAACATAATACAAACATTTCAAGTGTTTAGCAATCGTAGCATCATATGGCAAGATATCAACAAGTAAAGTTGCTATGCAAGTTCTTGATATCTTATCATGATATGGCAATAACATAGTGCAAATATGGCAATAACATAGTGCAAGTATGACACTCATAGCATCAATTCATATATTTCTCATTCAAATATTGCACTCATAGCATCAATTCATATATTTCTCCCCCTTTGTCATTAACAAAAAGGAGAACGATAGAAGCAAATTTTAAGCATAAGTGCGATAATTATGTCATAACTAGGTTCATGTCATTTTCCAACAGTGAGTGATAGGATACCAATTATGCAAACACCTCAAGGAAAACATGACATGGAGATAGCTTTGAATACTTCTTCCTTTTTATTTGTTATTATCTTTTTGCATGAAGGAGGAAGGCTATTTGTGATACCAGCTATTTGTGAGTTTACTTTGAATGAAGTTAAAATCGATGAGAGATTAAATCATACTTCATTTTTACAAGGATCAAGATATGTATGTGAAACAAATCCTTGTAAGTAAAAACACTATCATCCATATAAGAAGGAATTTACAAGCAGGAATCATTTCATCAAATCCATTTCTCAAAAAATATTTTTCACATGATAAGTGTATGAGAAATGTATTTGCTAGTTGATTCCATATGTTAATGATGAGAATCTAAATCAATGATGAGAATCAAACTCGATATGATGTATGCTTATTAAGTTTGGAAGAGGATAATGTATCAAGAAAATCCGATTGTTAGGATCAAAAAGATCCGAAAATGAAATTTAACACTTTCATGCATTCGGATGAAGTTTTACTATAGATTTTCAAATTCAATCATGATGATAAAACATTTATATTATCATGGAAATTTTTGTATCCAAAACATATAATTTCCAACATGTAATTAAAGAATGTAATTAGGTAAAATCATCATGGCAATTAAGTGATTTGATCAAAAAAATCTGAAAAATAATCTTAACAAGTTCATGCATTAGAACACAATTTTGTAGTGCTCAAGGATTAAGAATTTAATGAATCTTCTCAAATCACAATGAGAGTAGAACATGCTCATCATGGAAATCAAGGCACAAGATTTTCAACTTATAAAGTAAGCATATTATAGAAGCATTCAATCTCAACGTGAAACTTAAGTGATCAAGAAAATTTTGAAAACGAGTAGCGTAAAGAGATTCAAGGAAAATCCGAAAACAATGTTCAATCTACATTAATACTCCTAACTCTGCATATGCTCACCAAGCAAAACATATCAAGGATTAGTAGTTATCAAGGCAAGGGGCATTGTGATCAAGGTGAGTAGCATAAAGAGTTTACAACAACATAATTTTTATAACAAGACAAGAAGAAATTGTGATCACATTTACATATACAAGCTCATTCAGGAGGTGAAAAATTAAAATACCAAAATAAAGAGTCAAATTGTTGATAAATTTCCTATAGCTCAGATAGGATTTGATCTTGTCGATGTTCAAGCCGATCTTGTCTTTGTTCAAATTAGTCCATTCGAATCCCTATGTCTTCGATAGATGATGCAGGAGCTTGCTCAAATGGATGTGTTTCCTCAGAAGGACAGATCAGAGGAGATTGAGTACCCCTAAAGACTAGTATTTCGGGTTCTGGTTCTAGTTGAGGGGGATCGGTTCTTCTAGGCATTCTAACCCAATTACCGTTTCTATAAAACAATCTCAATTGGTGAAGTAGATTTTTATTTATTATGCTAAACCTGTCTACTTTCATCACTTTTTCGTCGGGTGGTATTGGAATATCATAGGCTTTAAGTATTCTAGTGATTATACCATCATATGGAAGCATAATATCTTTCTTAGATAGTTCTATCATGTTTTGTTGGATAAGGTAACCAAAACAGATGTTATGTCCTTTCATGATCCAATACATGGTTCCTAATTCCATTTGACTTACTTCATCATGATGGTATTGTTTAGGGAGAATGATGCTAGTTAGAATACGATGAAGTACCTTAGTGTTAAGTGGTAGTAGATGTTCACAGCTTTAGGAACTATCACTAAGTTGGGATTACCGAAAATTGTTCCTAAGGCTTCAACATATGTTGTCCCAACTATTTCATTATCCCACGATCCTCTAAAATAAAGACCTCTATTTTGACGAGAATGCCTATCATGTCGCAAATGAATCTATCCGTAATGGAGATATATTGTCCTAAGAGATAGGTAGACACTCTTTCTTCTTCATCTACTTATAGATTATTGTCAAACAATCTAACAAGTCTTTGATATATGGGTTCACTAATTTGTAAAATTGGGAGTATATCGAAGTTTGTAAACCATTGGATTGTCTCTAAGTATCTTAGTTCATCTAGATCTACATGTTTTCCCTTATTGACACTTCTAAATTCAAAGGAAGAAAATTTTTCAGCATAATATTTTGAATTGAAAAGGGTAAGATCAAAGTCTTCTTCTCATCTCCTCTTCCCTTTGTCCCTAGAGGATCTTCTAGAGCTCATAACTACTGTTATTTAAGAAGATAGTAATGAGCAAGAGTAAATGACTCAAAAATAGAATTTAAAGTTTTCTTAGATAATACCTTAAGTGAGATCTTCAAGAGAAGGAGAGATTGCTGATCTTTTGCTTCGAAATGAGGAGTATTTGGGATGCTAAGAGGGGAGAAATGGAGGTGGAGAAGCTTTGGAGGTGTAAAGAGGGGAAGGGAGTAAGTTGGGGTCGGTTTCACCGCTGGCACTAGCTCGGTTTAGAAGGGGGCAAGATTGCGGGCGGTTGCACCGCTGGTTGGGGCAGTGCAACCGCTTGCAACACGTGACAGCCGGCGGTGCTACTACCAGCTGGGCGGTGCCATCTCTTGCAGGTGGTGAGCGCTTGTTCTGACGGCTGTGTGGTCTGATTTGAATGTTTTTGCCTTGAGAAGAGTTTTTATTTGTGGAGCAATCAACTTTACTTACGTAATTATGTAAGAATTTTCATTTTAAGATGAAATTTTGCATGATCAAGATAGATCTTGTGACACGCGTACTCTACTTCAAATGTCGTACACATGTTTATGACAGATTATCCAAGTTGGTAAAGTTTGCAAGTTCATGACAAACTTGGTAAGCTTTGCAAGTTCATGACAAACTTTGCTTACAAGACGTAAGTTCATGATATAGTTGGATTCGAAAGTAACGAACAAATCAATTTGATGGGTTCGAAAATCTAGAGGATATGTGAAGGGAGAATCATGGGTTTCCAATTCTAAGGGATCAAATAGGATTGTATCTGTATCGCTCTTGTAATTTTAATTTTCTAATCCTCTTTTTGTTATTTAGGCTAGGGAGCATTGCGTGTTCTTTTTGGATCTCGGGTCATGAATATCGAGAATCCAAAGAGCAGGATATTATTTCTTGCTTCCAGCTTGTGATGGTTTACGTTTCTACAAGACAGGATAATTTTTAGGAACCCATTTGCTTTTGGGTGCCTAAAAAATTGATTTACATTGTTTATCATGTTGCATAGAGTTTATCATGGTTCCTTTAGGAACCCAAATTAATTTGTTCAGACTAATTTTCTTGAATGGACACTGATGCATTTTGTGTCCATGTTTGCAACAAAAGTTGCATTTGCTTTGGTGTCGAACATGTAAGATGGGGCCTTTTATGAAGGTGGTTGGATTTTGGTGAGGACTTCTCACAAATTCGATTCCACTTCTTTTGGGTATGTGACCCTTGTTTGTAAGGATCATGTTCAAAGACTTGCTACCAACCTTGAATTTCTTCAAGGTGTCCTTAAGTAGCAAGTTTTCCTTTTGGAGAGTTTCTAGATCATGGCATTTTTCACATTGAGCTAAACTATCATGATATTCAGTTTTTAATTTATCAAAATTGCTAACAAGACTATCATGCTTATTTTTCAATAATTTATATTTTCTACTAATTATTTTGCATTCATCAAATAAGTCATGGAAGGCATTTAATAATTCATCAAATGATAAATCTACATCAATTAAATTTGTTACATCTTCTCCGATGGCTATTAAGGCATAATGAGCAACTTGCGCGGTATTGGACTCCTCTTCTTCGGATGCGCTCGAGTTATCCCACGTTGCTTTGAGCGCCTTCTTCTTTGATGTTCTCTTCTTGGCTTGGGGATAATCACTTTTGTAGTGTCCCGACTTTTTGCACTCGTAGCAAATAACTTGGTCCTTTTTGGGTTCAAGTTTATTTTTTGTGTCACTTTTAAACTTGTTTCTCTTAATGAATTTTTTGAATTTCCTTGTTAGAAGTGTCAAGTCATCGTTATAGTCCTCATCACTTGAGTTTTCTCTCAAGTGGTCATCTAAAGTTCTAAGTGCCATATCCTTCCTGTTCTTTGGAAGGATGTCTTCTTGCTCTTCATGAGCATTGCAAGTCATTTCATAGGTCATTAATGACCCGATTAGTTCTTCAAGAGGGAAGTTGTTTAAATCTTTAGCCTCTTGAATAGTAGTGACTTTAGGGTCCCAACTCTTAGAAATGGATCTTAGAATCTTATTTACGAGCTCAAAATCCGAAAAACTTTTGCCGAGTCCTTTTAGACCATTGACGACATCCATGAAACGGGTGTACATGTCGCCAATAGTCTCGCTCGGTTTCATTCGGAAAAGTTCAAAAGAATGTATCAAAAGATTGATTTTTGACTCTTTCACTCTACTTGTGCCTTCGTGAGTCACTTCGAGTATATGCCAAATATCAAACGCGGTTTCACAAACGAAAACACGATTGAACTCATTTTTATCAAGAGCACAAAATAAGGCATTCATAGCCTTTGCATTAAGAGCGAAAGTCTTCTTCTCCAATTCATTCCAATCGATCATTGGAAGAGAAGACTTCAAAAATCCATTTTCGACAAGATTCCAAAGTTCAAAATCCATTAAAATAATGAAGATCCTCATTCGGGTCTTCCAATAGGTGTAGTCCGTCCCATTGAACATGGGTGGATATGTAATAGAGTGGCCCTCTTGGTTTCCAGTGTATGCCATCTCTCTTAGGTTTTAATCCATTTGAGTGTTAACCTCGCTCCGATACCAATTGTTAGGATCAAGAGCACTAAGAGGGGGGGGGGGGTGAATTAGTACAGCGAAAAACTTTCGACGTTTAAAATTGCATTCGTACGATGAAATCATTTCTGACGTAAAACCGTTTTTGGAAACTTAACTTGAAGGCGAGTTCGTAAAGGAGTGCAGCAAAAGTAAAGAGGAAGTAAAGCACATATGGAGGTTTGCAGTAAGGTAAGTAGCAAGAATAAATGCAAACCAGAGAGCACCGTAATTTTAGAGTGGTGCGGTCAATCTCGACCTACATCCACTTTTGGCTTCCTCCTCCGATGAGGTCACTGACGTCCACTGGAGGCCTTCCTTCAATAGGTGAAAGCTAACCACCCTTTTACAGTTTCACTCCTTTTGACGGGCTTAAGAGACAACCCTTACAAACTTTTCTCTCCTCTCTTGAAAGATCAAAACTTAGAAGAAAAGAGGGAGGAGAACTTCTAGCCTTTACAACACTTTTGAGCTCTAAAAATCATAGAGTAAGATTGGATTTATGGTGCCCTTTTATGCAGGAAAGGGTGGGGTATATATAGGCCCCAAACTGGTTTGAATTTGAAGCTCAAAAATGTCATTTCCCGAATTTCCGGGGTCCTGGCGATACTACCTCCTGACTGGGGCGGTACAATCGCCTGGCAACTCGGAGACTGAGCCTCTGGGCGGTGCCACCGCTTGATAGAGGCGGTTGCACCGCCCAGTCTTGCTTGGAGACTGAGCCCAGGCGGTGCCACCACCTGACTAGGGTGGTTGCACCGCTTAGCAGAGCTCGAAGACGACCTCAGGCAGTTCCACCGCCTATCAGGGGCGGTTGCACTGCCCAGCCTAGCTCGGAGACTGAGCCCTAGGCGGTGCCCCTGCCAACCCAGGCGGTGCCATCGCTGGCCAAGAAATCTGGGTCTGAATGGGATGATCCATTAGGCCCAATTTGGGTCTATCAAGGGCCCAATTGTCCCAAGATTAAGTTAATGGGATCACCTCTCATTTCTAACTTAATCATCGTACTAACTACAATATTTCTTAAGACATTTACTGCAACTTGCTCCGGTGCGTCAATCGCTTCTTTCGGCGAGCTTCCGATGAACTTCCGTCGATCATCCGATGAACCCTCGGTGATGCTCCTGCGGACTTCCGGCAAACTCCTGGACTTGCGACGATCCACTTGGCAAGTTCCGACGAGCTTCTTTTAACAAGCTCCTGGACTTCTCGGATTTGTTCCCTCAGAACCTCCGATGACCGTCCGGACTTCCGTCAAACTCTCGAACTCCCAACGTGATCATAGTCTTGACTCTGGCGCAACTCCAGCTGCATGTCTTGCTTTCATCATAGTTAATCCTGCACACTTATCTCAACATATGAATTTGATAACAAATAACAATTGACTTCACCATCAAAATCCGAGATTCAACAAAGATTTCGTTAGAAGTTTGGACGTTTGTCAGATGTTCTGCCGGAACTGACTGAGAAGTCTAGGAGCTTACCAAAGAAGCTCGTCGGAACTCGCCAAGAAAATCATCGTAAAGTCCAGGAGCTCATTGGGAGTCCACCGGAACATTGCCGAGAGATCATCAGAAGATCGCTGAAAGCTCGCCGGAAAAATAATTGACGTAACGGAAAAAGAATGATTTGTTAAATGTATTAATCATTGTAGTTAGAACTTAAATTGAGTTAGGATTGGGAGGTAATCCCACTAACTCAGTTAGGGGTCAACTAGGCCCTTAATAGGGCTGAATTAAGCCGGATTGAACAAGCCCATTCAGCACCTAAAACCACAACCGGTAGTGGCACCACTAGGGCTGGCGGTGGCACCGCTTGGGACTTGGTCTCCTAGGTGTTCTAGGCAGTGGTACCATCGGTAGTTAATGCTGTAAGCAGTGGTATCACTGTCAAGCGATGGTATCGCTAGAGTTTGGTCTCCGAGCTCTGTCCGGTGGTCATACCGCCTAGACTGGGTGGTGATACCGCTTAGTGTCAAAGTGACAAGCAGTGGTACTGTTAGGATCGGAGCGGCACTAAGAGGGGGGGGGTGAATTAGTGCAGCGGATTAAAACTTCGATTTTAACAAAATCTTTCGTACGATAAGAATAGAACTTGAAAAGTTTAACTTGAAAGCGTATTCTTAAAATTGCGCAGCAAGGGTAATAAGGAACTAAAGCAGTAAGAAGATTTGCAGTAATGTAAATGACAATAATAAAATGCAAACCAGAGATTACGCCGATTTTTAGAGTGGTTCGGTCAAATGACCTACTCCACTTGCGATGCCCCTCTTCGATGAGGCTCCCACCTTCCACTAGCAAATCTCTTGAAATGGAAGGGTAAACACCCCTCTTACAACCTTTTACAAGCAGCTCAACCTCTTACAAATTTTCAATAAGAAAGAAGGAGGAGAACTCTCTAGCAAATTGAAAACAAGACTTGCTAAGACTTTCTAAGACTTTTCTCTCAATCAAAATGCTTCTCAAAAGTTGTAACCTCAGCTGAGATTTGAGGGGTATTTATAGGCCTCAAGAGGATTCACATTTTGGGCTCCAAAATTTGAATTCTCTTAGGGTTCCTGGTGCTGGAGGTGCCACCGCCCAGCCAGGCGGTGCCACCGCCCAGCGCTCAGGTGCTGGACGGTGCAACCGCCCAGCCAAGGAGGTGTCACCGCCCAGCCAGGCGGTGCCACCGCCTGGCACTCCGATTTCACTGGTTTGGCTTAATTTAAGCCCAAACCATATCTGACTTTGGGCCCAGTTGGCCCCTAACCAGGATATAGGATTATCTCTTAATCCTAATCCTAATTACAAGTGAACTACATAACAAAAACACATCCTAAGCAAGCTTTCAACCGCGAACGTCGAGTCTTGTTTCGGCGAGCTTTCCGACGAGCTTCTTCCGACGGACACCCATCAAGCTCCCGATCTTGTGATGACTTTAACGAGTAGCCGAGCCTTCTCGGTGATCTCCGTGAACCTCCGACGATCTCTTCGGCGAACTTCCGAAAATTCCGATAGGTTCCCGATTTCTTCTCAGTTGGTTCCGACAACATCTCCGACGATTCTTCGGACTCTTAAACGTCCATCGATCTTGACTCCGGTATTCTTGCTTTATGTTTTCTGGTTATCGTAGTTAATCCTGCACACTTAACTCAATAATATGGATTAGATCAATTAACCCATCAATTGATTTCATTATCAAAATCCGAGATTCAATAGGTACTGCCTAGTAATATTGGTAGTACCGCCAGCACCCTGGAAAACTGGGATGAGATACATTTTGGCTCCAATTTTGAAGCCATTGGGGCCTATAAATACCTCACCTTTTTCTGCATGAAAGGGCACGAAAGTGTTCACATAATCTTGAATTCTTGGGGTGTTAAAGTATTGTAAAAGTGAGAAGAGTCCTCCCCTCCCTCTCTTAACTTTGTAACCATCCAAGAAAGAGGAGTGAGGCTTGTAAGGGTTATCTCCGGAATCCAGTAAAAGGAGAAAGAGCTATAAAAGGTGTTTGGTCTTCGCCTATTGAAGGAAGACCATTAGTGGACACCTGTGACCTCAATGAAGGAGGAATCGGAAGTGGATGTAGGTCACAATGACCGAACCACTATAAATTCTGGAGTGTTCTTTCCTTACTGCAATTTCTATTTACTGCATTCAACTTTATTACATTGCAAACTGGCCAACCTTTTCTTCTCTACTTATTCAAAGTGAAACAAATGATTTGAGATGAAATTGATTTTTATCGTATGGAGTTTTTGGAATCAACATAATTTTTTCGCTGCACTAATTCACCCCCCTCTTAGTACCGCTCTTGATCCTAACAATTGGTATCAGAGCAAGGTCATTCTTATTTGGTTTCAAACCTAAGAGAGATGGCATTTGCTGGCAACCAAGAGGGTAATTCAATCACACATCCACCCATGTTCAATGGTATGAATTATACAGATTGGAAGACTAGAATGAAGATTTTTCTAATTTCAATGGATTTTGAGTTATGGAATCTTGTAGAAAATGACTTTCAAAATTCTTCTCTTCCAATGAGCGATTGGAATGAGTTGGAGAAGAAGACTTTCGCTTTAAATGCCAAGGCTATGAATGCCTTATTTTTCGCTTTAGATAAAAATGAGTTCAATCGAGTGTCCATTTGTGAAACGACTTTTGATATTTGGCATATACTCGAAATCACTCACGAAGGCACTAGAAGAGTAAAGGAGTCGATGATAAATCTTTTAGTTCATACTTGTGAATTGTTTCGGATGAAGCAAAGCAATACTATTATCGACATATATACCTGATTTATGGATATCGTCAAACTTGGTAAAAGTTTTTCTAATTTCAAACTTGTTAATAAAATCTCGAGATCCCTTCCAAAGAGTTGGGACCCTAAAGTAACGGTCATTTAAAAGGCCAAGGATTTAAATAAATTTTCTCTCGAAGAACTGATCGGGTCACTAATAACCTATGAGATGACTTGCAACGCTCATGGAGAGCTTGAGAACAACCTTCCAAAAATCAAGAAGGTTCAAAAAATCCAAAGAACAACCTTCCAAAGAACACTAAGAACTCAACAATACCACTTGAAAGAAAATTCAAGTGATGAGGACTATGATGATTTAGCACTCTTGATAAGAAAGTTCAAAAAATTCATAAAAATAAATAAATTTAAAAATAAATCTAAAAATAAATTTGAACCCAAGAAAGAATAAATTATATGCTACAAATGCAAGAAGCCAGGACATTTCAAAAGTGAATGTCCCCAAGCAAAGAAGAAGCAACAAAAAAAGAAGAAGGCTCTTAAAACAACTTGGGACGATTCAAGTGTATTCGAAAAAGAGGAGCCAACCAACACCGAACAAGTTGCTCACTATGCACTAATGGCTATTAGAGATGAGAAATATTTACCATCATAAGCTAGGAGTAAGAAATGGTACCTTGATAGTTGATGCAGCCATATGACCAGAGATCCATCTCAGTTCTCTAAGCTCACTAGCCTAGACGAAGGGTATGTCATCTTCGGAGACAACAACAAGGGTAAAATCATTAGCAAATGAACCATAGGTATAAAATTCAATTTTTTTATTTGAAGATATGTTGTTAGTTGATGGCTTAAAGCATAATCTTTTGAGTATTAGTCAATTATGTGATAAAGGATACATCATTATATTTGAATCAAATGCTTGCATTATTGAAAAATCATACAAAAACACATCTATGATTGCCCTAAAACAAAATAATGTATATACTATCGACATTGATGATCTTTATAATAAAATATGTTTTTTGGTTTTGAATGATGATACTTGGCTTTAGCACTGGAGATTAGGTCATGCTAGCATGAAACTAATCTCTCAAATCTCATCTAAAGAACTTGTATGAGGTATTCTTAACATTAAGTTCATTAAAGATAATGTATGTGATGCATATCAACTAGGAAAATAAATAAAAGGTAGTTTCAAAGCAAAGAATCAAATAAGCACTTCTAGACCATTGCAATTGATCCATATGGATTTATTTAGACCAATTGATACAACAAGCCTAGGAGGTAGCAAATATGCCTTTGTTATTGTGGACAATTATAGTAGATATACTTGGACATACTTCTTGGCACACAAAAGTGATTGCTTTAGGTATTTTTCTAAGTTTTGTAAACTTATTCAAAATGAAAAAGGCTTTATGATTTCATTAATTTGGAGTGATCATGGTGGTGAATTTCAAAACTGTGACTTTCAAAATTTTTATGAATCTAATGGATACAACCATAATTTCTCTACTCCAAGAAATCCTCAACAAAATGGAGTAGTAGAAAGAAAAAATAGAAATTTACAAGAAATGATAAGAACCATGTTGAACGAACATAGCCTTCCCAAATGTTTTTGGGCCGAAGCCATAAATACGGCATGCTATGTCATGAATAGGGTTCTAGTAAGACTATTACTCTCTAAAACTCCTTATGATTTATTGAACAACAAAAAACCCAATGTTTCATATTTTAAAGTTTTCGGATATAAATATTTTTTCTTGAATGAAAAATATGCCTTAGGAAAGTTTGATGCAAAATCCGATGAAGGATTTTTTCTTGACTATTCTTCTATTTCTAAAGCATTTTGTATCTTTAACAAAAAAACTTTGGTTATAGAAGAATCTATTCATGTTGTCTTTAATGAAGATTCCAAATTTAAGAAAAATGAGTTTGATGATGATCTTAATTTTGATGTTTTGAATTTAAATGAACCTTTTCCTTCGACTAGCAACTTGGATGCATCTTCTTACAAAATATACTTACCCAAGGAATGGAAGTAAATAGATACTCATTGAAATGAGCTAATCATAGGAGACACATTAAAAGGGGTTCAAACTCGTTCTTCTCTTAAAAATTTTTGTGCATTTTCTTTCTCAAATTGAACCTAAATGCATTGACGAGGCCTTGAAAGATGATTCATGGGTTATTGCAATACAAAAAGAGTTAAATCAATTTGAGAGAAATGAGGTGTGGAAGGTTGTTTTGAGGCCAAATGACCATTTAGTTATTAGAATTAAATGGATCTTTAGAAAGAAGCAAGATAAATTTGATATCATGGTTAGAAACAAGGCTAGATTAGTGGCCAAGGATTTCAACTAATAAGAAGTTATCAATTATGAAGAAACGTTCGCTCCTGTGGCACGATTAGAAGCCATATGGATGCTCCTTTCCTATGCTAGTACTAATAATTTTAAGTTATTTCAAATGGATGTAAAAAGTTCTTTTCTCAATAGCTTTATTTCCGAAGAAGTTTATGTTAAACAACCTCCATTATTTGAGAATGATAATCTTTCTAATTATGTGTTAAAATTGATTAAAGCTCTATATGGATTGAAACAAGCCCCAAGGGCATGATATGAGAGACTTAGCTCATTTCTTATACAAAATAATTTCTCTAAAGAAAAGATCGATACTATATTATTTATTAAAAATTTTGAGAATAATTTTCTTATTATTCAAATTTATGTTGATGATATTATTTTTGGTTCCATGAATGAATCTTTATGCGAATCATTTGCCAAAAGTATGAGCCAAAAATTTGAAATAAGACTAATGGGTGAATTAACCTTCTTTTTAGGCTTACAAATTAAATAACTTAGTAATGCTATTTTTCTTAGTCAAATAAAATATGCATTAGACTTGCTAAAACGGTTTAAAATGGATAGTTAAAAGGCTATCAATACACATATGAGTACCTCCACTAAGTTAGACATTGACGAAAGTGGAGAAAGCTTTGACCAAAAAGCTTATAGGGGTATGATAGGTAGTTTACTATACCTTACCACAACTAGACCAGACATCATGTTTAGCATAGGACTTTGTGCTAGATTTCAATTTAATCCTAAGCTATCTCATCTTAAAGCAGTTAAAAGAATTCTTAGATATCTTAAAGGAACCACTAATCTAGGATTATGGTATCCAAAATCTAAAATCTTTGAATTAATTGCTTATGCTGATGTGGATTTGCTAGATGTAGATTAGATAGAAAAAGCACATCTAGAACATGTAAATTCTTAGGTCATGCACTTGTCTCTTGGTCTTCCAATAAACAAAACTCGATTGCACTATCTACAACCGAAGCCAAATACATAGCTGTGAGTGCATGTTGTGTCTAAGTTATATGGATGAAAATCACTTTAGAGGATTATAAGATTCACCATAAGAACATTCCCATAAAATGTGATAACACAAGTGCAATATGTTTAACAAAAAATCTCATTCAACACTCTAGAACTAAACATATTGACATTAGGTATCATTTCATAAGAGATCATGTTAATAACCATTACATATCTTTAGAGTTTATTGATACAAAACACCAATTAGCTGATATCTTTATAAAACTTTTAAATGAAGAACAATTTGATTTTATTAGAAGAGAGTTAGGGATGTTAAATTGTCCGACTACATGAATTTGATGTATATGTTTTCCAGACTTTCTCGTTTTTTTAAAAAAATGGCTTTGATGAAATTGTTTCATCTCGTATATTAGGCTTTCATGAAATCCGGAATATCAATCTACTTGGTATCAAATTTACTTCATAATTTTGTTTATGCACTTAGTCCCTTCACTTATGGAATTCATTAACAAACCTTAATGAATTTGTGTGAAGTTTAGTCCATTCTGAATGCATGGTCTTTCACGGATTTCACTCTTATGAATTTTTTTTTAATGAGAAATGGATTTGAAGTCTTATTCATGGATTTGTTTTTCATATGATGCTCCCTTCCATGAATTCTTCCTTACTCTTCTTATGAAAGAAGAATTTTTATAAATGTTTGGTATGTGATAATCAATTGCAAGATTGGGGATTTGATTTCGTATGGATATCTTGATTCTTTTAATAAATCCCTTCTCTTTGTTAAAATTAAAGCATATTTAAAAAAAAACTTATTGTTTTTTACTTGATTCAAATCATTTCACAAATTTAGTTCTTAATGGATTCCCTCCTTACCTTCCTTCCTCTTCTGCATGCAATATTTTGATGACAAAGGGGGAGAAGTTGATAAAATCTATTGCTTTAATATTGATAACTTTTGATGTTGAGAACTTTTGAATGTTCCCATACAACGATGCAAATTGTTGAATTATTCTTCTTTTTGTTGATGACAAAGGGGGAGAAATGATATGATAAATTAATGACAAATTGGCATTGTAAATGTATGTAATGTATCTTATCATAAATGCTTGTATGTTTTGACAAATTGGCATTTTAAATGTATGCAATGTATCTTTTCATAAATGCTTGTATCTTATCATGAATGCTTGAAATATGATTGGTATCGTCAAATACAAATACTTGAAAAATATCAAATTTTTGCTTGAAACGTATCATAATGTGGCATGATTACTTATAAATGTTTTATTCTAGCATCATACTTGATTTCGTATCAAAATGATAAATGTCTATATCGAAATTACCATGCTTTATTTTGTATTGGAATCATGCCTCGAATTAATGAATCATCATTTTTTTTAATTTTGAATCTTGGAAAGTTTCATATTTGAAATTTCTATCATATGTAAAATGATGATTGTTTATCACCTTTCTATATTGAACTTGAAAATGAATGTCAAGCCTTGACATCATTTTTATAAATATGTGGCATCATATTTTGAATTAGTAAATCATGATAAGTATCGTGATATGAATGTTGATAAGTTTAAATGAAAATAACTTATTTGTTGATGCTTGAATTCAAGAATATTTTTTCTCAAGTATGGCATATAGATAGGGGGAGTTAAGGTTAACTCCGTCATCAATTGATTGTCATCATCAAAAAGGGGGAGATTGTTGAATCTCAAATTTTGATGATGAAATCAATTGGTAAATTGTTTCATCTAATCTATATGGTGAGAAAAGTGTGTAGGATTAACTACGATAGCGGTAAGATATAAAGCAAATATTGTGCCAGAGTCAAGATCGAGACTTCGTTGGGACATTGAGAGTTCGTTGGAAGTTCGAACGTTCATCGGAAGTTCTACCAGAACTAATCGAGAAGTCCAGGAGCTTGCCAAAAAAGCTCGTTAGAACTTGCTAAGAAGATCGTCATAAAGTACAGGAGCTCGCCGTGTTAGGAACGAGTCGGCACTAAGAGGGGGGATGAATTAGTGCAGCGGTAAAAATTACATCGGTTCAAAAATCTTCATATGTTAAAATCGATTCTAACAAAAACCATTTCGCAAAAAAATCTTAACTTGAAACACATTCATAAATGTATTGGAAGCAGTAAGCAAGTAAAGTTTGATGTAAATATAAATTGCTCAAATAGAAATGCAAACCGAGTTTTATAGTGGTTCGGTCGTCGTGACCTATATCCACTCCGTCGATTCCTCTTTGTCGAGACCATCGGCATCCACTATCAATCTTCCTTTAATAAGCAAAGATCAACCTCCTTCTTACACCCCTCTTCTCCTTTTCACATATTTAGGAGACAACCTTTACAAGCACTTACTCCTCTCTCAAACTATTCTAACACTTAGACTAGAAGAGGAGGATTCTCACAAGAGATTACAATAGCGTTTATCCCTTTTTAAATTCTCTGAGCATGTGTAAGTTAACCAGGGATGAGAGGGGTATTTATAGGCTTCATGTTGATTCAAACTCGGAGCCTAAAAAGGTCTTATCCCAGGTTTCCTAGGTACTAGCAGTACCATCGTCATTCTTGATTGGTACTACCATCGTAGGATCTGCCACTGGGCGGTACCACCGCTGACAGCATTCACTACCGACGCTTGGGCGGTACCACCGCCCAGAATTCCTGGGGTGTTATTCCCCAGGCGGTACCACCACTGGCCAAGCTTTCAGCACCCTAGTTGTGCCTTGAATCTAGCCCAAACTAGACCAAGTTCGGGCTAAGTTGGCCCCTAACAGAGTTGATGAGATTACCTCCCAATCCCAACTCTAATTATATACTAACTATGATTCCTAAGACATATTCTAAGCAAGATAAGTCCGATTTCTTTCGGCGATCTTCCGGCGAACTTCCGACGATCTCTCAACAATGTTCCGATGGACTCCCGGCAAGCTCCTGGACTTCACAACGATCTTCTTGGCAAATTCCAATGAGCTTCTTTGGCAAGCTCCTGGACTTCTCGGTTGGTTCCGGCAGAAGTTCCGACGAACGTCCAGACTTCCGACGAACTCTCGAACTCCCAACAAAATCACATTCTTGACTCCGGAACTTCATTTTGCTTTATGCCTTACTATCGTAGTTAATTCTGCACACATAAAAATATACTTCGATCTAGACAATTATTACTAAGCATTAATCATGTCTTCCGGCATGTCATTGGTCCATCAATGCTTCGTTTGATTCTTCGATGTATCATCCTCTCTTGTAGCCTATTGCCCAATCAGCCAGTTGACCTCCGCAACTACGATATCCTTGGTGCAATATCCGTTCTTCTTAGCCTGATGCTCGAATCTATGGCTTGAAGCCTTTTGTCAATACGTCGACCGATCCTCCGGCTCGACGTCCAATCTTTTGACATGTTTTACTCTGGTCCAATATAATTCTTCATGCTTTAATTATCTCTCTTTGATCGAAGCATCCTACGTCACTCAAAACACATATCAAATCATAAACACTTATCAGTTGGTTTCATCATCAAAATTCGAGATTCAATAATCTCCCCCTTTTTGATGATAACAACCAATTGATGACGAAATTAACCTTAACTCCCCCTATCAATATGTCATATTGATAGAACCTTGAATTCAAGTTGAATTCAAGTCATTGCAAATTTTATCATGAATATTTGTAACATATCATCATGCATAACATGATCATACTTCTCCCCTTTTGTCATCAACAAAAAGAAGAAGTTCCAACTATTAAGTGTTTTAGATATAAGTTTAAATCATTGCATAAAAAACATAATATCAAGTTTTATCATCATGCAATTTGTAAGCTAAAAAATTTAGCAAGTGTTACATCATGCAATCTATCAAGTTTTAGATATGCAAGATAGTAAGAAGCAAGTTTACAAAATACAAGCTAGCAAAAATTTCGAAAGCAAATGCAAGATAGTTTTCTTGTTGAAGTGTGTAAGCTAGCGATTCTTGCTTCTTATTGCAATGTGAAAGTTGCAAGTTTTGCTTCTTGAGATTGGCAAGATAGTGATGTTCAAGATAGCAAGCTCTTTCTTCTCTTTTGAAAAGCGTCATTTTTGCTTCCTTTGCAAAGTGCAAGCTAGCAAAATTTTACATTATTTTACAACATTCAAGCTAGCAATTTGGCAAGTGTTACTTTTCTTTGAAGTATGAAGGCTAGCAAGTTTTTGAAAAATAATGCAAGATAATAAGCTAGCAAGATACAATGTTTTACATGAAGTAAGCTACATGAAGTACATTTGCATCTTCTCTTTAGATGTGCAAGCAAGCAAGCAAGTTTTTGCATCTTCTTGACTTGTGCAAGCTAGCTATCTCCCCCTTTGTCATTGTAAAAAAGAAGGGAATAATATAATTTTATATCTCTTTTTTCCTTTACAATAATTTTCAAATCATGACAACCGATGAATAACAAAGATGAAAAATCAAGCTATGAATGTCAAAACAATTTTTCATCATGAATATTTTATCATTGCATGCATCATTATCATAAATTGAAGTATTACATGCATAATATCAAATCGTCATTCATAATTACATTAATGTTTCAATCACTATTTTAATATGTTTGTGCATCATTATAGTTTCTATTTACAACATGCACAATTTTAAAACTTTACATATCATCCTTACTCTATGCATGATACTAAAAATAATCAATTATCATATCATACATGATACTCATAAGCTAGCATATTTATATCATTTTAGAGCATCAAAACAATATCATGAGTATTTCATGCATTCATATAATCAATGTTTCAATCATTATTTCAATCATCAAAAATGAAAGATAAAGTCTAAAATTCGAGAAATCAAGAGAAACCATGATCCATTTCAACAAATCTCCTCTTAAATAATTAACAAAAAGAACTATTAGGAGATCATGATATAGATAAAATTCATTTAATCATGTAGGAGAACAAGACCTCAATTCATGCATATAAAATATTATGATTCACATAGAAAATCTCTTCTTTAGTAAAATACTAAGAAAAATTGTAGGAGTACAAAGAAGAGATCTTGATTAAAAAAAATATCTCAAGTAATTCCAATAAACAAAGATCATGATTTTGATAAAACTTATTCAAATTCAGATTATCAAAATCATTAACATCTTTTCAAGAAAATTCAGTGAAGACAATGTAAATAGATTCTCATGAGAACTCGATTCATGCATAATATCTCAATTTTTCATGAATGTCATAAGACATGATTTATTTCAACAAATCTCTTCTTTTATAAGTGGATAAAAGAAACATAGGAGTTCTTGATTCATGCATAAGAAATCTCAAGTTATAAATTTCGAAAAACCAAGATGAAGCTCATTTAAATACAAATCATCAAATCAAGATCATTTTCAATAGATTACATAAGATGGATTCATCACTAAGAATCACTTATTGAAAAATCGAAAAGCTTTAGAGGTATATTCAAGAAAAATATGTATTCCCCCTTTTTGTTTTAATCTAAGTGATTTGATTTCATACAAGAATGTCTTTGTCTTTTTATGCCAAACAAAAATATGCATCAATATTTAAAACCGAAAAAGAACTTTCATAACGGCAAAGATCGATAATCCATAAATCACCCAAAAATCATTATTACTTCAAATCATCATGCATAATTTTGAAAGATAAACTCATTAAGCATGATATCAAATCATTACTTCAAATCAAACATGATTTAATGAATCATAGATCGTCTTCAATCAAAATTGAGAAACAATATGATTAACAACATAATACACATTAATGCTTCTTAAAAACATACATAGGATTATCATTAGATTTAAGTCTAACATTTTTATTCATTTATCATAAAACATATAATTTTCATTATCATTTTCAAAATTACTAGAAAGATAAGCATAATCCCAATTTTTTAGCATTTTCATTACATTATTAAACATGTAATTTTCAAGAAAAATAATTTTTCTAAACTAAAATAACTCATGAAAAGCATTATGTAATTTTGAAATAAGGCAAAGGGGTTTTGGTTACCTCATTGTAGAAAGCCGTTAAGCCGTAGTTTGCCACCTCACCTTTGTTGATTTTCTTCTTATCTTCGGATGAGCTCAATTCGTCCAAAGTTGCCTTCTTCTTCTTTTTAAGTTCATTTTTAATTTTTGATTCTTGTTTTAAAAACTTCATGAGGAGTTCAAGTTCACCATCACTTAAGTTTATGCTCGAGTGGTCTTTAATTGTTCTAAGTCCGAAATCCTTCTTATTCTTTGGAAGATGGTTTTCAAGTTCTTTATGTGCATTGCACGTTATTTCATAGGTTATAAAAGACCCTACAAGTTCTTCAATTGGTAAATAATTCAAGTTTTTTGATTCTTGAATAGCCGTTACTTTTGAATCCCAACTCTTATTAAGAGAACGTAAAATCTTGTTTACAAGTTCAAAATCTGAAAAACTTCTACGAAGTGCTTTTAAAATATTGACGACATCCGTAAAATGGGTATACATATCAACAACAGTTTCACTTGGCTTCATTCAAAAAAGTTTAAAATTATATATTAAAAAGTTGGACAAAACTTGTACTATAAATCCTTGTACTAATTTCCAATTTGGACAAAACTTATTTGATCTAAATCTAGACTCGTAAATCTTTCTTTTGATAGCTTATTTGAAGAATTCAGAGTAAAATTGCCTACCCAAACTTTTGTTTCAATTGACCCTATAGATTTCGAAAAATAGGGATCGTAATTTTCATCCTTTTGATACTAAACTACTTATAAGTCCTTGTTGGAAACTCTGATTTATTTAAAACTTATTTTATTAGAAATTAGAGTCATGGATCTTTCTTTTGGTACTTGGATTAAGGATTTAGAATCCAAATGCATGCCTAGTTTTCTATTGAAACCGACCCTATAAATTCTACAAAATAGAGATTTTGATCCCTGATCTTTAGTAACCAAATTATTTGTAACTCTCTGTTGGAAATTTTGATTCGTATGAAACTTATTTTATTTAAAAGTAGATTAAAACATCTTTTCAATAATATAATTCTGGAGTAATTTGGAAATAATTAGTTATCAAAATAATTTATGCAAAGTGCCTCTCAAATTCTACTAGAGTCAAGCTTTGGTCGATTTCGCCTATTCTTGTTTCATTCCCTTTATAAATTAATTTTATTTAACATTCTTTCTTCAATTGACTTGATATTACTATTTTGAATTCTTGTATGCTATTATCCTTAAATTATTTGTATTCTTGAAATATGTTATGTAAAGTTTATCTTGTATAGTATTATTTTATATGGGCACATGTATGTTCTATTGTTCCGCATGTGCTTTCGATATGTGCCAAAATCCTTGTATGCTCTTGCCTTTATTTTCTTTCAAATTTGAATGTATTTCTAAAAGATTATGTTTACATCGTATTGACACCTAAAGGCACATGTCATGCCCCCCCTGAATTTACTCTTCATTCAGGAGGTGTGAACCTAACCAGAAATCAACAATATTATAATTCAACAATAATCCGAGATCCAAACACACATTTGAGGCCACTAAGAAAACATTCAAGTCAAAATTCACCTCTATAATCCATAATTTATAAAACCTATGCAGTTTATCATCATACCATCGTATCACTTAATGATTCATAAAATCCAAAGCCAACTCAACTAAACCCTAACCACATCATAAATCCATAAACATGAGAATCTAACAATCACAAAACCAACATGTATCATATGTTTATATCATTACACAATTTAAAATTAATATTCCCAAAATCCCGATATTAGGAGTACTTTTTAAATAGTTACAAGATACATCAATCTAGATTTATCGTTGATATAAACAAAAGGAACTTATACAATATCATCTTATTAAGTACGAAAGATTTGTCCCAAAATCTTATAGCTTTCCACTACCTCAACCCAATTTACACATTTTAGCGAACGATAAGCTATCCTAAAAAATTTATATAGCAACGGGGTGAGCATATAAAGCTCAGCAAGTGACTAACATATCCATAGCAAAGAAGATAGTTTTCAAACAAATAAGGTATCAAAATATAAAACAAAAATACAAGATAAAACAAAAGCATGTTTTGTTTGAATGCAAAATTACAATGTCATATCGTTCGAAGTATGTTTTGTTCATATAATCGAGGAAAGGTAATTGGCGCATATCATTGGCATAAGGAGCATCTCCAAGGCATATGGTATTTTTCAAGACATAACAAACACATATAAACATTTCGAAACATATCAAAGAACAAAACATGAACAGAAGCTCAAATATCACATAGCGTTGCATTCATTTTATTCTTATCCAAAGCATGCATAACAACACAGCCAAAGCTTTGGATATCATGTCAAACATATAGAAGGTGAAGTGGGATCATAACATAATATGGTCCATCCATTTCTAAATGACCACCAAACATAAGTCTCCTACGTTTGGGAGCTTCATCCACCCACATTTGAGTGAAGTCACAGGGGGCCTGTTAGGATCAAGAGCACTAAGAGGAGGGGGGGTGAATTAGTGCAGCGGAAAACCTTCTACGATAAAAAAAACTGCGTTCGTTCGATAAAAGTGATTTCAGTAAGAAAGTCGATTCGTAAATCACTTTAACTTTTGATTAAGCGAGATGCAGCAAAGATATAAATGCGGTTTGCATTTATGGTTCAAATTAGATAGTAGGCGCAAACTGAAATATGATATTCGTACGAAAAAACTGATTTACGTCTAAATGTTGATTCGTAAATCACTTGATTAAGCGAGATGCAGTTAAAACAAGGATATAAAGGCAGTTTGCAGTTATGATAGAAATCAAAACGTAAACACAAACTGAAATATGATGATCGTACGATAAAACTGATATACGTCTAAATGCCGATTCAGAAAGTGCAAAGCTTGAAACCCAATCGTATATGCGCAGAAAGCAGTAAGCTTTTGAGGAGGTTTGCAGTAAAGATAATATACTCAAAGTAAATGCAAACCGAGATTTAGAGTGGTTCGGTCAATCTTGACCTACATCCACTTTTGGCTTCCTCCACCGACGAGGTCACCGACGTCCACTATAGGCCTTCCTTCAATAGGCGAAGGCCAACCACCCTTTTACAGTTTCACTCCTTTTGATGGGCTTAGGAGACAACCCTTACAGAATTTTCTCTCCTCTCTTTAAAGATCAGAACTTGGAAGAAAAGAGGGAGAAGAACTTTTGGCTTTTACAATAATTTTGAGCTCTAAAAATCACATAATAAGATCAGAATTTCGGTGTGTTTGAGTGCTCTTTCAGTGCTGAAAGGGTGGGGTATTTATAGGCCCCATCCTAGTTTGAATTTCGAGCTCAAAACTATCAATTCCCGAAATTCCGAGATCTGGCGGTTGCACCGCCTAGCAGAGCTCGAAGACTAAGCCTTTGGGCAGTGCCACCTCCTATCAGGGGCGGTTGCACCTCCTGCTAGAGCTCGAAGATCGAGCTCAGGCGGTGCCACCGCCTGACTGAGGCGGTGCCACCGCCTGACTGAGGCGGTTGCACCTCCTGCCAAAGCTCGAAGACCGAGCTCAGGCGGTGCCACCTCCTGTCAGGGGCGGTTGCACCGCCCAGTCTCGCTCGGAGACTGAGCCCAGGCGGTGCCACCGCCAGGCTAGGGCGGTTCAACCGCCTGGCAGGAATCAGGGTCCGAATGGGTTGAACCATTCGGCCCAATTTGGGTTTTTTAGGGGCCCAATTGCCCCAAGATTAAGTTAATGGGATCACCTCCCATTTCCAACTTAATCATTATACTAACTATGATATTTCCTAAGACATTTACTGCAACTTGCTCCAGTGCGTCAATCGCTTCTTTCGGCGAGCTTCCGACGAACTTCCGTCGATCATCCGATGAACCCTCGGTGATGCTCCTGCGGACTTCCGGCAAACTCTTGGACTTGCGACGATCCACTTGGCAAGTTCCAACGAGCTTCTTTGGCAAGCACATGGACTTCTCGAACTTGTTCCCGCAGAACCTCCGATGACTGTCCGAACTTCCGTCGAACTCTCGAACTCCCAACGTGATCATTGTCTTGACTCCAGCGCAACTCCTACTGCATATCTTACTTTCATCGTAGTTAATCCTGCACACTTATCTGAACATATAGATTAGATAACAAATGACAATTGACTTCATCATCAAAATCCGAGATTCAACAATCTCTCCCTTTTTGATGATGATAATCAATTGATAATGGAGTGAACCTTAACTCCCCCTGTCCATATGCCATACTTGAGATAAGTCATTCTTGAATTCAAAACCTTTGAATTCAAGAGACATATTGATAAGTTAAAATTATTTAAACTTATCAATACTCTCATCATGATTCCCATCATGACGTATATCTCTGAAGATGATGTCAAGGCTTGACATTCATTTTCAAATTTTACATTACAAGTTCGAATGATGGTAATAGTAGCAATTCATCATATTGTAAGATATCAACATGTAAAACTGCGAAGTAAGGATTTTTGTTTGATATCTTGACATGATACAAACAAGGCATAATGCAAATTATAACAATCATAGCATAGCAATTCATATATCTCTTGGTGATGCAAGCATGACATTAATACTCATATTTTTCTCCCCCTTTGTCATCAACAAAAAGCATGGTAATTGTGATACCAGGAGAACAATATAAGCGAATTTTGAACATAAGTGTGATGCCTTTACTAGGTTCATGTCATTTTCAATAGTGAGTCAATTATGCAACCATGACATGGAGATATCATTTCTGTTTTTACCCCGCATCTCCACCATCTATTTGTGAGTTTACTTTAAATGAAGTTAAAATTTATGAGAGATTAAATCTTGCTTCATTTTCACAAGGATCAAGATATGTATTAGAAACGAATCCTTGTTAGTAAAAACACTATCATTTATATAATCAAGAATCATTTTATTAGATCCATTTCTTTAAAGAATATTCTTCACATAGGTGTATGAGAGATGTATTTCATATGTCAACAATGATGAGAATTAAACTCGTTATAACATATGCTTTATTAAGTCCGGAAGAGATAATATATCGAGAAACTCCGATTTTTAAGAGAATCTAAAAACGAAATTAAGACTTTCATGCATTCGGACGAGACTATGCTATTGATTTTCAAATATGATCATGAAGAAAAAACATGCTTTTCATCAAGGAAATTTTTATATTCATACACATAATTTCTAACATGTAATTGTGTAAAATCATCATAGCAATTAAGTGAAATTGATCAATTAATCAATAAAGTCCGAAAAATAATTTCAACAAGTTTATGTATTCTGACACATCAACATTCTTAATTCTCTTCTTATGAAATCAAATTGTTCTTCACTTAGAGGTTTTGTAAAAATATCAACTAGTTGATGTTTAGTGTTATGGCAATAATAATATCATGATAATGTCATGACTCATCAACTGCATTGGTATATCATTTTCTCAAATCATATTTATCATGGAAACCAAGGCACAAGGTTTTCAAAGTAGTTATAAAAATATTTAGTTTTAATGTAAAATCCGACAATGAATAATGAGATTAAACAATGAGAGATGTTTGTAACTCTACATATGCTCACAAATAAATACATCAGGTAACCATATCAAGGATCAAGGCAAAGGGCATCATGGTGAGTAACATAAAGAGTTTACAATAATAATAGGTGATTGTGTTCACATACAAGCTCATTCAGGAGGTGGAAAATTAAAGTGCCTAAATAAAGAGTCAAATTATCGATGAATTTGCTGCAGCTCAGATAGGATTTGATCTTGTCGATGTTCAAGCCGTTCTTGTCTTTGTTCAAATCGGTCCATCCGAATCCCAATATCTTCGACAGATGATGCAGTAGCTTACTCAAATGAATATGTTTCCTCAAAGGGACAAATAAGAGGAGATTGAGTACCCCTAAAGACAGTAGATTTTTATTTATTATGCTAAACCTATCTACTTTTATTACTTCTTCTTCCGGTGGTATTGGAATATCATAGGCTTTCAGTATTCTAGTGATTATACCACCATATGGAAGCATCATATCTTTCTTAGATAGTTCTAACATGTTTTGCTGGATAAGATAACCAAGACAGATGTCATGTCCTTTCATGATCCAATATATAGTTCCTAATTCTATTTGGCTTAATTCATCATGATGGTATTGTTTAGGGAGAATGATGCTAGTTAGGATATGATGAAGTACCTTATTGTTTAGTGGTAGTAGATGTTCACAACTTTTAGGAACAAATGCTAAGTTGGGATTGGCGAAAATTGTTCCTAAGGCTTCAACATATGTTGTCCCAATAGTTTCATCTTCCCATGATCCTCTAAAACAAAGTCCTCTATTTTTTAGGGGAATGCCTATCATATCGCAAATGAATTTATCCGTAATGAAGATGTGTTGTCCTAAGAGATAGGTAGACATTCGTTCTTCTTCATTTACTTGTATATTGTTGTAAAACAGTCTAACAAGTCTTGGATAGATGGGTTCACTAATTTGTAAAATATGGAGTAGATCTAAGTTTGCAAACCATTGGATTGTCTCTAAGTCTCTTAGTTCATTTAAATCTAAATGTTTTTCCTTATTGACACTCCTAAGTTCGAAAGTGGAAAACTTTTCAGCATGATATTTTGAATCGAAAAGGGTAAGATCAAAATCTTCCACTAATCTCCTCTTCCCATTGTCCCTTGAGGATCTTCTAGACCCCATAACTACTGCTATTTAAGAGGATAGTAATGAGCAAGAGTAAATGAATCAAAAACAAAATTTAAGGGGTTCTCAGAGAATACCTTAGTGAGATCTTCAATAGAAGGAGAGATTGTTGATCTTTTACTTCAAAATGAGGAGTATTTGGGATGCTATGAGGGGTGAAATGGAGGTGGCGAAGCTTTGGAAGAGTAAAGAGGGGAAGGGAGTGAGTTGGGGTCAGTTCCACCGCCGGCCCTAGCTTGGGTTAAAAAGAGGCAGAATTAAGGGCGGTTGCACCGTTGGCTGGGGCGGTGCAACCGCTTGCAACACGTGACAGCCAGAGGTGCTACCTCCAGCTGGGGCGGTGCCATCGCCTGCAGGTGGTGAGCATTTGTTCTGACTGCAGTGTGATCTGATTTGAATGTTTTTGACTTAAGAAGAATTTTCATTTAGAGCAATCAACTTTACTTACGTAATTACGTAAGAATTTTCATTGTAAGATAAGAAATTTTGCATGATCAAGATAGATCTTGTGACGTGCATACTCTAAATGTCGTGCACATGTTTGTGACAGATTATTCAAGTTGGTAAGCCTTGCAAGTTCATGACAAACTTAGTAAGTTCATGATATAATTGGATTCGAAAGTAACGAACGGATGACATCAATGGGTTCGAAAATCTAGAGGATATATGAAGTGAGAATCATGGGTTTCCAATTCTGAGGGATCAAATAGGATTGTATCTATATCGCATTTGTAATTTTAAGTTTCTAATCCTCTTCTATTATTTAGGCTAGAGAGCATCATGAGTTCTTTTTGGATCTCGGGTCATGAATATCGAGAATCCAAAGAGCAGGATATTATTTCTTGCTCCCAGCTTATGATGTTTTATGTCTTTACAAGAAAGGATGATCTTTAGGTACCCATTTGCTTTTGGGTGCCTCAAAAATAGATCTACATTTTTTATCATGTTGCATAGAATTTATCATGGTTCCTTTAGGAACCCAAATTAATCTGTTCGGACTAATTTTCTTGAATGGACAATAATGCGTTTTGTCTCCAAGTTTGCAACAAAAGTTGCATTTGCTTTGGTGTCGAACATGTAAGATGGGTCCTTTTATGAAGGTGGTTGGATTTTGGTGAGGACTTCTCACAAATCCGATTCCACTTCTTTTGGGAACGTGACCCTTGTTTGCAAGGATCATGTTCAAAGACTTGCTACCAACCTCGAATTTCTTCAAGGTGTCTTTAAGTAGCAAGTTTTCCTTTTGGAGAGTTTCTAGATCATGGCATTTTATGCATGAACCTAAACTATCATGATATTCAGTTTTTAACTTATTGAAATTACAAGTAAGACTATCATGCTCCTTTTTTAGCAATTTGTATTTTCTGCTAATAATCTTGCATTCATCAAATAAGTCATGGAAGGCATTTAATAATTCACCAAATGATAAATCTGCATCTATTAAATTCATTATCTCCTCTCCGATGGACATTAAGGCGTAATGAGCAACTTGCTCGGTGTTGGACTCCTCTTCTTCGGACGCGCTCGAGGTATCCCACGTTGCTTTGAGCGCCTTCTTCTTTGATGTTCTATTTTTGAATTGGGGACAATCACTTTTGTAGTGTCTCGGCTTGTTGCACTCATAGCAAATAACTTGGTCCTTCTTGGGTTCAAGTTTATTTTTTGTGTCATTCTTAAACTTGTTTCTTTTAATGAATTTTTTAAATTTTCTTGTTAGAAGTGCCACATCATCGTCATAGTCCTCATCACTTGAGTTTTCTTTCAAGTGGTCTTCTAAAGTTCTGAGTGTCATATCCTTCCTGTTCTTTGGAATGATGTCTTCTTGCTCTTCATGAGCTTTGCAAGTCATCTTGTAACTCATTAATGACCCGATTAGTTCTTCAAGAGGGAAGTTGTTTAGATCTTTCGCCTCTTGAATAGCAGTGACTTAAGGATCTCAACTTTTAGGAAGGGATCTTAGAATCTTATTTACAAGCTTAAAATCTGAAAAACTTTTTCCAAGTCCTTTTAGACCGTTGACGACATCCGTGAAACGGGTAAACATGTCGCCAATAGTCTCACTCGGTTTCATCCGGAAAAGTTCGAAAGAATGTATCAAAAGATTGATTTTTGACTCTTTCACTCTACTTGTGCCTTCGTGAGTCACTTCGAATGTGTGTCAAATATCAAATGCGGTTTCACAAACCGAAACATGGTTGAACTCGTTTTTATCAAGTGCACAAAATAAGGCATTCATAGCCTTTGCATTAAGAGCGAAAGCCTTCTTCTCTAATTCATTCCAATCAATCATTGGAAGAGAAGACTTCGAAAATCCTTTTTCGACAAGATTCCAAAGTTCAAAATCCATAGAAATAAGAAAGATCCTCATTCGGGTCTTCCAATAGGTGTAGTCCATCCCATTGAACATGGGTGGACGTGTAATAGAATAGCCCTCTTGGTTTCCGGCGTATGCCATCTCTCTTGGGTTTTAATCCGTTTGAGAATTAACCCCGCTCTAATACCAATTGTTAGGATCAAGAGCACTAAGAGGGGGGGGGGGGGGGTGAATTAGTGCAGCGGAAAACGTTCTACGATTAAAAAAAAACTATGTTTGTTCTATAAAAGTGATTTCAGTAAGAAAGTCGATTCGTAAATCACTTTAACTTTTTATTAAGCGAGATGCAGCAAAGATATAAATGCAGTTTGCAGTTATGGTTCAAATCAGATAGTAGGCGCAAACTGAAATATGATATTCGTACGAAAAAACTGATTTACGTCTAAATGTTGATTCGTAAATCACTTGATTAAGTGAGATGCAGTTAAAGCAAGGATATAAAGGCAGTTTGTAGATATGATAGAAATCAAAACGTAAACACAAACTGAAATATGATGATCGTACGATAAAACTGATTTACGTCTAAACGTCGATTCGGAAAGTGCAAAGCTTGAAACCCAATCATATATTCGCAGAAAGCAGTAAGCTTTTGAGGAGGTTTGCAGTGAAGATAAGATGCTCAAAGTAAATGCAAACCGAGATTTAGAGTGGTTCGGTCAATCTTGACCTACTCCACTTTTGGCTTCCTCCACCGATGAGGTCACCGACGTCAACTAGAGGTCTTCCTTCAAAAGGCGAAGGCCAACCACCCTTTTACAGTTTCACTCCTTTTGATAGGCTTAGGAGACAATCCTTACAGAATTTCCTTTCCTCTCTCAACAGATTAGAACTTGGAAGAAAAGAGGAAGAAGAACTTTCAAATCATACAACACTTTTGGGCTCTAAAAATCATAAAGTAAAATCAGAATTTCGGTGGTTTCTGGGTGCTCTTTCAGTGCTGAAAGGTTGGGGTATTTATAGGCCCCAACCCAGTTTGAATTTGGAGCTCAAAACTGTCAATTCTCAAAATTTCGGGATTTGGCGGTTGCACCGCCTGACTGAGGCAGTTGCACCGCCT
Source organism: Musa acuminata AAA Group (assembly GCF_036884655.1). NCBI lineage: Eukaryota > Viridiplantae > Streptophyta > Magnoliopsida > Zingiberales > Musaceae > Musa > Musa acuminata. Next base: position 13,428,331 of record NC_088359.1, read on the forward strand.
GACTGAGGCAGTTGCACCGCCTTGTAGAGTTCGAAGACTGAGCCTCTGGGCGGTGCCACCTCTTGTCAAGGGAGGTTGCACCTCCTTTCAGAGCTCGAAGACTGAGCTCAAGCGGTGCCACCGCCTGACTGAGGTGGTTGCACCGCTCAGCCAGAGCTCGGAGACTGAGCCCAGGCGGTGCCAACTCCTGTCAGCGGCAATTGCACCTCCTGCCAGAGCTCGAAGACTGAGCTCAGGCAGTGCCACCGCTTGGCAGAAATCAGGGTGCGAATGGGTTGATCCAATCGGCCGAATTTGGGTTTTTCAGGGGCCCAATTACCCCAAGATTAAGTTAATGGGATCACCTCCCATTTCCAACTTAATCATTGTGCTAACTACGATATTTCCTAAGATATTTATTGCAACTTGCTCCGGTGCGTCAATCACTTCTTCCAGCGAGCTTCCGGCGAACTTCCGTCGATCATCCGATGAACCCTCGGTGATGCTCTTGCGGACTTTTAGTAAACTCCTGGACTTGCGACGATCCACTTGGCGAGTTTCGACGAGCTTCTTTGGCAAGTTCATGGACTTCTCGGATTTGTTCCCGCAGAACTTTCGACGACTGTCCGAACTTCCGTCGAACTCTCGAACTCCCAACGTGATCATTGTCTTGACTTCGGCGCAACTCCTGCTGCATATCTTACTTTCATCATAGTTAATCCTGCACACTTATCTCAACATATAGATTAGATAACAAATGACAATTGACTTCATCATCAAAATTCGAGATTCAACAAAGAGCACTAATAGGGGGGGTGAATTAGTGCAGCGGAAAACCTTCTACGATAAAAAAAACTGCGTTCGTTCGATAAAAGTGATTTTAGTAAGAAAGTCGATTCATAAATCACTTTAACTTTTGATTAAGCGATATGCAGCAAAGATATAAATGCAGTTTGCAGTTATGGTTCAAATTAGATAGTAGGCGCAAACTGAAATATGATATTCGTACGAAAAAACTAATTTACGTCTAAATGTTGATTCGTAAATCGCTTGATTAAGCGAGATGCAGTTAAAGCAAGGATATATAGGCAGTTTGCAGTTATGATAGAAATCAAAACGTAAACGCAAACTGAAATATGATGATCGTACGATAAAACTGATTTACGTCTAAACGCCGTTTCGGAAAGTGCAAAGCTTGAAACCCAATCGTATATGCACAGAAAGCAATAAGCTTTTGAGGAGGTTTGCAGTAAAGATAATATGCTCAAAGTAAATGCAAACTGAGATTTAGAGTGGTTCGGTCAATCTTGACCTACATCCACTTTTGGCTTCCTCCACCGACGAGGTCATCGACGTCCACTAGAGGCCTTCCTTCAATAGGCGAAGGCCAACAACCCTTTTATAGTTTCACTCCTTTTGACGGGCTTAGGAGACAACCCTTACAGAATTTTGTCTCCTTTCTTTAAAGATCAGAACATGGAAGAAAAGAGGGAGAAGAACTTTTGGCTTTTACAACAATTTTGAGCTCTAAAATTCACAGAATAAGATCAGGATTTCGGTGTGCTTGAGTGCCCATTCAGTGCTGAATGGGTGGGGTATCTATAGGCCCCAACCCAGTTTGAATTCCGAGCTCAAAATGTCAATTCCCAGAATTCCGGGATCTGGCGGTTGCACCGCATGACTGAGGCGGTTGCACCGCCTGGCATAGCTCGAAGACTAAGCCTTTGGGCGATGCCACCTCCTTTCAGGGGCGGTTGCGCCGCCCAGTCTCGCTCGGAGACTGAGCCCAGGTGGTGCCACCGCCTGGCTAGGGCGGTTCAACCGCTTGGCAGAAATCAGGGTCCGAATGGGTTGATCCATTCGACTCAATTTGGGTTTTTCAGGGGCCCAATTGCCCCAAGATTAAGTTAATGGGATCACCTCCCATTTCCAACTTAATCATTGTGCTAACTCCGATATTTCCTAAGACATTTACTGCAACTTGCTTCGGTGCGTCAATCGCTTCTTCTAGCGAGCTTCTGGCGAACTTCCGTCGATCATCCGATGAACCCTTAGTGATGCTCCTGCGGACTTCCGGCAAACTCCTGGACTTGCGATGATCCATTTGGCGAGTTCCGATGAGCTTCTTTGGCAAGCTCATGGACTTCTCGGATTTGTTCCCGTAGAACCTCCGATGACTGTCCGAACTTCTGTCGAACTCTCGAACTCCCAACGTGATCATTGTCTTGACTCCGGCGCAACTCCTACTGCATATCTTAGTTTCATCGTAGTTAATCCTGCACACTTATCTCAACATATAGATTAGATAACAAATGACAATTGACTTCATCATCAAAATCCGAGATTCAACAAGGCCGACCGAGCATCGCGGGCTCTAAGCATAACTCCCTTTACCATTTTTAGCAATGATTCATATTTATCCCATAAAATTGGGATATATCGGAAACACATGCGGAATAACGGAATGCATGTGCCTATACGAAACATTGTGATACAAACACGAACTTTACATTAATGAAATCAGGTATACAAATAATTAAAGGACAAGAGTATACCAGAATTTAGAGCAATAATGTAAAGCTCAACTGAAGTAAGGGATTTTGATAAAATCGATTTCCAAAGAGAAGAAACAAGAAGAGGCGAATTTAAGGCGAAACACATGCAAAACAATGGAATGTGTATGCCTAATATGAAACATTATGATATAAACATGAACTTTAAACACTAAATTAGGTATATAAATAAATAAAGGATAAGAGTATTGTTAGAATCCTTGTAGATTCTAAACTTGGGGTTGATCTCTTTAGGGGATCGGCCTCCTTGGAACTCTATAGGGGTTCCTCCCTCCAAGTTGCTGCTCAAAGGCTGCAGAAAAGATTCATCTATTGCTTATGAAAAGAGAAGGAATACATGGCTATTTATAGGGCTTCTAAACCCTAACTCCTAATAGGACTCCTACTTAAGACTCTTACTTCTAACCAACTCCTAATAGGACTCCTACTCAAGACTCCTATTCCCTTACAACTCCTAATTCTTCTCTAAGAAAAAACCTCCTACATGAATGCCCCTCACAATTAGGACTCTCCTAGCTAGAGTCCTAACAGAATGTCCCTCTCAATTAGGACTCTCTTAGCTAGAGTCCTAACATTTTTACATGAATGTCCCTCTCAATTAGGACTCTCCAAGCTAGAGTCCTAACATTCCCGCCCTCTTCAAATCAGCCTTGTCCTCGAGGCTGATGATTCATGAATTCTGGGAATTTGATCTTCAAGTCGTCATAGTTCTCCCTAGTGGCATCTTATTTTGGTAGGTTCGCCCACTGTATTAGCACTTCATTAGTGGCTCATCATCGTCGAGTCACGATCCGTCGATCAATAATGGCACTTGGCTGGGTCTGGAGTTCTCTTTGGATAGTCATATTTGGTGGGTGGCTTTGGGCTATCTCTAAGCACCTGTTTAAAACTTCCGATTGGCTGTTGGTTTGTGGGTGATATATCGTACTCCTTTTCAATTTAGTACCCTGCATATAGAATAACTTTGTCCAAAATCTGCTATTGAAGATGCAAGTAGAATTTGTCACAAGCACAATGCGTCCCTTATAGTGTAATTCTTTTGAGTCCCAATTGTAATGAGCCATGGGGCTTGGTGCTTCCTCCAAATTTTTTATAATCTTACTAGTATCTGAATCTTCCTGCCATTCCATCTTAATATTCTCAAGAAAGTCGCTGGTCGGAAGTGAAACGGTCGAAACTTCAACTTGCTTGGGTAGCTGCGAAAGCGCATCTGCAAGAACATTCTCTTTCCCCTTTTTGTAAGTTATTTCAAAATCAAATCCAAGAAGTTTTGTTACCCATTTTTGCTGCTCGGGGGAAGATATCTTCTGCTCCAAGAGATATTTTAGGCTTTTATGGTCGGTCTTGATTTGAAAGTATCGCCTGATCAAGTACAATCTCCACCTCGTTGCTGCGCGCACAATGGCGAGCATCTCCTTATCATATGTTGATATATTTTGATCGGAGGGAGATAATGCCTTGCTAGTGTATGCGAGTGGTCGACCATCTTGCATGAGAATGGCTCCAATTCTGACTCCAGATGTGTCGGCCTCAATAATGAAGGATCGGTTAAAATCTAGTAGTGTTAGCACCGGCGTCGTCGTCATGGCTGCCTTAAGTTTGTCGAAGGCAGCGGAGGCTCTGTCCAACCATTGGAAGACATCTTTTTCTAGTAAGGAAGTAAGTGGTGCACTGATCTTTCCATAGTTTTTCATGAACTTGCGGTAGTAGCCTGTTAAACCCAGAAAGCCATGTAGCAATTTTATGTTTCTCGAGGTCGGCCAGTTTTGCATTGCTCCAATTTTGAAGGGGTCCACTGCCACACCTTCCTCTGATATGATATGCCCATGATATTCCACCTTTTGTTGAAGAAAGCAAAAATTCGTGGTTGTTGTGTGTTCAAAAGGTGGTTTTCCGTATGTCTTCTTCGCATGCTCGTATTTGATGATACCCGGATCAAAGGTCCAGCTTTGTAAAGATTTGTGCTCCCTTTCATCTAGCAATTCATCTACTATTGGAATAAAGTATTTGTCCTTGATGATTATGCCATTGAGAGCTCGGTAATCAACACATATTCGCCTTGTTCCGTCCTTCTTGCGTACAAGTAGCACCGGCGAAGAGTAGAGGTTGCAACTTGGCCGAATAACTCCTGTTTCGAGCATCTCTTTTATAATCCTTTCTATTTCATCCTTTTGGAGATGTGGATACTGATATGGCTGAGCATTTGCTGAAGATTTGCCTGGAAGAATCATTATACAATGATCATGCCGACAGGTAAGAGGTAGGTTGCGCGGTTCGTCAAATATATTTGAAAATTCAGCAAGCAAAGGAAGTAGATTTGGATCTTCAAATTCTGTTGGCTCTCCCTTAGTTTGCTGCTCAAGTTGTACCAAAAAGCCGCTGCATGCTTTATGCAAAACATTCTCCATTTGTTGTGTGCAAATCGTTGTTATGTCGCCCCCACGTTTCCCGTGCAATGTCACTTGTTTCTCCTTACTGTAAAATTTCATAATTAGTTTCATAAAATTCTAAGAAATATCACCTAATGTCATCAACCATTTAATTCTGAGCATGGCCTCATGATTGTTAAGAGGGAGAAGGAAGAAATCTGCAATTATCTCTTGGTCCTGCAGCAATAGTTTCTCCTGCAAGCGCTTATGATCACAATTCAAAATCCGTCCGTCGGTGACCTTAACATCAAACCTGCAGTGATTCTCGATAGGTAATGATATCCGAACAGCAAGCTTACTATTTAGAAAGTTAGTAGTACTGCCCGTGTCGATGAGAACAGTGATTGGTTGTTGTTTGAGAAGGCCTCCAATTTTCATCGTTTGCGGGTTTGAGTAGCTAGCTAGTGTATGTACCGTAACTTCGGTCGGTTGTGGCTCTTCTTCTGCATCTTCTTCTTCATGTTCAAGGCTCTCTTTTGGATGTTCAATGACCTCTTCTTCTATCGGTTCAATCATAAGAAGTCCCCCTTTACTACAGCGATGCTTACGGCTCCACGGCTCGTCACAATGCCAACATAACCCCTTCGTATATCGCTCCCGAAGCTCTTCTCTTGTTAACCTCTTTAGTGTAGGGACTTGGTCGACAGTAGGGGGGGCTAAGGGCTTCAATATTACTGGTTGAGGAGAGACCCTAGTCCTCCGAGCTTCATGGTTCAATTGTTCCTCTTGATTTCGTGCGAAAGAGATGGCTGCCATAAGCGTATACGGTTGTCGTGCTTTAACTTCTCCTCGGATCTCCGGCTTCAAGCCCTCAATGAAGGTCCACAATAGCTATTTTTAAGACCAATCATGAGTTTGATTAGATAACCTTTCAAACCTGGTTTGGTACTCCTGAATGGTGGAGGTTTGTTGGATCTTTGCTAGTTGTTCGTCAATATTCTCATAATCGGTTGGTCTGAAGCGAATCAGCAGTCCTTCTTTGAATTGTCGCCATGAAAGGACTCCATAAGTATGTTCAAACCAGTCAAACCACTGTATAGCATCCCCTTCAAGATGTATAGCTGCAATTTTCACCATAGATACATCCGTGATTTTGTGGTACCGAAAATATCGCTCCGCGCGTGAGATCCAACCAATCGGGTCTCCTTCTTCCCATCTAGGGAAGTCCACTCTCATGCATGGATAGTTGGGGTTGGTCATAGAGCTTCCCCTCTCTTGGAAGTCATATCTTTGGGGTTGGTGTGATTGGGCAAAGCTCTCTCCTTGATGTGATTTCTTCGGGCTTAGTGGTCGGCCCAATCTGAGTTCGGTAACGAGCATCTGAATCTTATCCTCCATTCGCGCCTCCAAGGCTTCGAATTTAGCATTGATTACTTCCTTAGATGCCATAATATATGCCTTCAAATCTATGATGTTAAGATCTCTCTTTTGTTGTTAGGTTAAAGGCATGTATAGGTTGAGAGAAGTGATGGTCAAAAGGGTTGGTGGATTGGTGGATGTAGGCTACGATTTAGGCTTGTTTTGTGGCAGTTTTGGGTGCAGTTTGAGGGTGTGGTTTAGTAGAGTTTTAGGGCTGTGGTTGAAAGTTTTGGATCTGTGGTAGATGGTAGCAAAGGTTTGACAGAAATCCGTGGAAGTTGCAGCAAGTATGTGCTGTCTTGTAAGAGTAGAATTGTCGTCGAAGAAACAACGGTTTTTCGATGTAATTTCCACCAAAAACTTGAGAGAATTGAGGAGGGAATTGATAGCAAAATCACAGTTTATACGACAGCAAGGATATCTAATTTAATCAAGAAAATTTGGGCAGTATAACAGCAAGGAAATTGGTGCAAGTTGCAATTGCAGAATTATCGTCGAAAAATTTCAGCGGGTTACGATGAAAATTTGCAGCAACATAAAATCATTTTTAGAGATGAATTTCTTAATAGATCAATCTTAGATGGAAGCCAAGATGATCTATGAAGTGTATAAGAAATTTCATTCAAAAAAGATTGCAAATAGATGGGTTAAGGCAACGATATGCAGCTGAAAATTTCTGCAGCATAGATTTTCAAGTCAGATTGGACATAAAAGATCAGTAGTTTATATTGAGAATATTTCGATGAAACCAAAGGGAAATCTACTGTTAGGAAGTGTCAAAGAAGTCATAAAAATTTCGTAGAAATTTGGATAGAAAAAGCACAGTAGCAAGATCAAACAGATGGTGCTATGCGGCTTGAATTCTGCAATTCAAGTGCAGCAGATTGGACATAAAAGATCAGTAGTTTATATTGAGAATTTTTTGATGAAACCAAAGGGAAATCCACTGTTAAGAAGTGTCAAAGATGTCATAAAAATTTTGTAGAAATTTGGATAGAAAAAGCAGAGTAGCAAGATCAAACAGATGGTGCTATGCGGCTGGAATTCTGCAATGTATCTTTCGTCGTATAGATGAAAACTTTGTGACGAAAAGTTTATGCAGCAATATAGGAACGATTTTTTTTTTTTTTGGATTTTCGAATAAGGATAACTAAATTGCAGCAGTAGTAAGGTAGGAAACCAGAACCTGTTGCAATTCACGGGGGGATCAAAGGATGAACCTGTTGCAATTCGGTGACGATCTTTTAAGCAATTGTGGGAATTGCTTTGGATGGTTGTAGAGGGTTGATGGATGGTTGTGGAAGGGCAGCGAGACGCCAAGAACACTGCTCTGATACCAGGTGTTAGAATCCTTGTAGATTCTAAACTTGGGGTTGATCTCTTTAGGGGATCGGCCTCCTTGGAACTCTATAGGGGTTCCTCCCTCCAAGTTGCTGCTCAAAGGCTACAGAAAAGATTCATCTATTGCTTATGAAAAGAGAAGGAATACATGGCTATTTATAGGGCTTCTAAACCCTAACTCCTAATAGGACTCCTACTTAAGACTCTTACTTTTAACCAACTCCTAATAGGACTCCTACTCAAGACTCCTATTCCCTTACAACTCCTAATTCTTCTCTAAGAAAAAACCTCCTACATGAATGCCCCTCACAATTAGGACTCTCCTAGCTAGAGTCCTAACAGAATGTCCCTCTCAATTAGGACTCTCCTAGCTAGAGTCCTAACATTTTTACATGAATGTCCCTCTCAATTAGGACTCTCCAAGCTAGAGTCCTAACAAGTATATAGGAATTTAAGGCAATAATGTAAAGCTTAAATGAAGGAAGGATTTTTTCTGAAATGGATTTCCAAAGAGACTAAACAAAAAGAGGCAAAATCGACCAAAGCTTTATTTTGATAGAATTTGATAGGCAAATTCTATGAATTATTTGGATAACAAATTATACTCTAATTTATAAAAAATATATTTGATTTAAAAGATATATCCATCTAGTTAAGTTTTGCATGAATTGGAGTTTATAATAGGGAGTTACAAATAATTTCATAGCTAAAGGTCTGAAAACATTAGCTCTATTTTACTAAATCCATAAGGTCGATGAAAATAGATGTTTTAGTTTGAAATTGTACTCCAAATATTTCAAATCAGATAAGCATAGAAATAATTTTGAGTCTAATTTTCAATAAATCATACTTTGTATGAATCTGAGTTCCCAGCAGAAAGTTATAAGTAATTACGTAACAAGAGGTCAGAAATTACAGTCCCTATTTTGTAGAATCTATAAGGTTAATTAAAACAGAAGTCTTAGTAGGCATTTAAACTCCAAATTATTCAATCTAGGTATCAAAATAAATATCTTTAAGTCTACTTTCAAATGGATTAGGCTTTTCCTAAATCAAAGTTTAATACTAAAAGTTAGGTCCGTAACAATACATAGAGGTTAGATTACCGAAAAATTACAGATTCATGGCTTTGTATCAAAATGAAAGAAATGTCTGGTGTTAAGCTGAAATCTTTCAAATTATGTAAAAATTAAGATGAAAATAGAGATTAGGATTTCTGTGGGATGAGGTTAGAATACTTCGTTAGGATCGGAGCGGCACTAAGAGGGGGGGTTGAATTAGTGTAGCGGTAAAGTACGATAAACTTTTGATGATTTAAACACTTTCAGAAACTTCGTACGATAAAAGCAACGTTTCGTTTGAAATCGTTTCGATTGCGTTTTAACTTGAAGGGATACGTAAGAAGGAGACAAAAAAGTAGAGCATCAAAGTGAAGATGGTTTGCAGTAATATAAATGACAATAAGATAAACACAAACCGATTTATTGTGGTTCGGTCATGCGACCTACATCCACTTACGAAGCCTTCTTCGATGAGGCTCTCAACTTCCACTAGCAAATCACTTTGAAGGGGAAGGACAAATACCCCTCTTACAACCTTTTACAAGTGGTTCACTCTCGTACAAATTTTCAAAGAGAAAGAAGGAGGTGAACACTCAAGCAATTGAAAACAAAAACTTGCTAAAGACTTTGCTAAGACTTTTATCTCAATCTCTTGGTTCTTAAAGGTTGTATACTCTGCTGAGAAATGAGGGGTGTTTATAGGCCCCAAGAGGATTCAAATTTGGGCTCCAAATTTTGAATTATCTTGGGTTTCCGAGGCCGGCGGTGCCACTACCTATCAGTGTCTGACACTGACAGTGTATTGGCGTTGCCACCGCCCAGTCCGGCGGTGCTACCGCCGGACCTCTCGGGTGCTAGGCGGTGCCATCGCTCAGTTCTCGGGTTCTGGGCGGTGCCACCGCCTAATCTGGTGGTGTCACCGCCTACACTATTTCAGCTCACTGGTTGGGCTCCAAACATGGCCCAAACCAGTCCAAACTCAGGCCCAATTGGTTCCTACTTGGGTTTAGGATTAACACCTAATCCTAACCCTAATTAACGTGCTAACTACGAATTTAAAGATATTTTCTAAGCTATTACAAAGTCCGCAAGTCAAGACTTCTTCCGGCGAGCTTCCGGCGAACTTCCGGCGGTCTTTTGATAAACTCTCGGAAACCATTTTGCGGACTCCTGGCAATCTCCTAGACTTCACGATTTGATCTTGGCGAGTTCCGACGAGCTTCTTTGGCAAGCTCCGATCTTTCTCGGTGAGCTCCGCGAACTTCCAATGACTCTTCCAACGAGCTTCCGAAAAACCCTTCGGCAAGCTCCCTACTCATTCTCTGCTAGTTCCAGCAGCATTCCCGATGAACCTTCGGACTTCCGTCAGACTCTCGAACTCCCAACGAATCCTTCATGCTTGACTCCGGCACTTTGTTTCGCTTTATATGTTCATCGTTATCGTAGTTAATCCTGCACACACAAGCCAAAACTCTACTTCGATCTAGACATTTATTACAACGCGAATTGACATTCTGTTGCCAGGCACGTCATTGGTTGGCGCTTCGTCCGATTCCTCAGCGCATTGTCCTCTCTTGCGGCTTGTTGCCCAATCGGCGGTTGACCTCCGCAACCTCGATATCCTTGGCGCAATTCCGCTCTCCTTAGCCCGATGCCCGACGTCGGAAGCCTTCTACCGTCCAATATCCTGACGTGATCTCCTCCGACGCAATGTCAATTCCTCCTGCGTCAACTGTCTAATCCTGATCGAGTAGACCTACATCACTCAAAATGCTTTTAAACATCTAAACACAATCAATTAGTTTCATCATCAAAATCCAAGATTCAACAATCTCCCCCTTTTTTATGATGACAACTAATTGATGACTAACGGAGTTAACCTTAACTCCCCGGAGTTTAACTAAACTCCCCCTATCAATATGCCATTGATAGAACACTTGGATTATCCCAAATCCAAGTAACATTCAACACATGTTATGAAAAACATTTAAACCATCATGCAAATATATATAAAATATTCAATTCAATGCATGAAGTCATCAATATACTTCTCCCCCTATATCATCAACAAAAAGGAGAAGTAGCTCTATCAATAAGCCATATTGATAGAACACTTGGATTATCCCAAATCCAAGTAACATTCAACACATGTTATGAAAAACATTTAAACCATCTTGCAAATATATATAAAATATTCAATTCAATGCATGAAGTCATCAATATACATCTCCCCCTATGTCAGCAACAAAAAGGAGAAGTAGCTCTAGCTATTTTAAAAGATTTGCAAGTTTTTGCAACATAAAGCTAGATTTTCATCACAACATATAAGCACAAAAGCATAGCAAGATTCTTAAGTTCAATAATGGCAATTCAATACTTGCTTCTTGTGCAAGATTGCACTTTGCTTTTCTTTACATGTTCTCACTAGCAAAAGCTTTCTCCCCTTTGTTTTTGTCGAAAAGAAGGGAAGAGTACAAGCTAGCCAACATTTGCCTTGAGCTAGCAATCTTTCTCCCCCTATGTCATTGCCGAAAAGAAGGAGAGGAACCAATGATTTAGACTTTTACATAAATTATGAATTTACATCAATCAATATTTCAATCATCACATGATACATACAAGACAAAAATGCAAAGAAATCATGTCATGAAAGACATCAATTGTTAAACATGATATGATAATAGTCTCAAAAATTTCAATTTGCAATACATGTGATACATTGCAATACTAAAAAATTTAATGCGATGCTTTTAAGGATATCAACCTATTTTTGATACAAAGCATGGCAAGAGCAATTATATTGCAAGTTTTCTAAGTTTTATATTTTTTGCTTCTATCGAGATAGCAATTCTTTGCTTCTCTATAAGCTAGCAACTTTTACAATATGCAAGTTTTACTACATACAAGCTAGCAAATTTAAAGATGTGCAAGTTGACATATTTGCTTTTCTTTGCAATGTGCATGATAGTATTTCTTTGGAATGTTCAAGATAGCAAATTGTACATCATGCTAGCTAGCATATTAAAGATGTTCAAGAAAGTAAGCTCTTTCTTCTCTTTTGAGAAGTGTCATTTTTGCTTCCTTAGCAAAATACCAAACTAGCAAGGGACCATGTTTTACATGAGGCAAGCAAACAATTTGGTAAGTGGTACATTTGTATCTTTTCTTTAGATGTGCAAGAAAGTAAGCAAGTTTTTGCGTTTTCTTGACTTGTGCAAGGTAGCTAATTTATCTTTGAGATTACCCTTTACATCAATTCAAGATAGCACATTAGCAACTCTTTCTCTCCCTTTATCATTGGCAAAAAGAAAGGAAGATTCAAGTCATGAATATCAAAATAATAATTTTATCATGAATATTTCATCATTGTGTGCATCATTATTGTACATTAAAGTATTACATACATAATACCAAATCATCATATATATTTTTAAAACATATAAACTCATCATTATATACATGATTCAAAATCATCATTAATATTATTTCAATCATTGTTTCAATCATCACTATAACTCATCATGCACAAAATGTAAAATCATCTAACATGATACAAACATTTATTTTCAAAATATTTATCACTATTTTCATGTATGATAATAAAGTGTTCATGATACACAATTAACTAATGTTAGGATCAAGAGCACTAAGAGGGGGGGGGGGGGGTGAATTAGTACAACGGAAAACCTTCTACGATAAAATTCGTATTCGTTCGATAAAAGTGATTTTGGTAGGAAAGTCGATTCGTAAATCACTTTAACTTTTGATTAAGCGAGATGCAGCAAAGATATAAGTGCAGTTTGCAGTTATGGTTTAAATCAGATAGTAGGAGCAAACTGAAATATGATATTCGTACGAAAAAATGGATTTACGTCTAAATGTTGATTCGTAAATCACTTGATTAAGCGAGATGCAGTTAAAGCAAGGATATAAAGGCAGTTTGCAGTTATGGTTCAAATCAGATAGTAGGCGCAAACTGAAATATGATATTCGTACGAAAAAACTGATATACGTCTAAATGCTGATTTGTAAATCACTTGATTAAGCGAGATGCAGTTAAAGTAAGGATATAAAGGCAGTTTGCAATTATGATAGAAATCAAAACGTAAACGCAAATTGAAATATGATGATCGTACGATAAAACTGATTTACATCTAAACGCTGATTCAGAAAGTTCAAAGCTTGAAACCCGATGGTATATGCGTAGAAAGCAGTAAGCTTTTGAGGAGAATTGCAGTAAGGATAAGATGCTCAAAGTAAATGCAAACCGAGATTTAGAGTGGTTCGGTCAATCTTGACCTACTCCACTTTTGGCTTCCTCCATCGACGAGGTCACCGACGTCAACTAGAGGCCTTCCTTCAATAGGCGAAGGCCAACCATCCTTTTACAGTTTCACTCCTTTTGACGGGCTTAGGAGACAACCCTTACAGAATTTTCTCTCCTCTCTTTAAAGATCAGAACTTGGAAGAAAAGAGGGAGAAGAACTTTTGGCCTTTACAACAATTTTGAGCTCTAAGAATCACAGAATAAGATCAGGATTTCGGTGTGTGTATGTTTCCTTTCAGTGCTGAATGGGTGGGGTATTTATAGGCCCCAACCCAGTTTGAATTTGGAGCTCAAAACTATCAATTCCCGGAATTCCGGGATCTGGCGGTTGCACCTCCTGACTGGAGCGGTTGCACCGCCTAGCAGAGCTCGATGACTGAGCCTTTGGGCGGTGCCACCACCTGTCAGGGGCGGTTGCACCTCCTGCCAGAGCTCGAAGTCCGAGCTCAAGCGGTGCAACCTCCTGACTGAGGCGGTTGCACCACTCAGCTAGAGCTCGGAGACCGAGCCCAGGCGGTGCCACCTCTGTCAGGGGTGGTTGCACCTCCTGCCATAGCTCAAAGACTAAGCTCAGGCGGTGCCACCGCCTGACTGAGGAGGTTGAACCGCTTGGCAGAAATCAGGGTCCGAATGGGTTGATCCATTCGACCCAATTTGGGTTTTTTCAGGGGCCCAATTGCCCCAAGATTAAGTTAATGGGATCACCTCCCATTTCCAACTTAATCATTGTGCTAACTACCATTTTTCCTAAGATATTTACTGCAACTTGCTCCGGTGCATCAATCACTTCATCCGGTGAACTTCCGTCGATCATCCGATGAACCCTCGGTGATGCTCCTGCGGACTTCCGGCAAACTCCTGGACTTGCGACGATCCACTTGGCGAGTTCCGACGAGCTTCTTTGGCAAGCTCATGGACTTCTCGGATTTGTTCCCGCAGAACCTCCGACGACTGTCCGAACTTCCGTCGAAATCTCGAACTCCCAACGTGATCATTGTCTTGACTCCGACGCGCTGTTGCATATCTTATTTTCATCGTAGTTAATCCTGCACACTTATCTGAACATATAGATTAGATAACAAATGACAATTGACTTCATCTTCAAAATCCGAGATTCAACAATCTCCCCCTTTTTGATGATGACAATCAATTGATAAAGGAGTTAACCTTAACTCCCCCTATCTATATGTCATACTTGAGATAAGTCATTCTTGAATTCAAAACCTTTGAATACAGGAGACGTATTAATAAGTTAAAATCATTTAAACTTATCAATACTCCCATCATGATTCCCATCATGATGTTTCTCTCTGAAGATGATGTCAAGGCTTGACATTTAGTTTCAAATTTTACATTACAAGTTCATCATATTGTAAGATATCAACATGTAAAACTGCGAAGTAAGATTTTAATATCATTACAGGATACAAATATGGCATAATGCAAATTATAGCAATCATAGCATCAATTCATATATCTCTTGGTGATGCAAGCATGGCATTAATACTCATATATTTCTCCCCCTTTGTCATCAATAAAAAGCATGGTAATTGTGATAGCAAGAGATCAATAAGTGAATTTTGAGCATAAGTGTGATAGTTGTTCATGCCTTTACATGTTATTTTCCAAGCATATAAAGGAAAGCATGATACATAGATTGCTTTGAATACTTCTTCCTTTTTATTTGTTATAATCTTTTTGCATGAAGGAGGAATGCTATTTTTTATTTTACTTTGTGTGAAGTTAAAATCGATGAGAGATTAAATCATGCTTCATTTTTACAAGGATCAAGATATGTATGTGAAACAAATCTTTGCAAGTAAAAACACTATTATCCATATTTCAAGATGGAATTTATAAGCAGGAATCATTACATCAAATCCATTTCAGAAAAATATTTTTCATAGGTGTATGAGAGAATCCGATTGTTAGGATACCAATTGTTAAGCGAATCCGAAAATAAAATTAACACTTTCATGCATTCGGACAAGACTATGCTATTGATTTTCAAATACAATCATGAAGACAAAACATGCTTATTGTTATGGAAACTTTTGTATTCAACACATAATTTCCAACATGTTATTTAGGCATGTAATGGCAATCAAGTGATTTGATCATTCAATAAAGTCCGAAGGATAATTTTATGTATTCGGACACATCAACATTCCTAATTCTCTTCTTATGAAATCAAATTGTTCTTCACTTAGAGGTTTTGTAAAAATATCAGCTAGTTGATGTTTAGTATCAATGAACTCTATGATTACATTATGATTAATAACATGATCTCGTATAAAGTGATGTCTAATATCAATATGTTTTTGTTCTTGAGTGTTGTATAGGATTCTTAGTTAAGCATATTGCACTTGCGTTATCACATTTAATGGGAATATATTTAAGATGAATTTTATAATCTTCTAAGGTGTTTTTCATCCATACAACTTGTGCACAGCATGCACTTGCTGCAATATATTCGGCTTCGGTTGTTGATAGTGCAACCGAGTTTTGTTTCTTAGATGACCAGGAAACAAGGGCATGTCCTAAAAATTGACATGTTCCTGATGTGCTTTTTCTATCTAGTTTACATCCAGCAAAGTCCGCATAAGCATAAGCAATTAACTCAAGATTCTTTGATTTTTGGTACCATAATCCTAGATTTGTGGTACCATTAAGATATCTAAGTATTCTTTTAACTGCTTTGAGATGAGATATCTTAGTGTTTGATTGAAATATAGCACAAAGTCCTACACTGAACATGATATCTGGTCTAGTTGCAGTGAGGTAAAGTAAACTTCCTATCATGCCCCTATAAGTTTTTTTGTCAAAGTTTTCTCCACTTTCATCGATTTCTAACTTAGTGGAGGTGCTCATAGGAGTGTTAATAGCTTTTGAGTTATTCATATTAAACTTTTTTAGCAAATTCATAGCATATTTAGTTTGACTAATAAAGATGTCATTGCTTAGTTGTTTGATTTGTAAGCCTAAGAAGAATGTTAATTCTCCCATTAAACTCATTTCGAATTCAAGACTCATAGTTTTAGCAAAAGATTCACAAAGAGATTCATTCGTAGAACCAAAGATAATATCATCAACATAAATCTGAACAATGAGAAAATCATTTTCAAAATTCTTGATGCACAATGTAGTATCTACCTTACCTTTTGTGAAATTATTTTCGATAAGAAAAGAACTAAATCTCTCATACCAAGCCCTCGGAGCTTGTTTTAAACCATAGAGAGCTTTAGTTAATCTAAATACATGATTAGGGAGGCTATTATTTTCAAATCCAGGAGGTTGTTCATCATAGACTTCTTCGGAAATAAAGGCATTAAGAAAAGTGCTTTTAACATCCATTTGAAACAACTTAAAATTATTACTACTAGCATAGGCAAGGAGCATCCTTATGGCTTCTAATCAAGCCGCAGGAGCGAAGGTTTCTTCGTAATCGATACCTTCTTCTTGGTTGAAACCTTTGGCCACTAATCTAGCATTGTTTCTAACCACGATACCATATTAATCTTGCTTGTTTCTAAAAACTCATTTAGTACCAATAACTAAATGGTCATTTGGCCTAGGAACAAGCTTCCACACCTAATTTCTCTCAAATTGATTTAATTCAACTTGCATTGCGATAATCCATGAATCATCTTTCATGGCTTCGTCAACACATTTGGGTTCAATTTGGGAGAGAAAAGCGGCGTTGGAACAAAAATTTTTAAGAGAAGAACGTGTTTGGACTCCCTTTGATGTGTCTCCTAAGATTAGCTCCTTAGGATGAGCATCTACATACTTCCAATTCTTGGGTAAGGATATTTCGGAAGTGGATGCATTCAAGTTGCTAGTTGGAGACGGGGTTTCATTTAAATTCAAGGAATCAAAATTAACATCATCATCAAAATCATTTTTCCTGATTTCGGAAATCTTATTAAAGACAACATGAATGGATTCTTCAATAATTAAAGTTCTTTTATTGAAGATACGAAAAGCTTTAGAAACCGAAGAATAACGAAGAAAGATTCCTTCATCGGATTTAGCATCAAATTTTCCTAAGTTATCTTTTTCATTCAAGATAAAACACTTACACCTAAAGACTTTAAAATATGAAATATTGGGTTTTTTGTTGTTCCATAACTCATAGGGAGTTTTGGTGAGTAATGGTCTTACTAGAACTCTATTCAAAATATAGCATGCAGTATTTACGGCTTCGGCCCAAAAATATTTGGGTAGGCTATGTTCATTCAACATGGTTCTTGCCATTTCTTGAAATTTTGATTTTTTCTTTCTACTACTCCATTTTGTTGAGGATTTCTAGGAGTAGAGAAATTATGGTTGTATCCATTGAGTTCACAAAATTCTTGGAAATCATGGTTTTGAAATTCACCACCGTGATCACTTCTAATTGACGAAATCATAGAACCCTTCTCATTCTGAACAAGTTTACAAAACTTGGTAAAATATCTAAAGCATTCATTTTTCTATTTTAAGAAGTAAGTCCATGTGTATCTGCTTTAGTCATCCACAATGACGAAGGTGTATTTGCTATCTCCTAGGCTTGATGTAGAGATTGGTCCGAACAAGTCCATATGGATCAATTGTAAGGGCCTAGAGGTGCTTATTTGATTCTTAGATTTGAAACTGCCCTTAATTTGTTTACCTAATTGGCAAGCTTCACATACATTATCTTTGATGAACTTGATATGAGGAATTCCTCTTACAAGTTCTTTAGATGATATTTGAGTGATTAGTTTCATGCTAGCATGACCTAATCTTCTATGCCATAGCCAAGCATCCTCGTTCAAAATCGAAAAACACATTTCATTACACAAATCATTGATATCAATAGTGTATACGTTATTTTGTTTTAATGCAATCATAGATGTGTTTTTGTGTGGTTATTCAATGATGCAAGCATTAGATTCGAATCTGACAATATATCCTTTATCACATAATTGACTAATGCTCAAGAGGTTATGTTTTAAACCATCAACTAACAAAACATCTTCGATAAAGAAGTTGGATTTGTAACCTATGGTTCCTTTGCCAATGATTTTACCCTTGTTGTTGTCTCCGAAGGTGACATAGCCTTCGTCTATGCTAGTGAGCTTAGAGAATTGAGATGGATTTCCGGTCATATGCCTTGAGCATCCATTATCAAGGTACCATATGTTGCTCCTAGCTTACGATGTTATAGGTTTCTACAAGAAAGGATGATTTTTAGGTACCCATTTGCTTTTAGGTGCCTCAAAAATAGATCTACATTGTTTATCATGTTGCATATAATTTATCATGGTTCCTTTAGGAACCCAAATTAATTTGTTTGGACTAATTTTCTTGAATGGACAATAATACGTTTTGTGTCCAAGTTTGCAACAAAAGTTGCATTTGCTTTGGTGTCGAACATGTAAGATGGGGCCTTTTATGAAGGTGGTTGGATTTTGGTGAGGACTTCTCACAAATCCGATTCCACTTCTTTTGGGAACGTGACCCTTGTTTGCAAGGATCATGTTCAAGGACTTGCTACCAACCTCGAATTTCTTCAAGGTGTCCTTCATTAGCAAGTTTTCCTTTTGGAGAGTTTCTAGATAATGGCATTTTATGCATGAACCTAAACTATCATGATATTCAGTTTTTAACTTATCGAAATTACAAGTAAGACTATCATGCTCCTTTTTTAGCAATTTGTATTTTCTACTAATAATCGTGCATTCATCAAATAAGTCATGGAAGGCATTTAATAATTCATCAAATGATAAATCTGCATCTATTAAATTCGTTACCTCCTCTTCGATGGCTATTAAGGCATAATGAGCAACTTGCTCGGTGTTGGACTCCTCTTCTTCGGACGCGCTCGAGTCATCCCATGTTGTTTTGAGCGCCTTATTCCTTGATGTTCTCTTTTTGACTTGGGGACAATCACTCTTGTGGTGTCCCGGCTTCTTGCACTCATAGCAAATAACTTGGTCCTTCTTGGGTTCAAGTTTATTTTTTGTGTCATTCTTAAACTTGTTTCTTTCAATGAATTTTTTAAATTTTCTTGTTAGAAGTGCCAAGTCATCGTCATAGTCCTCATCACTTGAGTTTTCTCTCAAGTGGTCTTCTGAAGTTCTAAGTGCCATATCCTTCCTATTCTTTGGAAGGATGTCTTCTTGCTCTTCATGAGCTTTGCAAGTCATCTCGTAGGTCATTAATGACCCGATTAGTTCTTCAAGAGGGAAGTTGTTTAGATCTTTCACCTCTCGAATAGCAGTGACTTTAGGATCCCAACTTTTAGGAAGGGATCTTAGAATCTTATTTACGAGCTCAAAATACGAAAAACTTTTTCTAAGTCCTTTTAGACTGTTGACGACATCCGTGAAACGGGTAAACATGTCGCCAATAGTCTCACTCGGTTTCATCCGAAAAAGTTCGAAAGAATGTGACAAAAGATTGATTTTTGACTCTTTCACTCTACTTGTGCCTTCGTGAGTCACTTCGAGTGTGTGCCAAATATCAAATGCGGTTTCACAAAACGAAACACGATTGAACTCATTTTTATCAAGCGCACAAAATAAGACATTCATAGCCTTTGCATTAAGAGTGAAAGCCTTCTTCTCCAATTCATTCCAATCGATCATTGGAAGAGAAGACTTCAAAAATCCATTTTCGACAAGATTCCAAAGTTCAAAATCCATAGAAATAAGAAAGATCCTCATTCGGGTCTTCCAATAGGTGTAGTCAGTCCCATTGAACATGGGTGGACGTGTAATAGAATGGCCCTCTTGGTTTCCGGCATATGCCATCTCTCTTGGGTTTTAATCCGTTTAAGAGTTAACCCCGCTCTGATACTAATTGTTAGGATCAAGAGCACTAAGAGGGGGGGAGTGAATTAGTGTAGCGGAAAACCTTCTACGATTAAAAAAAAACTGCGTTCATTCGATAAAAGTGATTTCAGTAAGAAAGCCGATTCGTAAATCACTTTAACTTTTGATTAAGCGAGATGCAGCAAAGATATAAATGCAGTTTGCAGTTATGGTTCAAATCAGATAGTAGGCGCAAACTGAAATATGATATTCGTATGAAAAAATAGATTTACGTCTAAATACTGATTCGTAAATCACTTGATTAAGCGAGATGCAGTTAAAGCAAGGATATAAAGGCAGTTTGCAGTTATGGTTCAAATCAGATAGTAGGCGCAAACTGAAATATGATATTCGTACAAAAAAACTGATTTACGTCGAAATGCTGATTCGCAAATCACTTGATTAAGCGAGATGTAGTTAAAGCAAGGATATAAAGGCAGTTTGCAATTCTGATAGAAATCAAAACGTAAACGCAAACTGAAATATGATGATCATACGATAAAACTGATTTACGACTAAACGCCGATTCAAAAAGTTCAAAGCTTGAAACCCGATGGTATATGCGCAGAAAGCAATAAGCTTTTGAGGAGATTTGCAGTAAGGATAAGATGCTAAAAGTAAATGCAAACCGAGATTTAGAGTGGTTCGGTCAATCTTGACCTACTCCACTTTTGGCTTACTCCACCGACGAGGTCACCGACGTCAACTAGAGGCCTTCATTCAATTGGCGAAGGCCAACCACCCTTTTACAGTTTCACTCCTTTTGACGGGCTTAGGAGACAACCCTTACAGAATTTACTCTCCTCTCTTTAAAGATCAGAACTTGGAAGAAAAGAGGGAGAAGAACTTTTCGCCGTTACAATAATTTTGAGCTCTAAGAAACACAGAATAAGATCAGGATTTCGGTGTGTGTATGTTTCCTTTCAGTGCTGAATGGGTGGGGTATTTATAGGCCCCAACCCAGTTTGAATTTGGAGCTCAAAACTGTCAATTCCCGAAATTCCGGGATCTGGCGGTTGCACCTCCTGATTGGAGCGGT
Organism: Musa acuminata AAA Group; assembly: GCF_036884655.1. Taxonomy (NCBI): domain Eukaryota; kingdom Viridiplantae; phylum Streptophyta; class Magnoliopsida; order Zingiberales; family Musaceae; genus Musa; species Musa acuminata. Next base: position 13,449,278 of record NC_088359.1, read on the forward strand.
TGCACCGCCTGGTAGAGCTCGAAGACTAAGCCTCTGGGCAGTGCCACCTCCTGTCAGGGGCGGTTGCACCTCTTGCCAGAGCTCGAAGACCGAGCTCAGGCGGTGCCACCTCCTGACTGAGGCGGTTGCACCGCTCAACCAAAGCTCGGAGACCAAGCCCAGGCGGTGCCACCTCTGTCAGGGGCGGTTGCACCTCCTGCCAGAGCTCGAAGACTGAGCTCAGGCGGTGCCACCGCCTGACTGAGGCGGTTGAACCGCCTAGCAGAAATCAGGGTCCGAATGGGCTCATCCATTCGGCCCAATTTGGGTTTTTTCAGGGGTCCAATTGCCCCAAGATTAAGTTAATGGGATCACCTCCCATTTCCAACTTAATTGTTATGCTAACTATGATTTTTCCTAAGATATTTACTGCAACTTGCTTCGGTGCATCAATCGCTTCTTCCGGCGAGCTTCCGGCGAACTTCCGTCGATCATCCGATGAACCCTCAGTGATGCTCCTGCGGACTTCCGGCAAACTCCTGGACTTGCGACGATCCACTTGGAGAGTTCCGACGAGCTTCTTTGGCAAGCTCATGGACTTCTCGGATTTGTTCCCGTAGAACCTCCGACGACTATCCGAACTTCCATCGAACTCTCGAACTCCCAACATGATCATTGTCTTGACTCCGGCGCAACTCCTACTGCACATCTTATTTTCATCGTAGTTAATCCTACACACTTATCTCAACATATAGATTAGATAACAAATGACAATTGACTTCATCATCAAAATCTGAGATTCAACAACTAATACTCAAAAGATTATATTTTAAGCCATCAACCAACAAAACATCTTCAATAAAGAAGTTGGATTTGTTACCTATAGTTCTTTTGCTAATGATTTTACCCTTGTTGTTGTCTCCGAAGGTGACATATCCTTCGTCTAGGCTAGTGAGCTTAGAGAATTGAGATAGATCTCCGGACATATGCCTTGAGCATCCACTATCAAGGTACCATCTCTTTCTCCTAGCTTGTGATTGTAACACCCCTCATTTCCGAATTTTCGTATAATATTTCTGGTGATAATGTAAGCATCTATTTTTAATTGACACAAGAAATAGAGTATGAATCAGAGGTAACTTATTTTTAAGATTTGGGAGATCTGTTCAAAAAAAAAAAAAAAAAAAAAAAGAAAGAATCTGAGGACCTATATGTAAACCCTAAGGACCTAATCGTGAATATGATAAAAACGAGGACTAAACTGCAAAATGCACCAAATGACAAATTCCACCGCTTAAGCCTCTCTGCCTTCGTTGTTAAGGAAGCAGAGGAGGCAGCTCGTGGGTGACCAGGGAAAGAAAAGAAGAAAAAGAAGAAGAAGAAGAAGAAGGAGAAGAGAAAGAAAATTTGGGGCTTTTAGGGTTTTTGCTTTAATCTTGTTACTTCGGGACAAAATTTGCAAAGGCAAGTGTTCTAACCCCATCCTACATAAGTATTTGACTCTGTTTTTATGTTGATTCAAAATAAATTGGAAGATTTCTATTTAGAGACTGATATATCTCTCTTTGGACTTAAACCATGGATTCTGAAAGTCTTTCGGTAAACTGACCCCTAAGCACTGTTTCGGCTATAAGTTTTAAATTAGAATGAGAATTCAGGCAGGAACTATTTTGTTTGAAATTAGACTCGTATGTGTTTCTTTTGACACCGATTTTGTAGATTTTGGACACCGAATACTTACCCAAAAATTTGTTTCAAAAGAGCCTATAGACGCTGTAAAACAGAGTTCAGATTTCTGACCTTTCGATACTAAAACGCCTATAACTTCCTGTTGAAAATTCTGATTTGTATCAAACTGATTTTATTTGAAACTAGACTTGAAATTCTCTCTTTTGACATATAGTTTGAAAATTTTGGAGTTCAATTGCCCACCCTATCGTCTGTTGATTCCGACCTTATAAATTCTGTAACACAGTGATTGTGATTTTGACCTTGTGTTACCAAATCAGAGGTAACTCAGTGTTGGGAGCCCTGTTTCATATGAAATCTGTTCCATCTTAATATAGATTGATATATGATTCGACCATAGCCTTATTATGGGTATTGGAGCATAATTGTTATTCTAAAATATTTGTTTGATGTGCCACTGGAATTCTGTCCGAAAACGAGCTTTGGTCGATTTCGCGTATTTGGTTCCATTCCTTTGGATATCTGAATTTGTCTAACCTTCTTATTGGAATTGAGCTGATTATGATTGCTTGGAATCCCTGTACACTCTTGCTTTCAATTCTTTCCTAAAATGAATACTTTTGTGAGAGATTTGTTCCTTGCATCATTGTTTTGAAAAGGCACATGTACGTTTGGTTGTTCCGCGTGTGCTTCCGTTATATGCTGCTTATTGTTGAAACTGCCTTCTTGTACTCTGGTGTGTGGGATATTGTGAACCTTTGCCAGAAATGGTAAAGGGAGTTGTGAACCTTTGCCAGAAATGGTAAAGGGAGTTGTGAACCTTTGCCAGAAATGGTAAAGGGAGTTGTGAACCTTTGCCAGAAATGGTAAAGGGAGTTATGCATAGAGCCTGCGATGCTCTGCCGGCCCCCTCTGACTTCACCTAGACGTGGGTGGATGGAGCTCCCAGACGTGGGAGACTTTTGTCAGGTGGTCATTCAGAAATGGATGAATCACATTCTGACTGAGATCCCACTACACCCTCTATATGTTTGATATGACATCCAGAGTTTTGGTGAGTTATTTCTGTTCGTGCTCTGGATAAGTATGATATGATTGCAACGTCAAGGACGACGTTTGAGCTTCTGTACGACATATGAGTTTGATATGCTCTGAAATGCTTCATTCACTATTGAGTTTGCTTCGTAATGTTCCATAGATCGTTGATGTGTTCTGGAACATTTTATATGCCATTGATAAGCTCCGATATGTTTCCTTTGTTTCTGATATGCTCCAATTACTCTATGCCCCATCTGTCAGGAACCAAATATGTATGATTAAAAAGGACAATTATGATTCTGCTCCTAATGATATTATGTATACGAAATCGTATATTCTGCTTTTGTGTTTTGATACTGTATCTCTTTGGAAATTGTACTATTTTGATATGGATATGTTAGTCACTTGCTGAGCTCTTTATGCTCACCCCGTTTGTTGATAAATTTTTCAGGATAGCGTATCGTTTGCTTAAATGTTAAGAATGGGCTGAGGCAGTGGAAAGTTTAGAAGACGTTGGGCAGAACTTTTGTTAGCATATATGTAGTTGTGTATAAGCTACCTTGCATCTAATGAAATGTGACTATGAATCTAAACCTGTGGATTTTGTGTAAGTTAAAGGATCCCTCATGTATAGGGTTTTGGAATGTTAAATTAAATTTGTGTAATGATATGAACTTATGGTAAATCGATGATTGTGGTGACAGCATAGATTTCCCCACTTGTGGACTTATATTGTGGTTTTTATTTTGATGAGTCGGGTTCAGATGGTATAAATTTTCGAGTGATGTGTGCTATGTTTATGAATTGCACAGGGATATGAATTGGTAGATTATAGAAGCGAAATTTTTGATTTGAATGTTTTCTTAGTGACCTCAAATGTGTGTTTGGATCCTGGGTTAGTTGTGACGAAAGATTTTAAATATCATGTATATTTTTAGGGTTGTGACAGAGGTGGTATCAGAGCATGATTTGAGAATCACTAAGAATATTATCTTTATTTGAGGTTTATTGACTGTCATTAGAGGATGATCAGAGAAAATAAATATGAAGATAGTAACAAGAGGTTTAAGACATCTGGATTTGAGAAAAGGAAACCATGGGGGAGGACTCAGTTATGTGAAAAATGTGGATCAAATCATGAAACGAGTCGGTGTTTTCGGGTGACTGGAGCATGTTTTAGTTGTGGAAAGCTAGGTCATCAAATAAAAGATTGCCCACTGAACAGGAAAAGAGAGCCACTATCTCCTAGACCCTCAGCCCATGCTAGAGTGTACGCTATCACGGAACAAGATTCTAAAGCTTCTAAATCTGTGGTGGAAGGTATTCTTCATGTTTCTAAAAGAAATGCAAAAGTTTTGTTTGATCCCGGCTCCAACTTATCATTTGTTTCACAACACTTTGCTTGTCACTTGGATATTCCACCTAAACCCCTGGATTATATGCTATATGTAACAACTGCTGTTGGAGATTCATTGGCAACAAACGTAGTCTACCCATCTTGTTTGATCTCTATTGGAGACCATGAACTCCTTGCTGATTTGATTCTCCTAGAGATCCAGGGTTTTGATATTATACTTGGCATGGATTGGTTATCTTCTCATCACGCTAGTATTGACTGTTACAAAAAAATAATTACCTTCTGCATACCAGATCAGCCTATATTTTTCTTTGAGGGCATTAAGCATGATTTGCCTCCTTGCTTGATATCCGCACTTCAAGCTTATCATCTTATGCAGAAAGGTTGTCTTTGTTATATGGTGTGTGTAAAGGAGCATTCAAATCAGGAAACCCACATAGATGAAATTTCAGTGGTCAAAGAATTCCCTGATGTATTTCCTGATGACTTGCCTGGTTTACCTCTAGATAGAGAGGGTGAATTTGCTATTGATCTAGTCCCCAGTACAACCCCAATATCTAAGCCTCCCTACAGAATGGCACCACTTGAGTTAGAAGAATTAAAGAAGCAAATACAAGAATTTTTAGATAAGGGTTTCATACGACCCAGTGTATCCCCATGGGGTGCTCCGGTACTATTAGTGAAGAAGAAGGATGGAACATTGAGGCTTTGTATTGATTATAGACAGTTCAATCAGGTGACCATCAAAAACAAATATCCCATACCTAGAATTGATGATTTGTTTGATCAACTGCAGGGTGCACAAGTATTCTCTAAGATTGACCTGAGGTCAGGTTACTATCAGTTGAGGATCAAAGAGGAGGATATTTCAAAAACAGCCTTCAGAACTCGATATGGTCATTATGAATTCTTGGTGATGCCTTTTGGTTTGACTAATGCCCCTGCAGCTTTTATGGAACTAATGAATAGGACATTTCAACAGCTCTTGGATATCTGTGTAATTGTATTTATTGATGACATATTGGTGTATTCAAGGAGTAATCAGGAGCATGAGGAACACTTGAGGAAGGTATTGTCCATACTAAGAGAAAAGAAGTTGTATGCAAAGTTCAGCAAATGTGAATTTTGGTTGAATGAAGTTGCCTTCTTAGGCCATGTGATTTCAGGAAAGGGTATATCTGTTGATCCAAGGAAAATAGAAGCTGTAGTTGAATGGGAAGTACCAACAAATGTGACAGAAGTTAGGAGCTTCTTGGGCATGGCAGGTTATTATAGGAGATTTGTGGAGGGATTTTCTCGAATTGCTCAACCTCTCACCAAACTCACTAAGAAGAATATGAAATTTGTATGGGGTGATGATTGTGAGCAAAGTTTTCAAGAGTTAAAAAGAAGATTGACTAGTGCCCCTATTCTCACTATTCCAAGGGGTAATGATGAGTTTGTAGTTTATACTGATGCTTCAAGTAAGGGCCTAGGATGTGTTTTGATGCAGGAAGGGAGAGTAATTGCGTATGCTTCTAGGCAACTTAAAGGTTATGAACTGAATTACCCAACTCATGATTTGGAATTGGCAGCAATTATTTTTGCTTTAAAGATTTGGAGACATTATTTGTATGGTCGGCAGTTTGAAATCTTTACTGATCACAAGAGTTTAAAATATATTTTCACTCAGAAAGAGTTAAACATGAGGCAGCGAAGATGGATTGAACTTCTGAAGGATTATGATTGTACCATCCGTTATCACCCGGGCAAAGCCAATGTTGTAGCTGATGCACTTAGTAGGAAATCTACAAGTTTTATGGCTAGTCTGGTCGTGAAGCAATGGAAGCTAATAGAAGAAAATTTTGATTTGAAAGCTTTGAGGAAAGAGCAAGACTCGATGATTCTGATGGCCTCCATTCAAGTGCAGTCTGATCTTATGCAACAAATTAAGGAAGGACAATTACGAGATCCACATTTAATCTACTTGAGGAGTGAAGTAGAAAAGGGATTGAAGCCACAATTTCAAATTTCAAAGGATGGCCTATTGAGATTTGGGGAGAGAGTATGTGTACCAAATGAACTAGTTATCAAGAATCAAATCCTAACTGAAAGTCATACTTCAAAGTACACCCTACACCCTGGGAGCACTAAGATGTATAGAGATCTTCGAAGTCATTATTGGTGGAAAGGCATGAAGAAAGAAATGGCAATGTATGTTTCTAAATGTTTGACTTGTCAGCAAATCAAAGTGGAACACCAAAGACCTGGAGGGTTGTTGCAACCTTTAGTTATTCCTGAATGGAAATGGGAATGTATTACTATGGATTTTGTTTCAGGACTACCCAGAACCTCGAGGAAGCATGATGCTATTTGGGTTATCATTGATAGGTTAACAAAATCTGCGCATTTCCTACCGATTAATATGACTTATTCACTTGATAGACTTGCAGATTTATATGTTAATGAAGTAGTAAGACTTCATGGTATTCCAAAGGAGATTATCTCTGATAGAGACTCCAGATTTCTCTCTAGATTCTGGAGAAAATTGCAGGAGTCGATGGGCACTAAAGTCAAGTTTAGTACTGCATATCATCCTCAGACTGATGGTCAGTCAGAAAGAACAATTCAAACACTTGAGGATTTGCTTAGAGCCTATGTTATGGATTGGAAAGGTGAATGGGATAAGGATATTTCACTTGTTGAGTTCACGTATAATAATAGTTATCATTCAAGTATTCAGATGGCTCCTTATGAAGCTCTATATGGGCGAAAGTGCGTAACACCTGTATGTTGGGAGGAAGTTGGAGACAGAAAGCTATTAGCACCGGACAAGGTACAAGAAACTACCGAGAAAATTCAAGTAATAAGGAAAAGGTTAAAAACTGCTCAGAGTCGTCAAAAGAGTTATGCTGACAATAGAAGACGAGATATTGAGTTTGAAATCGGAGATTTTGTATTCTTAAAAGTCTCCCCTTCCAAAGGCATTATGAGGTTTGGGAAGAAAGGAAAATTAAGCCCAAGATTTATTGGACCTTTTGAGGTTCTTGAGAGGGTTGGTTCTGTCGCTTACAGGATTGCCTTGCCACCAGCATTGAGCCATGTCCATGATATATTTCATGTCTCGATGATTAGAAAGTATATGTATGACCCTTCTCACATCATTAAGTATGAGCTGGTGGAGTTCGATAAAGATCTATCCTATGTGGAAGAGCCTATTCAGATTATTGATAAGAAAGAAAAAGTCCTAAGGAATCGGGTCATCCCACTGGTTCAAGTAAATTGGAGACATCATTCTGGAGAAGAGACAACTTGGGAGCTAGAAGAGGAAATGAAAAAGGTGTATCCTCGTCTTTTCATCGAATAGAGGTACGATAAATTTAGAGGACTAAATTTTTCTTTTAAGGGGGGGAGAGTGTAACACCCCTCATTTCCGAATTTTCGTATAATATTTCTGGTGATAATGTAAGCATCTATTTTTAATTGACACAAGAAATAGAGTATGAATCAGAGGTAACTTATTTTTAAGATTTGGGAGATCTGTTCAAAAAAAAAAAAAAAAAAAAAAAGAAAGAATCTGAGGACCTATATGTAAACCCTAAGGACCTAATCGTGAATATGATAAAAACGAGGACTAAACTGCAAAATGCACCAAATGACAAATTCCACCGCTTAAGCCTCTCTGCCTTCGTTGTTAAGGAAGCAGAGGAGGCAGCTCGTGGGTGACCAGGGAAAGAAAAGAAGAAAAAGAAGAAGAAGAAGAAGAAGGAGAAGAGAAAGAAAATTTGGGGCTTTTAGGGTTTTTGCTTTAATCTTGTTACTTCGGGACAAAATTTGCAAAGGCAAGTGTTCTAACCCCATCCTACATAAGTATTTGACTCTGTTTTTATGTTGATTCAAAATAAATTGGAAGATTTCTATTTAGAGACTGATATATCTCTCTTTGGACTTAAACCATGGATTCTGAAAGTCTTTCGGTAAACTGAACCCTAAGCACTGTTTCGGCTATAAGTTTTAAATTAGAATGAGAATTCAGGCAGGAACTATTTTGTTTGAAATTAGACTCGTATGTGTTTCTTTTGACACCGATTTTGTAGATTTTGGACACCGAATACTTACCCAAAAATTTGTTTCAAAAGAGCCTATAGACGCTGTAAAACAGAGTTCAGATTTCTGACCTTTCGATACTAAAACGCCTATAACTTCCTGTTGAAAATTCTGATTTGTATCAAACTGATTTTATTTGAAACTAGACTTGAAATTCTCTCTTTTGACATATAGTTTGAAAATTTTGGAGTTCAATTGCCCACCCTATCGTCTGTTGATTCCGACCTTATAAATTCTGTAACACAGTGATTGTGATTTTGACCTTGTGTTACCAAATCAGAGGTAACTCAGTGTTGGGAGCCCTGTTTCATATGAAATCTGTTCCATCTTAATATAGATTGATATATGATTCGACCATAGCCTTATTATGGGTATTGGAGCATAATTGTTATTCTAAAATATTTGTTTGATGTGCCACTGGAATTCTGTCCGAAAACGAGCTTTGGTCGATTTCGCGTATTTGGTTCCATTCCTTTGGATATCTGAATTTGTCTAACCTTCTTATTGGAATTGAGCTGATTATGATTGCTTGGAATCCCTGTACACTCTTGCTTTCAATTCTTTCCTAAAATGAATACTTTTGTGAGAGATTTGTTCCTTGCATCATTGTTTTGAAAAGGCACATGTACGTTTGGTTGTTCCGCGTGTGCTTCCGTTATATGCTGCTTATTGTTGAAACTGCCTTCTTGTACTCTGGTGTGTGGGATATTGTGAACCTTTGCCAGAAATGGTAAAGGGAGTTGTGAACCTTTGCCAGAAATGGTAAAGGGAGTTGTGAACCTTTGCCAGAAATGGTAAAGGGAGTTGTGAACCTTTGCCAGAAATGGTAAAGGGAGTTATGCATAGAGCCTGCGATGCTCTGCCGGCCCCCTCTGACTTCACCTAGACGTGGGTGGATGGAGCTCCCAGACGTGGGAGACTTTTGTCAGGTGGTCATTCAGAAATGGATGAATCACATTCTGACTGAGATCCCACTACACCCTCTATATGTTTGATATGACATCCAGAGTTTTGGTGAGTTATTTCTGTTCGTGCTCTGGATAAGTATGATATGATTGCAACGTCAAGGACGACGTTTGAGCTTCTGTACGACATATGAGTTTGATATGCTCTGAAATGCTTCATTCACTATTGAGTTTGCTTCGTAATGTTCCATAGATCGTTGATGTGTTCTGGAACATTTTATATGCCATTGATAAGCTCCGATATGTTTCCTTTGTTTCTGATATGCTCCAATTACTCTATGCCCCATCTGTCAGGAACCAAATATGTATGATTAAAAAGGACAATTATGATTCTGCTCCTAATGATATTATGTATACGAAATCGTATATTCTGCTTTTGTGTTTTGATACTGTATCTCTTTGGAAATTGTACTATTTTGATATGGATATGTTAGTCACTTGCTGAGCTCTTTATGCTCACCCCGTTTGTTGATAAATTTTTCAGGATAGCGTATCGTTTGCTTAAATGTTAAGAATGGGCTGAGGCAGTGGAAAGTTTAGAAGACGTTGGGCAGAACTTTTGTTAGCATATATGTAGTTGTGTATAAGCTACCTTGCATCTAATGAAATGTGACTATGAATCTAAACCTGTGGATTTTGTGTAAGTTAAAGGATCCCTCATGTATAGGGTTTTGGAATGTTAAATTAAATTTGTGTAATGATATGAACTTATGGTAAATCGATGATTGTGGTGACAGCATAGATTTCCCCACTTGTGGACTTATATTGTGGTTTTTATTTTGATGAGTCGGGTTCAGATGGTATAAATTTTCGAGTGATGTGTGCTATGTTTATGAATTGCACAGGGATATGAATTGGTAGATTATAGAAGCGAAATTTTTGATTTGAATGTTTTCTTAGTGACCTCAAATGTGTGTTTGGATCCTGGGTTAGTTGTGACGAAAGATTTTAAATATCATGTATATTTTTAGGGTTGTGACAGTGATGGTAAATATTTCTACAAAAAAGGGTGATTTTTTAGGTACCCATTTGACCTTATGTGCCTCAAAAATCGATCTACACAACTTATCCTGTTGTATTAAGTCATTTAAGGTTTCTTTATGAACCTAAATCAATTTATGTGGACTATATTTCTTAAATGGACATTTGTACGTAATATGTCCAAATTTGTAACAAAAGTTACATTTCTTTAGGGTAAAACATGCAAGGTAGGGCCTTTAACACAGATGGTTAGATTTTTATGAGTGTTACTCACAAACCTGATTCCATCTCTTCTTTTATGAATGTGACCCTTATTGGCAAGGATCATGTTCAAGGACTTGCTACCAAACTCAAATTTTTCTAAGGTTTGTTTGAGCAGCAAGTTTTCCTTTCTAAGCATTTCTAATTGATCGTATTTTGTGCAAAGAGCTAAACTATCATCATGCTTAATTTTTAGTCTATCAAAATCACTAACAAGAGAAGTATGTTACTTTTTTAATAATTTATATTTTTTACTAACTAATTTACATTCATCAAATAAATCATGAAAAACATATTGTAATTCATCAAAAGATAAACTTGCATCTAATGAACTGCTTACCTTATCTCCAATAGCCATTAGCGCATAGTGAGCAACTTGCTCGGTGTTGGTTTGCTCCTCTTTTTTAGATGCACTTGAGTCAACCCATATTGCTTTAAGAGCCTTCTTCTTCTTTGGTTACTTCTTCTTTGCTAGGGGACATTCGTTCTTAAAATGTCCCGGCTTCTTGCATTCGTAGCATATTACTTCCTTTTTCTTGGGTTTAAATTTATTTTTAGTTTTATTTTTAAATTTATTTCTTTTTATGAATTTTTTAAATTTTCTTGTCAAGAGTGTCAAGTCATCATCAATGTCCTCATCACTTGAATTTTCTTTCAAGTGATCTTCTTGAGTTCTTAGTGTGATATCCTTCCTGTTCTTTGGAAGGTTATTCTCAAGCTCTTCATGAGCATTACAAGTCATCTCATAGATCATTAGTGACCCGATTAGTTCTTCGAGAGGAAAGTTATTTCAATCATTGGTCTCTTAAATGACCGTTACTTTAGGATCCCAACTCTTTAGAAGGGATCTTAAGATTTTATTAACAAGTTTAAAATTCAAGAAACCTTTACCAAGTCCTTATAGACCATTGACAACATCCATAAATCGAGTGTACATGTCTCCAATGGTCTCACTCGGTTTCATTCGAAACAACTCATAAGTATGAAATAAAAGATTAATTTTTGACTCCTTTACACTACTAGTGCCTTTGTGAGTCACTTCGAGTGTGTGCCATATATCAAAAGTCGTTTCACAAATAGACATTCGATTGAATTCATTTTTATCTAAAGCATAAAACAAGGCATTCATAGCCTTGGCATTAAAAGCAAAAGTCTTTTTCTCCAACTCATTCCAATCGTTCTTTGGAAGAGAAGACTTTTGAAAGTCTTTTTTGACAATGTTCCATAGTTCAAAATCCATAGAAATAAAAAAAATTCACATTCTAGTCTTCTAATATGTGTAATATGTTTCATTAAACATAAGCGGATGTGTAATTGAGTGACCCTCTTGATTGCCGAAAAATGCCATCTCTCTTGGGTTTGAAACCAAATGAGTGTGACCTTGCTCTAATACCAATTGTTAGGATCAAGAGCAACACTAAGAGGGGGGGTGAATTAGTGTAGAGGAAAAATTACCCCTTTCAAAAGTCTTCGTTTCGATAAAAACCAATTCCGACAAAAATCGTTTTGTAAAGATTTTAACTTGAAAGCATATGAGTGCATAGAGAAAGCAGTAAGAAGGTAAAGTAGCTTAAAAGACAGGTAAATTGCTCAAGATGAAATGCAAACCATAATTTAGAGTGGTTTGGTTATTGTGACCTACATCCACTTTTGAATTCCTCATCCGTTGAGGTCACCAGCGTCCACTAATGGTCTTCTTTCAATAGGCGAAGACAAACTACCTTTTACAACGCTTTCTCCTTTTCACGAGTTTAAGAGATAACCTTTACAAGTCTCACACCTCTCTTGAATGATCTCAACACTTAGAAAGGGAGGAGTAAACTAGCACTTTTACAACAATTTTAACACTTCAAAGACTCAAGATTATACCAATACTTTCGTGTCCTTTCATGCAGAAAAGGGTGAGGTATTTATAGGCTCTATTGACTTCAAAATTAGAGCCAAAAAGTATCACATCCTAGGATTTCGGGGTATTGGCGGTACCACCGCCAATACTGGGCGATACTACCGCCTGCCACCTAACACTAGGTGGCACCACCGCCTAACAGAGCTTAGAGACCAAGCTCTGATAGTACCATCGCTTGACAGGGGTGGTACCATCTCTAGTAGCATTAACTACCAATGGTACCACCGCCTAGTCTGGGCGGTACCACCGCCTAGTCTGGGCGGTACCACCGCCTAGTCTGGGCAGTACCACCGCCTAGTCTGGGCAATACCACTGCTCAGACCACCTGGGAGACTGGGTCTCCAAAGCGGTGCCACCGCTAGCCATGATTTCATAGGCTAAATGGGCTGTGCATTCTAGCCTAATTCAGCTTTGTTAAGGGCCCAGTTGGCCCCTAACTAAGTTGGTAGTATCTCCCAATCCTAACTCAATTTATGGACTAACTACAATAATTAAGATAATTGACAAAGTATTTTTATTCTGGTACGTCAATTGCTCTTCCGACGAGCTTCCGATGATCTTCCGGCGAAGCTCAGACAAACTACCGGCAATGTTCCGGCGGACTTCCGGCAAGCTCCTGAACTTTAAGATGATCTTCTTGGCGAGTTCTGATGAGCTTCTTTAATAAGCTCCTGGACTTCTCGGTTGGTTCCGGTAAAACTTCCGACGAACGTCCGGACTTCCGACGAACGTCCGGACTTCCGACGAACGTCCGGACTTCCGACGAACTCTTGAACCCACAAAGAGATCTCGATCTTGACTCCAGTATAACACCTGCTTTGTATCTATCATAGTTAATCATGCACACTTTTCTCAACATATAGATTAGATCAAATAATTTATAATTGATTTCATCATCAAAATCCAAGATTCAACAAGACGTAGGTGGATGGAGCTCCAAGACGTGGGAGACTTATGTTTGGTCATCATTAAAAAATGGATGTACCTATTATGTTATGATCTCACTTCACCTTCTGTATTTGATATGATATCTAGAGCTTTAGTTATGTGCTTCTCTGCATGCTTTGGATAAGAATGATATGAATACAACGTTAATTGCAATGTTTGAGCTTTTGTTTTGTATTTATTCTTTGATATGTTCCCAAATGCTTCTTATACTTTTGAGATGTTCATACGCCATCAATACACTATGAAATATTTTATATATCATTAATATGCTCCAAAACATTTCATACACCATTGATAAGCTCCAAAATATTTTATTTATTATTGATATGCTCCGAAACATTTCATACGCTATTGATAAGCTCTAAAATGTTTCATTTGTTATTGATATACTCTGAAACATTTCATATGCCATTGATATGATCCAAAATATTTTATTTGCCATTGATATACTCTAAAATATTTCATATGCTGTCAATATGCTTTAGAACATTTCATACGCCATTGATATGCTCCAATTACTCTGTGCTCCATTTATTATGAACCAAATATGTTTTGAATAAAATGATATTTATAAATTTATATCTAATGAGACGGTATCCTTGAATCTCTTTTATTCTGCCTTGCATTGTGATACCTTGTTTGCTTGAAACTTTCCCTTTTCGTTCTGGATATGGTTTATCACTTTCTGAGCTTTTTATCTCACTCCGTTGCTATATAAATCTTTCAGGTTAGCTTGTCACTCTTTGAGAAGTTTGAATTGGACTAAGGCAGTGGAGAGCTATCTAGATTTTGGGCATGTCTTATTGGTTATTATGTGGTTGTTGTATAAACATATTTTGTATGTAATAAAATGTTATCGACAGATTTAAAATTGATATATCGTGTAATCATTTTAAAATACTTATCTTGTTTGGAATTTCGGAATGTTAAGTTTAGTTTACGATGATATGAACTTGTGATAAAGGGTTGGAGTTTTGATTGTATAAATTGTTTAGCTTATGGAATTACAAGTGTGGTCAATATTTTATTAAGTTGGCTTGGGTTTTCATAAATGTGAATCATCAAGTGATGTGGTATATAATCATAAACTGCATAGGTTTTATGGATGTAATTGATGACTGAATGTTTCTCAGTATTCTCAAATGTTAGTTTGGATATTGGATTAGTTTGTTTATGAAAATTTTAATATTATCAATTCGGGAGGCGTGACAACCTCTTATTCTCCTCTCCTATTCTCCTTAGATAGAAGGAGTGGAGTTTTGGGCAGCGATTGGAGGAACGTCATCGCAGCCTTGTTGTGTGGATCATTGCTAAAGAGGAGGGCAAATGACCTCCTTCATTATCTGTAATATCCTTCATTTTTGAAATTTATGTAAGGACCTATTTATAAATTATAGGACCTATATGTAAATATAGAAATTTCAAGGACTAAACTGGTAAGTTAAAAAAAGAAAAAGGAAAGTGTGGCAATTTTATCCCATAGAGAGAGAAGCTATTGGGTGTTGGGGAGAAGAAGAGAAGTAGAGAAGAGGAGAAGAAGAGGAGAATAAGAAGCAGGAGAAGAGAAGAAAAGAAGAAGAAGAAGAAGAAGAAGAGGGAGAAGAAAGGGAAGAAGAAGAAAATAGGAGAGTGGCTGCGGCAAGGGCTGCAGTGAGGAGGTGTGGGGCGTCGGGGAGGAGAAGGGAAGAAGAGGAGAAGAAGAAGAAGGGGGAGAAGAGAAGAAAAGAAGAAGAAGGAGAAGAGAAGGAAGAGGTAGAGGAGAGAGAGGTAGCTACAGCAGCTACGACTGCAGCACCTCTGTCTCCAGCAGGAGGAAACAGATGAGAGGAGGCACTGTGCATCGGGGAGGAGAAGGGAAGAAGAAGAGAAAAAAGGAAGAAGAGGAGAAGAAGAGAAGGGGAAAGGAGGGGTTGCAGCTGCGGTTGCGGTGGTGGCAACTGCAACTGGAAGAGAAGAAGAAGAGGAAGAAAAGAAGGTGAGGAAGAAGAGAGGAAGGAGAGCTATGGTAGGGAAAGAGGAAGAGGAAGGAAGAAGAGAAGGAGAGGAAGAAGAGAAGGGGAAGAAGGGGCTGCGGCTGCGGCGATGGCAGCTGCAGCTAGAGGAGAAGAAGGAGAGGAAGAAGAGCAGGGGAGGAAGAAGAGGTTGCGGCTGTGGTTTGGCTACGTCCGTGGCTGCGGCTGCGACTGCAGCAGTTGTAGCTGGGAAAGAAGAGAAGGAAAGGAAGAAGAAGAAGAGGGAGAAGAGAGTGAAGAAGAGGAAGAAGGGAAGGTGGCTACAGTTGTAGCTGCGGCAGTGGCGGTGGCTGCGGCAGCTATGTTTGGGAAAGAAAAAGAAGGAACAAGAGAAAGAAAAAAGGAAGTAGTGTAGTGGAAGGGGCTATAGTGGTGGCTAAAACTGCGACTGTTGCTATGGTTACCGTTGCAACTATGGCAGTGGCACCTACGGCTGGGAAAAAGAAGATAGATACATAAAATAAAATAGGGAGAGGAAACGGAGGAAAAGTAGAAGAAGGATTTGGGCGTAAACCTTCTTTGGATTTTCAGATCAAAACCTTCAAAAGGCAAGTATTTCAATCTTTCCTATTACAATTTTATCTCTACTTTTTGCCTTGAATATGAAAACTTTGAATTGTTCTAGCCTTGCATTTGACACATTTCTTGTTTAGACGTAATGATTTGAATCTGGAAAGCTTCCGAGATTCTAACCCTTTCACCTTGTTTTAGTCATAAATCCCTACATAGAGTTCCAATTGTTAGGATCAAGAGCACTAAGAGGGGGGGGGGGGGGGGGGGGTGAATTAGTGTAGCAAAAAACTTTTGATGATTAAAACTGCATTCGTATGATAAAAGCGATTTTGGTAAAAAAGCCGATTCATAAATCACTTTAACTTGTGATCAAGCAAGATGCAGTTAAAGCAAATATATAGAGGCAGTTTGCAGTTTGCAATTTAATATAGACAATAGAATGTAATAGCAAATTAGAATACGACGTTCGTATGATAAAAGCGATTTTGGTATGAAAGCCGATTTGTAAATTACTTTAACTTGTGATCAAGCAAGATACAGTTAAAGCAAATATATAGAGGCAGTTTGCAGTTTAAGATAGACAACATAATGTAATAGCAAATTGGAATACGACGTTCGTACGATAAAAGCGATTTTGGTATGAAAGCCGAGTCGTAAATCACTCTAACTTGTGATCAAGTGAGATGCAGTTAAAGCAAAGATATAAAGGCAGTTTGCAGTTATGATGAAAATCAGAATGTAAGCGCAAACTAAAATATAATGTTTGTATGATAAAACTGATTTCCGTCTCAACGCCGATTCAGAAAATACTTAACTATGAAACACAATCATAAATGAGCAGAAGGCAGCAAGCTACTAAGGAGGTTTGCAGTAAAGATAAGATGCTCAAAGTAAATGTAAATCGAGATTTAGAGTGGTTCGGTCAATCTTGACCTACATCCACTTTTGGCTTCCTCCATCGACGAGGTCACCGACGTCCATTAGAGGCCTTCCTTCAATAGGCGAAGGCCAACCACCCTTTTACAGTTTCACTCCTTTTGACGAGCTTAGGAGACAACCCTTACAAACTTTTCTCTCCTCTCTTGAAAGATCAAAACTTGGAAGAAAAGAGGGAGGAGAACTTCTAGCCTTTACAACACTTTTGAGCTCTAAAAATCACAGAGTAAGATTGGATTTTTGGTGCCTTTGGTTGCCCTTTCATGCTGGAAAGGGTAGGGTTTATATAGGCCCCAAACTAGTTTGAATTTGGAGCTCAAAAATGTCATTTCCCGGATTTCTAGGGTCCTGGCGGTACTACCTCCTGACTAGGGCGGTACAACCGCATGGCAGCTCGGAGACTGAGCCTCTAGGCGGTGCCACCACCTGATAGGGGCGGTTGCACCACCCAGTCTCACTCGGAGACTGAGCCCAGGCGGTGCCACCGCCTGAATGGGGCGATTGCACCGCCCAGTCTCGCTCGGAGACTGAGCCCAGGCGGCGCCACCGCCCAGCTTTCCTAGGAGACCATCTCCTCGACGATGCCACCGCCGACCCTGGTGGTGCCACCGCTTGGCAGGAATTTTGGTCCGAATGGGTTGATCCATTCGGCCCAATTTGGGTCTATCAAGGGCCCAATTGCCCCCAGATTAAGTTAATGGTATCACCTCGCATTCCTAACTTAATCTACAAGCTAACTACGATATTTCTTAAGACTTTTACTGCAACTTGCTCTGGTGCGTCAATCGCTTCTTCTGGCGAGCTTCCGGCAAACTTCCGGCGAACATCCGACGAACCTTCGGCGATGCTCCGGCGGACTTCCGGCAAACTCTTGGACTTGCAACGATCCACTTGGCGAGTTTTGACGAGCTTCTTTGGCAAGCTCCTGGGCTTCTCGGATTTGTTCCCGTAGAACCTCCGACGACCGTCCGAACTTCCATCGAACTCTCGAACTCCCAATGTGATCATAGTCTTGACTCTGGCGCAACTCCTACTGCATGTCTTTCTTTCATCTTAGTTAATCCTGCACACTTATCTCAACATATGGATTATATAACAAATGACAATTGACTTCATCATCAAAATCCTAGATTCAATAATCTCCCCCTTTTTGATGATGACAATCAATTGATAACGGAGTTAACCTTAACTCCCCCTATCTATATGCCATACTTGAGATAAGTCATTCTTGAATTCAAGGCCTTTGAATTCAATAGACTTATTGACAAGTTAAGAACTCTTAACCTTATCAATTACTCCCATCATGATTCCTATCATGATGTATCTTACTGAAAATGATGTCAAGACTTGACATCCATTTTCAAGTTTTACATTTCAAATATAAATGATGGTAGCAGTTCAAAATAAGATATCAACATGTAAATTTACAATTTAAGCTTTTGATATCTTAACGTAAAACAAACATTTCAAGTGTTTAGCAATCGTAGCATCACATGGCAAGATATCAACAAGTAAAGTTGCTATGCAAGTTCTTGATATCTTATCATGATATGACAATAACATAGTGCAAATATGGCAATAACATAGTGCAAATATGGCACTCATAGCATCAATTTATATATTTCTCATTCAAATATGGCACTCATAGCATCAATTCATATATTTCTCCCCCTTTGTCATCAACAAAAAGGAGAACGACATAAGCAAATTTTAAACATAAGTGTGGTAATTATGCCATAACTAGGTTCATGTCATTTTCCAACGGTGAGTGATAGGATACTAATTATGCAAATATCTTAAGGAAAACATGACATAGAGATAGCTTTGAATACTTCTTCCTTTTTATTTGTTATTATCTTTTTGCATAAAGGAGGAAGGCTATTTGTGATACCAGCTATTTGTGAGTTTACTTTGAATGAAGTTAAAATCGATGAGAGATTAAATCATACTTCATTTTTACAAGGATCAAGATATGTATGTGAAACAAATCATCCATATAAGGAATTTACAAGCATGAATCATTTCATCAAATCCATTTCTCAAAAAAATATTTTTCACATGATAAGTGTATGAGAGATGTATTTGCTAGTTGATTCCATATGTCAAAAATCAATAATTAGAATCAAACTCGATATGGCATATGCTTATTAAGTTCGGAAGAGGATAATTTATCGAGAAAATCCGATTGTTAGGATACCACTAGTTAAGAGAATCCGAAAATGAAATTAACACTTTCATGCATTCGGACAAGACTATACTATAGATTTTCAAATACAATCATGAAGACAAAACATGCTCATTATTTTAGAAATTTTTGTATTAATTTCCAACATGTTATTTTAGGCATGTAATGGCAATCAAGTGATTTGATCATTCAATCAATAAAGTCCGAAAAATAATTTTAACAAGTTTATGCATTCGGACACATCAACATTCCTAATTTTCTTCTTATGAAATCAAATTGTTCTTCACTTAGTGGTTTTGTAAAAATATCAGCTAACTGATGCTTAGTATCTATGAACTCTATGATTACATCATGATTAGTGACATGATATCGTATAAAGTGATGTCTAACATCAATATTTTTTGTTCTTGAGTGTTGAATGAGATTATTTGTTAAACATATTACACTTGTATTATCACATTTAATGGGAATGCTTTTAAGATGAACTTTATAATCTTCTAAGGTGTTTTTCATCCACACAACTTGTGCACAGCATGCACTTGCTGCAATATACTCGGCTTCGGTTATTGATAGTGCAACCGAGTTTTGTTTCTTAGATGACCAGGAAACAAGGGAATGTCCCAAAATTTGACATATTCCTGATGTGCTTTTTCTATCTAGTCTACACCCATAAAATCCGCATCAGCATAAGCAATTAACTCAAAATTTTCGGATTTTGGATACCATAATCCTAGATTTGTGGTACCTTTAAGATATCTAAGTATTCTTTTATCCACTTTGAGATGAGATATCTTAGGGTTCGATTGTAACCTAGCACAAAGTCCTACACTAAACATGATGTCTGGTCTAGTTACAGTGAGGTAAAGTAAACTTTCTATTATACCCCTATAAGTTTTTTGATCGAAGTTTTCTCCACTTTCATCAACTTCTAACTTAGTGGAGGTGCTCATAGGAGTGTTAATAGCTTTTGAGCTATCCATATTAAATCTTTTCAGTAGATCTAAAGCATATTTAGTTTAACTAATAAAGATGTCATTGCTTAGTTGCTTAATTTGTAATCCTAAGAAAAAGGTTAATTCTCCCATCTAACTCATTTCAAATTCGAGACTCATGGTTTTACCAAAAGATTCACAAAGAGATTCATTCGTAGAACCGAAGATAATATCATCAACATAAATTTGAACAATAAGAAAATTATTTTTAAAATTCTTGATAAACAATGTAGTATCGACCTTGCCTTTTGTGAAATTATTTTCAATAAGAAAAGTATTAAGTCTATCATACCAAGCCCTTGGGACTTGTTTTAAACCATAGAGAGCTTTAGCTAATTTAAATACATGATTAGGGAGGCTATTATTTTCAAATCCGGGAGGTTGTTCAACATAAACTTCTTCAGAAATAAAGCCATTAAGAAAAGCGCTTTTAACATCCATTTGATACAACTTAAAATTATTACTACTAGCATAGGCAAGGAGCATCCTTATGGCTTCGAATCTAGCCACAGGAGCGAAGGTTTCTTCGTAATCGATACCTTCTTGTTGGTTGAAACCTTTGGCCACTAATCTGGCCTTGTTTCTAGCCATGATACCATATTCATCTTGCTTGTTTCTAAAGACCCATTTAGTACCAATAACTAAATGGTCATTTGGCCTAGGAACAAGCTTCCACACCGTATTTCTCTCAAATTGATTTAACTCATCTTGCATTGCGATAATCCATGAATCATCTTTCATGGCTTCGTTAATACATTTAGCTTCAATTTAGGAGAGAAAAGCGGCGTTGGCACAAAGATTTTTAATAGAAGAATATGTTTGAAACCCCTTAGATGTGTCTCCTAGGATTAGCTCCTTAGGATGAGCATCTACATACTTTCAATCCTTGGGTAACGATGTTTCAGAAGTGGATGCATCCAAGTTGCTAGTTGTAGAAGGGGTTTCATTTAAATTCAAAGAATTGAAATTAACAACATCATCAAAATCATTTTTCTTGTTTTCGAAAATCTCATTGAAAACAACATGAATAGATTCTTCTATAATTAAAGGTCTTTTATTGAAGATACGAAAAGCTTTAGAAACCGAAGAATAACCAAGAAAAATTCCTTCATCGGATTTAGCATCAAATTTTCCTAAGGCATCTTTTTCATTCAAGATAAAACACTTATACTCAAAAACTTTAAAATATGAAACATTGAGTTTTTTATTATTCCACAACTCATAGGGAGTTTTGGTGAGTAAGGGTCTTACTAGAACTATATTCAAAATATAGCATGTAGTGTTTACGGCTTTGGCCCAAAAATATTTGGGTAGGCTATGTTCATTCAACATGGTTCTTGTCATTTTTTGTAAATTTTTATTCTTTCTTTCTACTACTCCATTTTGTTGAGGATTTCTTGGAGTAGAGAAGTTGTGGTTGTATCCATTAGATTCACAAAATTCTTGGAAATCATGGTTTTGAAATTCACCACCGTGATCACTTCGAATTTATGAAATCATAAAACTCTTTTCATTTTGAATTAGTTTACAAAACTTGGTGAAATATCTAAAGCATTCATTTTTGTGTTTTAAGAAATAAGTTCATGTGTATCTATTATAGTCATCTACAATAACGAAGGCGTATTTGCTACCTCCTAGGCTTGATGTAGTGATTGGTCTGAACAAGTCCATATGGATTAATTGTAAGGGCCTAGAGGTCCTTATTTGATTCTTAGATTTGAAACTACCCTTAATTTGTTTTCCTAATTGACAAGCATCACACACATTATCTTTGATGAACTTGATATGAGGAATTCCTTGTACAAGTTCTTTGGATGATATTTGAGTGATTAGTTTCATGCTAGCATGACCTAATCTCCTATGCCAAAGCCAAGCATCTTCATTCAAAACCGAGAAACACATTTCATTGCAAAGATCATTGATGTCAATGGTATATATGTTATTATATTTTAAAGCAATTATAGATGAGTTTTTGTGTGGTTTTTCAATGATACAAGCATTAGATTCGAATTTGACAATATATCCTTTATCACATAATTGACTAATGCTCAAGAGGTTATGTTTTAAACCATCAACTAACAAAACATCTTAAATAAAGAAGTTGGATTTGTTACCTATGGTTCCTTTACCAATGATTTTACCCTTGTTGTTGTCTTCGAAGGTGATAGCCTTTGTATATGCTAGTGAGCTTAGAGAATTGAGATGGATCTCCGGTCATATGCCTTGAGCATCCATTATCAATAAACCATCTTGTGCTCCTAGCTTGTGATGGTGTATGTCTCTACAAGAAAGGATAATTTTTAGGTACCCATTTACTTTTGGGTGCCTCAAAAAATCATCTACATTGTTTATTATATTGCATAGAGTTTATCATGGTTCCTTTAGGAACCCAAATCAGTTTGTTCAGGCTAATTTTTTTGAATGGACAATGATACGTTTTATGTCCATGTTTGTAACAAAAGTTGCATTCGCTTTGGTGCTGAACATGTAAGATAGGGCCTTTTATGAAGGTGCCTCAAAAATAGATCTACATTGTTTATCATGTTGCATAGAATTTATCATGGTTCCTTTAGGAACCCAAATTAATTTGTTTGGACTAATTTTCTTGAATGGACAATAATGCGTTTTGTGTCCAAGTTTGCAACAAAAGTTGCATTTGCTTTGGTGTCGAACATGTAAGATGGGGCCTTTTATGAAGGTGGTTGGATTTTGGTGAGGACTTCTCAAAAATCTGATTTCACTTGTTTTGGGAACGTGACCCTTGTTTGCAAGGATCATGTTCAAAGACTTGCTACCAACCTCAAATTTCTTCAAGGTGTCCTTAAGTAGCAGGTTTTCCTTTTGGAGAATTTCTAGATCATGGCATTTTTCACATTCAGCTACACTATCACGATATTTAGTTTTTAATTTATCAAAATTGCTAACAGGACTTGTTGAATATCATATTTTGATGATGAAACCAATTGATAATTGTGTTTATATGTTAATCTGCATTTTGAGTGACGCAGGATGCTTCGATCAGGATGAGCAATTAAAGCAGGAAAAATCAAGTTGTGCTTGAGGATAATGTCAGAAGATTAGACGTCGGGCCGATGGATCGATCGACGTATCGACAAAAGGCTTCGGGTCGTGGAGTCGGGCATTAGGCCAAGAAGAGCGGGTATTGCGCCAAGGATATCGGAGTTGCGGAGTCAACTGGCCGATTGGGCAATAGGCCGCAAGAGAGGACGATGCGCCGAAGAATTGGACGAAGCGTCGAGGGACCAATGACATGCCGAACAACTTGGTTAATTGCTTAGGATTAATTGTCTCGATCGAAGTTTTGTTTTAAGTGTGCAGGATTAACTACGATGACAGAAAGACATGTAGCAGGAGTTGCACCGGAGTCAGGACTATGATCACGTTGGGAGTTCGAGAGCTCGACGGAAGTCCGAACGGTCGTTGGAGGTTCTATGGGAACAAATCCGAGAAGTCCAAGAGCTTGCCAAAAGAAGCTCGTCGGAACTCGCCAAGTGGATTGTCGCAAGTCCAGGAGTTTGTCGGAAGTCCGCAGGAGCATCATCGAGGGTTCATCGGATGATCGATGAAAGCTTGCCGGAAGAAGCGATTGACGCAACGGAGTAAGTTGTAGTAAATGTCTTAAGAAATTCGTATTTAGCACGATGATTAAGTTAGAAATGGGAGGTGATCCCATTAACTTAATATTGGGGCAATTGGGCCCTTGAAAGACCCAAATTGGGCCGAATGGATCAGCCTATTCGGACCCAGATTATTTGGCCAGAGTTGGCACCGACTAGGTCGGTGGTGGCACCGCCCAGAGCTCAGTTTCCGAGCTCTAGCTGGGCAGTGCAATCGCCTCTAACAGAGGTGCAACCGCCTGAGCTCGGTCTCCGAGCTCTGGCAGGAGGTGCAACCGCCCCTGACAAGCGGTGGCACCGCCCAGAGGCTCAGTCTCCGAGCTTTGCCAAGCGGTGCAACCGCCCCAGTCAAGCGGTGTAACCGCCAGACCCCGAAATTTCGAGAGATGATAGTTTTGAGCTCCAAATTCAAACTGGTTTGGAGCATATAAATACCCCTCCAATCCCAGGGTAAAACATACAAGCACAAAGAGCAAAAACGGGAAAGAAAAGCTGTAGAAATCTGTTGAGAAATCCCTCCTCTAGCTTAAGTGTTGGAATTCTATTTAAGAGAGTAGAGTGAGTGCTTGTAAGGGTTATCTCCTAAACCCGGTAAAAGGAGAAGAGGGGTGTAAGAAGGAGATTGATCTTCGCCTAGTAAAAGAAGATCGTTAGTGGATGCCGGTGGCCTCGACGGAAGAGGAATCAGTGGAGTGGATGTAGGTCACAATTGACCGAACCACTATAAACTCTCGTCTTCTCTGGTTTGCATTTACTTTGAGCATATTATCTTTACGGAAAACCTCCTCAATAACTTACTACCTTCTACGAATTTACGATCATGTTTCAAAGTTCAGTATTTTTCGAATCGGTGTTTAGACGTAAATCAGTTTTATCGTATGAATATTATATTTCAGTTTGCGCTTACATTCTGATTTCCATCATAACTGCAAACTGCCCTTATAGATTCACTTTAACTGCATCTTGCTTGATCACAAGTTAAAGTGACTTACGAATCGGCTTTTCTACTGAAATCGCTCTTATCGTACGAACGCAGTTTTAATCGTTGAAAGTTTTCTACTGCACTAATTCACCCCCCCCCCCCCCCCCCCCCCTAGTATCAGAGCCCAGTATTTATCATTTTGGATTTACACCCGAGAGAAATGGCTCTTCATGGCTTTAAAGAGGGTTTTTCGGTTCTTCGTCCACCGTTGTTTAACGGATTGGACTACACTTATTGGAAAACTCGAATGAGAGTTTTCTTGATTTCTATGAATTTGGATTTATGGAATATTATTGAAAACGGTTTTCAACTTCCCTCTAAACTGATGAACGAATGGTCGGATTTGGAGAAGAAGTATTTTTCTTTAAACGCAAAGGCTATGAATGCCTTATTTTGTGCTTTCGACAAAAATGAGTTCAATCGGGTTTCTTTGTGCGAAACATCTTTTGACATATGGCACACTCTTGAAATCACACACGAAGGCACTTCTAGAGTTAAAGATTCGAAAATCAACTTTTTGATGCGTGATTTCGAGCTTTTTCAAATGAAGCCAAGTGAAACCATTTGTGACATGTACACCCGTTTTACGGATGTTGTCAATAGTTTAAGAGCTCTTGGCAAATGTTTTTCGGATTTTAAACTCGTAAACAAGATTTTGCATTCTCTTTCTAAGAAGTGGGATTCAAAAGTAACTGCAATAAAAGAAGATAAAAACCTAAACAACTTACCACTTGAAGAACTAATTGGTTCGTTGATGACATATGAAATGGTGCACAATGCACATGATGAACATGATGAACAAAACAACCTTCCAAAGAACAGGAAGGATTTGGAATCCCGGACAAATGAATACCACTTGAGCAATGACTCAAGTGATGAGGACAATGATGAACTTGAACTTCGAACACTAAATCTTAATAAGTTTATTAAACAAATATCTAAAATAAACAATGAACTTGAACGGAGGAAGAGGCCAAAGAAGAAGAACACAAAGTGAGATGAATCGAGCTCCTCCGAAGACGAGGAGAAAAATGAGAAAGGTGAGGTGGCAAACTATGCCTTAACCGCTTTCAATGATAAGGTAATCGAAATCCCCCTGATTTATTTTGAAATTACTTGATGCTTTCATGATGTATTTTCTTTTTTAGTTTAGAATTAATTTTCTTGAAAATTACATGTTTAAAAATAAAAATACAAAAATTATGAACATGCTAGTAATTTCGAAAATGATAATATTGCATATTTTATGATAAACAAGCAAAATAATTTTGATTGAAAATATGAAATCATGGTTAAGAAGTAATAATGTGTGTTATGTTTGATTAACACTGTTGAATGAAATCATGTTTGATTTGAAGTAATGCATAATGATGTAATGAAAATATTAAATGTTTTTGATACAATGATTGACAATTTTATGCATGACATTTTAAGTTATACAAGATGATAGCATGTGTTATTTTCATGAGTGTATTTGAAAAACATATGGCAAAACAATGTCCGAATGCATGAAAGTGTTAAATTTCATTTTCGGATTTTCTTGACCATAACAATTATTTTTGAGAATCTATTGATCTTGATAGTTTTATGACGAAATTCATTTTTCCATCCTAAACGTTGATGTATGTTTTTATTTAATATAAATGAAAAAGCATGCTAACATGAAATCAATCACTTAAAATGAAATACTTAAAAAAAAGGAAAATATATTATCAATGAAATCATGAATCTACTTGTGTTATGAATTTTGTGAACCATAAAAGTGATTTTAATGATTTGAATTTGAAATGAGTTTTATCAAAATCATGATATTGATTTCTTGGAATAACATGAGATTACATTTGATGATTATTTTGATTCATGGAATTTTAGATTCATGACTCGGTCTTACATTTGTTTATAAGATGGTTGAAATCTTTGTACCTTTGAATTATTCCCTTCTCCTTTCAATTTTTGAATTTATGCATGTTATATATCAAACATTTAAAACCATATTTTGGTATCATGCATATCTAAGAAATGTTGATTTAACAAATTGAATGAGTTGAAAAAGAATGATGATTTTTCTCTTGAATATAACTTGTGATATTTTTTATATAAATCATCATTTTGATTTCTCGACATTCGATACATGAGATTTTATTATAAATCAAAATTTCTCATTAATCGATCTCCTACGATTTTACTTGATATTCTCTTGAGAGGAGATTTTCTAAATGAATCATGATTTTTCCTTGTGAGTTCTTGGAGTTATTGCATGATTTTCTTTTAAAACAAGATCTCTTCTTTGTACTCCTATGATTTTTCTTGATATTTTATTTAAAGAATATATCTACTATATGAATCATGTCTTTTGGTATTCAAATGATTTTATCCTTCATGACATGATTTCTATGTATTTATGGCTTGCATGGCTTGAAATGTTTTGGTATGATGCATGCAATGATGAAATATTCATGAAGTTAAAATGTTGTATGCAATACTTATGATAATGATGTACATGATGTATTTATTGCATATGATGTGTATCATGAATGCTTTAAATGATGAATGTTTGGTTTCATGATCAACATGTTGATAAATGCTTAAAAATTTTAATGTTTGAGTATTATGTATGATATGCCTATTAATGATGATTGATTTATTTTTCGGTATCGTGCATGAAAAATAAAGTTTTTTAAATTGTGTATGTTTTAATTTGAATATATAATGATGCACAAATAAGATTGATACTTACCTTTGTCATAATATGAAAATTGATATAAGGGTCTTCTCTTCTTTTTGACAATGACAAAGGGGGAGCAAGAATTTCTAGCGTGGACATCATGTAAAACATTATCTCTTGCTAGTTTGGCATTTTACTACCTTGCACTTTGCAAAGAAAGCAAAAATGGCACTTCTCAAAAGAGAAGAAAGAGCTTGTTATCTTGAATATCACAAGCTTGCCTATCTTAAGAAACAAAAATTGCAAAAGTGCTATCTTGCCTATCTCAAGAAGCAAAACTTGCAACTTGCACATTGCAATAGGAAGCAAGAATCATGAGCTTACACAAGAAAGCTATCTTGCATTTGCTTTCGAAATTTTTGCTAGCTTGTATATTGTGAAACTTGCATATCGTAAAAATTGCTAGCTTGTAGTCTAAAGAGAAGCAAAAAGTTGCTATCTCAAAAGAAGCAAATGTGTATCTTGCCTATCTCAAGAGGCAAAAATGCTAACTTGCACATCTAGCAAAACTTGACAAATTTGCATATTTTAAGAAGCAAGAGTTGCTTTCTTGAACATCTCAAAACTGCTAGCTTGCATGTTCTAAGTTATTTTAAAATTTGCTAGCTTGATGTTGTGCAACTTGCTATCTTACCACATTGCATATTTATGATGATAGCAAAATTGCATGATGATACTATGTTTTTCAGGCAATGAGTTAAACTTATATTACAAACACAAAGAATAGTTGTACTTCTCCTTTTTGTTGATGACAAAGGGGGAGAAGTATGTTGATGACATGACATGTTATGCATAAGTTTATGCATATGTTCATGATGACGTGTTGAAGTATACATGATGAATATTGCAATGACTTGAATTCAGTTTAAATTCTAGGTTCTATCAATATGACATATTGATAGGGGAGTTTGTTTAAACTCCGGGAGTTATGTTTAACTCCGTCATCAATTGGTTGTCATCATCAAAAAGGGGGAGATTGTTGAATCTCATATTTTGATGATGAAACCAATTGATAATTGTGTTTATGTATTAATTTACGTTTTGAGTGATGCAAGATGCTTCGATCAGGATGAGACAATTAAAGCAGGAAAAATCAAGTTGTGTCGGAGGAACATGTCAGAAGATTGGACGTCGGGCCGATGGATCGGTCGACGTATCGACAAAAGGCTTCGGGTCATGGACTCGGGCATTGGGCCAAGAAGAGCGGGTATTGCGCTAAGGATATCGGAGTTGCGGAGTCAACTGGCCGATTGGGCAATAGGCCGCAAGAGAGGACGCTGCGCCGAAGAATCGGACGAAGCGTCCAGGGACCAATGACATGCTGGACAACTTGGTTAATTGCTTAGGATTAATTATCTCGATCGAAGTTTTATTTTAAATGTGTAGGATTAACTACGATTAAAGAAAGACATGCAGTAGGAGTTGCGCCAAAGTCAAGACTATGATCACGTTGGGAGTTCGAGAGCTCGACGGAAATCCAGACAGTCATCGGAGGTTCTGCGGGAACAAATCCGAGAAGTCCAGGAGCTTGCCAAACGAAGCTCGTCAGAACTCGCTAAGTGGATTGTCGCAAGTCTAGGAGTTTGCCGGAAGTCCACAGGAGCATCACCGAGGGTTCATCGGATGATCGATGGAAGCTCGCCGGAAGAAGCGATTGACGCACCGGAGCATGTTGCAGTAAATGTCTTAAGAAATTCGTAGTTAGCACGATGATTAAGTTAGAAATGAGAGGTGATCCCATTAACTTAATCTTGGGGCAATTGGGCCCTTGAAAGACCCAAATTTGGCCGAATGGATCAGCCCATTTGGACCCATATTATTTGGTCAGAGGTGGCACCGCTTGGGTCGACGGTGGCACCGCCCACGGCTTAGTCTCCGAGCTCTGGCTAGGCAGTGCAACCACCTCTAACAGAGGTGCAACCACCTGAGCTCGGTCTCCGAGCTCTAGCAAGAGGTGCAACCGCCCTTGACAAGTGGTGGCACCGCCCAAAGGATCAGTCTCCGAGGTCTACCAGGCGGTGCAACCGCCAGACCTTGGAATTCCGGGAGATGACAGTTTTGAGCTCCAAATTCAAACTGGTTTGGTGCCTATAAATACCCCTCCAATCCCTGGGTTAAACATACAAGCACAGAGAGCAAAAAAGGAAAGAAAAGCTGTAGAAATCAGTTGAGAAATCTCTCCTCTAGCTTAAGTGTTGGAATTCTATTTAAGAGAGGAGAGTGGGTGCTTGTAAGGGTTGTCTCCTAAACCCGGTAAAAGGAGAAGAGGGGTGTAAGAAGGAGATTGATCTTTGCCTAGTAAAGGAAGATCGTTAGTGGATGTTGGTGGCCTCGACGGAAGAGGAATTGGAGGAGTGGATGTAGGTCACGATTGACCGAACCACTATAAACTCTCGTCTTCTCTGGTTTGCATTTACTTTGAGCATATTATCGTTACTGCAAACCTCCTCAATAGCTTACTGCCTTCTGCGAATTTACGATCGTGTTTCAAAGTTCAGTATTTTCCGAATCGGTGTTTAGACGTAAATCAGTTTTATCGTATGAACATCATATTTCAATTTGCGCTTACATTCTGATTTCCATCATAACTGCATACTGCCCTTATAGATTCGCTTTAACTGCATCTTGCTTGATCACAAGTTAAAGTGATTTATGAATCAGGTTTTCTACCGAAATCGCTCTTATCGTACGAACGCAGTTTTAATCGTCGAAAGTTTTCTGCTGCACTAATTCACCCCCCCTCCCCCTCTTAGTGCTCTTGATCCTAACAAGACTATCATGCTTATTTTTCAACAATTTATATTTTCTACTAATTGTTTTGCATTCATCAAATATGTCATGGAAGGCATTTAATAATTCATCAATTGATAAATCTGCATCAATTAAATTTGTTACCTCTTCTCCGATGTCCATTAAGGCGTAATAAGCAACTTGCTCGGTGTTGGACTCCTCTTCTTCGAATGTGCTCGAGTCATCCCACGTTGCTTTGAGCGCCTTTTTCTTTGATGTTCTCTTCTTGGCTTGGGGATAATCACTTTGGTAATATCTTGGCTTTTTGCACTCGTAGCAAATAACTTGGTCTTTTTTGGGTTCAAGTTTATTTTTTATGTCACTTTTCAATTTGTTTCTCTTAATGAATTTTTTGAATTTCCTTGTTAGAAGTGCCAAGTCATCGTCACAGTCCTCATCACTTAGTTTTCTCTCAAGTGGTCATCTAAAGTTCTAAGTGTCATATCCTTCCTGTTCTTTGGAAGGATGTCTTCTTGCTCTTCATAAGCCTTGCAAGTCATTTCATAGGTCATTAATGGCCCGATTAGTTCTTCAAGAGGAAAGTTATTTAAATCTTTAGCCTCTTGAATAGCAGTGACTTTAGGGTCCCAACTCTTAGGAAGGGATCTTAGAATCTTATTTACGAGCTGAAAATCTGAAAAACTTTTGCTGAGTCCCTTTATACTATTGACGACATCCGTGAAATAGGTGTACATGTCGCCAATAGTCTCGCTCGGTTTCATTCGAAAAAGTTCAAAAGAATGTATCAAAAGATTAATTTTTGACTCTTTCACTCGTGCCTTCGTGAGTCACTTCAATTGTATGCCAAATATCATACGCGGTTTCACAAACCGAAACACGATTGAACTCATTTTTATCAAGAGCACAAAATAAGACATTCATAGCCTTTGCATTAAGAGCGAAAGTCTTCTTCTCCAATTCATTCCAATCGATCATTAGAATAGAAGACTTCGAAAATCCATTTTCGACAAGATTCCAAATTTCAAAATCCATTGAAATAAGGAAGATCCTCATTCGGGACTTCCAATAGTTGTAGTCCGTCCAATTGAACATGGGTGGACGTGTAATAGAGTAGCCCTCTTGGTTTTCGATGTATGCCATCTCTCTTGGGTTTTAATCCATTTGAGAGTTAACCCCGCTCTGATACCAATTGTTAGGATCAAGAGCACTAAGAGGGGGGGTGAATTAGTGTAGCGGAAAACTTTCGACGATTAAAACTGCATTCATACGATATAAGCGATTTTGGTAAGAAAGCTGATTCGTAAATCACTTTAACTTGTGATCAAGCAAGATGCAGTTAAAGCAAATATATAGAGGCAGTTTGTAGTTTAAGATAGACAACAGAATGTAATAGCAAATTGGAATACGACGTTCGTACGATAAAAGTGATTTCAGTATGAAAGTCGATTCGTAAATCACTTTAACTTGTGATCAAGCGAGATGCAGTTAAAGAAAAGATATAAAGGTAGTTTGCAGTTATGATGGAAATCAGAATGTAAGCGCAAACTGAAATATGATGTTCGTACGATAAAATCGATTTCCGTCTTAACGCCGATTCGGAAAATACTTAACTATGAAACACGTTTGTAAATGAGCAGAAGGCAGTAAGCTATTGAGGAGGTTTGTAGTAAAGATAAGATGCTCAAAGTAAATGCAAACCTAGATTTAGAGTGGTTCGGTCAATCTTGACCAACATCCACTTTTGGCTTCCTCCACCGACGAGGTCACTGACGTCCACTAGAGGCCTTCCTTCAATAGGTGAAGGCCAACCACCCTTTTACAGTTTCACTCCTTTTGACGGGCTTAGGAGACAACCCTTACAAACTTTTCTCTCCTCTCTTGAAAGATCAAAACTTGGAAGAAAAGAGGGAGGAGAACTTCTAGCCTTTACAACACTTTTGAAATCTCAAAATCACAGAGTAAGATTGGATTTTCGGTGCCTTTGGTTGCCCTTTTATGCAGGAAAGGGTGGGGTTTATATAGGCCCCAAACTGGTTTGAATTTGGAGCTCAAAAATGTCATTTCCCGGATTTCCGGGGTCTTGGCGGTACTACCTCTTGACTGGGGCGGTACAATCGCCTGGTAGCTCGGAGACTGAGCCTCTGGGCGGTGCCACCGCTTGATAGGGGTGGTTGCACCGCCCAGTCTCGCTCGAAGACTGAGCCCAGGCAGTGCCATCGCCTGACCTTGGCGGTTGCATCGCCCAACTTTCCTAGGAGACCATCTCCTGGGCGGTGCCACCGCCTGGCAGGAATTGTCGTCCGAATGGGTTGATCCATTCGACCCAGTTTGGGTCTATCAAGGGCCCAATTGCCCCCAAATTTAATTAATGGGATCATCTCCCATTCCTAACTTAATCTACATGCTAACTACGATATTTCTTAAGACTTTTATTGCAACTTGCTCCGTTGCGTCAATCGCTTCTTCTGGCGAACATCCGACGAACCTTCGGCGATGCTCCGGTGAACTTCCGGCAAACTCCTAGACTTGCGACGATCCACTTGGCGAGTTCCGACGATCCACTTGGCAAGTTCCCACAGAACCTCCAACGACCGTTTGGACTTTCGTCGAACTCTCGAACTCCCAACGTGATCATTGTCTTGACTCTAGCGCAACTCCTGCTACATGTCTTTCTTTCATTATAGTTAATCCTGCACACTTATCTCAAAATATGGATTAGATAACAAATGACAATTGACTTCATCATCAAAATTCGAGATTAAACACCAATTTCAATAAAGCTAACTTGATCTGAATATAGACTCGTAATTCTTTCTTTTGATAGCTTATTTGAAGAATTTGGAGTAAGTTTGCCTACCCAAACTTTTGTTTAAGTTGACCCTATGGATTTTATGAAATAGGGATCATAACTTCTAACCTTTTGATACTAAACTACCTATAAGTCCCTATTGGAAACTCTGATTTATTTAAAACATATTTCATTAACACCTAGATTAAAAGATTTAGAGTCCAAATACCAGCCCAGTTTTCTATTGAAGCTGACCCCATGAATTCTGTAAAACAGAGATTTTATTTTCTGATCTCTGGTTACCAAATTAGTTGTTACTATCTGTTGGAAACTTCAAATCATATGAAACTTATTTTATCTGAAACTAGATTGAATATCTTTCCAATAATATATTTCTTGAGTAATTTAGAGCACAATTGATGGTTTGAATCATTTGTTTAATATGCCTCCGAAATTTTGTCAAAAATCGAGCTTTGATCGATTTTTCCTATTCTAGTTTCATCTCTTTGGAAATTGGTTTCATCTAGTAATTTTTCTTCAATTGAGCTTTATATTACTGCTTTGAATTCTTGTATGCTTTGGTCCTTAAATTATTTGCATTCTTGAAACCTTTTATGTAAAGTTTATATTGTATCGCATTGTTTCGTATGGACACATGTATATTTCGTTGTTCCGCATGTGCTTCCGATATGTGCCAAAATCCTTATATGATCTTGCCTTTATTTCCTTTCAAATTTGAATATATTTGTGAAAGATTATGTTTGCATCGTATTGACTTATAAAGGCATATGTACGTTTTGTTGTTCCGCATGTGCTTCTGATATATGCTAATTTTATTGTCCATACTATACTTTTATACTCTGGTGTTTGTGGGATACTGTGAACCTTTGCCAGAAATGGTAAAGGGAGTTATGCTTAGAGCCTGCGATGCTCTGCCAGCCCCCTATGACTTCACTTAGATGTAGGTGGATCGAGCTCCCAAATGTGGGAGACTTATGTTTGGTGGTCATTTAGAAATGGATGTACCATATTATGTTATAATCTCACTTCACCTTCTATGTGTTTGATATGATATCTAGAGCTTTGGTTATATGTTTCTATATATGCTTTAGATAAGAATGATATGAATGTAACGTCAAATTCAACGTTTGAGCTTCTATTTCAAATTTTTTCTTTGATATGCTCCGAAATGGTTTGTATGCCATTAATATGCTTTGAAATATTTCATATACCATTGATATGTTCCAAAATGTTTCATTTGTTATTGATATGCTCCGAAATATTTCATATGCCATTGATAAGCTCTGAAACATTTCGTTTGTTATTGATATGCTTTGAAATATTTCATTTCCCATTGATATACTCTGAAATGTTCCATACGCTGTTGATATGCTCCGGAACATTTCATACATTATTGATATGCTCCAATTACTATGTGCTCCATTTGTTATGAACCAATTAAGTTTTGAATGAAATGACATTTATGAATTTGTATCTAATGCGATAGTATCCTTGAATCTCTTGTATTCTGCCTTGCATCATGATACCTTACTTA
The DNA here is from genome assembly GCF_036884655.1 of Musa acuminata AAA Group. NCBI lineage: Eukaryota > Viridiplantae > Streptophyta > Magnoliopsida > Zingiberales > Musaceae > Musa > Musa acuminata. Next base: position 13,483,565 of record NC_088359.1, read on the forward strand.
TTTGAAATTGTTCCTTTAGTTATGGATATGTTTTGTCACTTGCTGAGTTGTTTTTAGCTCACTCTATTACTATATAAATCTTTCAGGTCAACTTGTCACTCTCTCTGAGATGTTTCTATTGGGCTAAGGCAATAGAGAGCTATTCAGAATTGTGGGCAAGTCTTGTTGGTTGTTATGTTATTGTTGTATAAGTATATTTTTTATGTAATGAAATGTTGTCGATGAACCTGAATGGATATATTGTGTAAAAGTGTTAGAATATCTCTCTTATTTGGAATTTTGGAATGTTAAGTTTAGTTTACAATGATATAAACTAGTGATAAATGGTTGAAGTTCTGATTATATAAATTGTTTAGCTTATGGATTTATAAGTGTTGTTAATATTTTATTAAGCTAGGTCCCATAAATATGAATTATCGAGTGATGTGATATATGATTATAAACTACACAGGTTATATGGATGTGAATTTGACTGAATGTTTCTCAATGTCCTCAAATATTAGTTTGGATCCTAGATTGATTTATGATAAAAAAATTTTAATATTATTGATATTTGAGGGGGTGTGATAGTTGGGGCATAAAAGTATTGTAAAAATGCAAAGAGTCCTTCTCCCTCTCTTTAGCTTTGTAATCATCCAAGAAGAGGTGTGAGGCTTGTAAGGGTTACCTCTTAAATCCGTGAAAAGGAGAAAGTACCGTAAAGAGGTGGTTGTTCTTTACCTTTTGAAGGAAGACTATTAGTGGATACCGGTGACCTCAACGGAGGAGGAATTGGAAGTGGATGTAGGTCACAATGATTGAACCACTATAAATTCCGATGTGTTCTTTCCTTACTGCTTATTTTCTTTACTTGTGCTGCATTCTATTTTACTTCATTACAAATTGTCCAATCCCCTCTTCTCTACTCACTTAGAAACTTATTAGAGCCAAACGTCTTTTCAAAACTGTTCTCATTGAACAAAGGTTTTTTCATCGTACGAAGTTTTCCGAAATCACTTAAATTGATCATTTTTATTTAATGCACTAATTCACCCCCCCCCCCCCCCTCTTAGTATTGTTCTTGATCCTAACAATCGGTACCAGAGTACGATCACTCTCATTTTGGTTTAAAATCTAAGAGAGATAGTATTTGTCGGCAACGAAGAGAGTCATTCAATCACATGTCCACCTATGTTCAGTAGGTCAGATTACACCTATTAGAAAACTAGAATGAGAATTTTTCTAATTTCTATGGATTTTGAGTTATGGAACATTGTAAAAATCAACTTTCAAAAGTCTTCTCTTCCAATGAATGATTGTAATAAGTTGGAGAAGAAGACTTTCTCTTTAAATACCAAGACTATGAATGCATTGTTTTACGCTTTAGATAAAAATGACTTCAATCGAGTGTCTATTTGTGAAATAGCTTTCGATATTTGGCACACATTCGAAATCACTCATACAGGCACTAGTAGAGAAAAAGAGTCCAAAATAAATCTTTTAGTCCATATTTATAAATTGTTTCGGATGAAACCAAGTGAGACCATCGGAGACATTAAGGCCCATTTGGCCCCTAATTGAGTTAGTATGATTTCTCCTAAAACTAACTTAAATTAAAATCCTAATTATGATAATTAAGGTTAAACAATTATAATGTAAGCAATCCCAGTGGTCTCACATGTCAATTGTTCATCTGAACTCCTGGTAAGACTTCCAACGATCTTCCGACAATCTTCCAGCGAACTCCCAACGAACTCCCTACGAGCTTCCAACACATCGTCTAAACCTTTGACATATCCCCAACTCTTTCGACCCAATGCCAGATCATTGACTCCGACCCAACATTGAATTCTTTCTTTAATTGTTTGCCTTTGTATGATCGTAGTTAGTCTTGGATCACTTATCTCAACACATGGATTAGATCATTAATTCACCAATTGATTTCATCATCAAAATCCAAGATTCAACAATCTCCCCCTTTTTGATGATAACAACTAATTGATGATGGAGTTAACCTTAACTCACCCTATCTATATGCCATATTGAGGCAAGGCAAAATTGAATTCAAAAGGAATCATAACCTTTGAGTTCAAGTGAAATAATTTCGATCATAGAGATCAAATGCAATATATCATATCAAAATTTCATACATTGTGCATCATTATAATTTTAAATTATCAAAATATAACATACACAATTTCAAAACATTACAATTCATTATTACTTCATGAATGATATCAAAAATGGATCATCATCACTTTGGGCATAACATACATGATACTAAAACATTCATCATTTTACAGTTCATTTGCATCAATATAACATCATCAGGAAGTGCCTCATAATATCAAAGAGTGCAGAAAGAAAGTGAGTGCCAAAACATTATAAAGTGGATTATAACATCGAAGTGTGCAGGGAACACATCAAGAAAGCTATTGGCTTCTCTCCCTTTGTCATCGGCAAAAAAAAAAGGAATATACAAGCTAGTTAGATGATGGTAGTCCAAAATGCCTAAATAGAGTATCAAACTAAGCATGAATGTGTTGCATCTCAATTAAAATTTTATCCTGATGAAGTTCAATTCGATCTAGTCGAGTTGTTATGGAATCAGCGGATGACGAGAGTGTTGGAGCTGTCGGAGGTGCTGCCTCAAAGGGACTAGTAGAAGGAGATTGACTTCCCCTATATATAGGTGTTTCTAGTTCTGGCTCAAGTGGGGGAGGATCAGTTCTCCTAGGTAATCTAATCCAAACATGGTTCATTACTATGCATTTTAATCTTCTTAATAGATAGCAACTTCTTCTTTTTTCAAGAATTCCTATAAAATTATAAATTATGCTATCCGTAATAGGTATATGATGCCCCAAAAGATATGTAGATACCCTTTCATGTTCATCTATATGTAATTTATTGTAAAATAATCAAACAAGTCTAGGATAGATAGGTTCACTAATTTGAAGAATTGGAATAACATCTAATATAGCAAACCATTGAATTATTTCCAAACCACTCAACTCTTCTAGATTTACATATTTTCCCTTATGCACATTTTTAGACTCAAAAGTTAAGAATTTTAGGGCATGATCATATAAGTCAAATAATGTGGAGTCAATGGTTTCATATCTTGAATCTCGGATTTTGATGATGAAATTAATTGATGAGTTTGTGATCTAATCAGCGTTCTGAGTAATGTAGGACTTGTTGAATCTCGTATTTTGATGATGAAACCACTTGATATGTGTTTATGTTTTAATCTACGTTTTGAGTGATGCAGGATGCTTCGATCAGGATGAGACAATTAAAGCAGGAAAAATCATGTTGTGTCGGGGAACATGTTAGAAGATTGGACGTCGGGCCGGTGGATCGGTCGACGTATCGACAGAAGGCATCGGGCTGAGGACTCGGGCATCGGGCCAAGAAGAGTGGGTATTGCGCCAAGGATATCGGAGTTATGGAGTCAATTGACCGATTGGGAAATAGGCCGCAGAAGAGGACGATGCGCCGAAGAAACGGACGAAGCGTCGAGGGACCAATGATATGCCGGACAACTTGGTTAATTGCTTAGGATTAATTGTCTCGATCGAAGTTTTGTTTTCATATGTAGGATTAACTATGATGGATGTAAGACATGCAGTAGGAGTTGCTCCGGAGTCAAGACTATGATCACGTTGGGAGTTTGAGAGTTCGACGGAAGTTCGGACGGTCATCGGAGGTTCTACGGGAACAAATCCAAGAAGTCCAGGAGCTTGCCAAAAGAAGCTCGTCAAAACTCACCAAGTGGATCGTCGCAAGTCCAGGAGTTTGTCGGAAGTCCGCAGGAGCATCACCGAGGGTTCATCTGATGATCGACGGAAAGTTCACCGGAAGCTCGCCGGAAGAAGCGATTGATGCACCGGAGCAAGTTAGAGTAAATGTCTTAAGAAATATTGTAGTTAGCATGTAGATTAAAGTTAGGAATGGAAGGTGATCCCATTAACTTAATCTGGGGACAATTGGGCCCTTGATAGACCCAAATTGGCCGAATGGATCAACCGATTCGGACCAGAATTCCTGCCAAGCGGTGGCACCGCTAGGGTCGGCGGTGGCATTGCCCAGGAGATGGTCTCCCAGGAAAGCTAGGCGGTGCAACCGCCCCAGTCAGGTGGTGGCACCGCTTGGGCTCAGTCTCCGAGTGATACTAGGTGGTGCAACCGCCCCTAACAGGCTGTGGAACTGCCTAAGCTCTTCCAAGCGGTGCAACCGCCCCAGTCAAGCGGTGGCACCACTTGGGCTCAGTCTCCGAGAGAGACTGGGCGATGCAACCGCCCTTGTCAGGCGGTGGCACCGCCTAGAGGCTTAGTCTTCGAGCTCTGCCAAGCGGTGCAACCACCCCTGTCAGGTGGTGGCACCGCCTAGAGGCTCAGTCTTTGAGCTATGCCAGGCGGTGCAACCGCCCTAGTCAGGCGGTGCAACCACCAGACCCCGGAATTTCGGGAGATGACAGTTTTGAGCTCCAAATTCAAACTTGTTTGGGGCCTATAAATGCCCCTCTCATCCCTGGTTAATACAAATAAGCACAAAGAGCAAAAAAGGAAAGAAACGCTGTGGAAATCAGTTGAGAAATCCCTCCTCTAGCTTAAGTGTTAAGATTCTTTTTTAGAGAGGAGAGTGAGTGCTTGTAAGGGTTGTCTCCTAAACCCGGTAAAAGGAGAAGAGGGGTGCAAGAAGGAGGTTGATCTTTGCCTAGTAAAGGAAGATTATTAGTGGATGCCGGTGGCCTCGACAAAAGAGGAATCGGAAGAGTGGATGTAGGTCACGATTGACCGAACCACTATAAACTCCCGTCTTCTCTGGTTTGCATTTTGTTTCCTGCTATTACCTTATTACAAACCCCTTCAATAGCTTACTGCCTTCAATATATGTACGTATGCTTTCAAGTTAAGTTTCCAAAATTGGTGTTATGTCGGAAACGATTTTTATCATATGAGAGATTTGATGAAGTTGACGTTTTTATCTGCTGCACTAATTCACCCACCCCCCTTCTTAGTGCTCTTGATCCTACCAATTGGTATCAGAGCCTGGTTTTTTCTCATTTTGGATTTACACCCGAGAGAAATGGCTCTTCATAGATTTCAAGAGGGCTTATCAATTGTTCATCCATCGTTGTTTAACGGATTGGACTACACTTATTAGAAAACTCGAATGAGAGTTTTCTTGATTTCTATGAATTTGGATTTATGAAATATTATTGAAAACAGTTTTCAACTTCCCTCAAAACCGATGAACGAATGGTCGGTTTTGGAGAAGACGTATTTTTCTTTAAACGCAAAGGCTATGAATGCCTTATTTTGTGCTTTGGACAAAAATGAGTTCAATCGGATTTCTATGCGCGAACCGGCTTTTGATATTTGGCGAACACTTGAAATCACACACGAGGGAACTAGTCGAGTCAAAGACTCGAAAGTGAACATTTTATTGCATGATTTTGAGCTTTTTCGAATGCAACCAAGCGAGACTATAGGCGACATGTACACCCGTTTCTCGGATGTCGTCAATAATCTAAGAGTTCTTGGTAAATCTTTTTCGAATTTTGATCTCGTAAGCAAGATCTTAAGATCCCTTCCAAAAACGTGGGATCCTAAAATAACCGCAATACAAGAAACAAAAGATTTAAATATTTTTCCACTTGAAGAAATAATTGGTTCGTTGATGACATATGAAATGGTGCACAATGCACATGATGAACAAAACAACCTTCCAAAGAACAGGAAGGATTTGGAACTCCGGACAAATGAATACCACTTGAGCGATGATTCATGTGATGAGGACAATGATAAACTTAAACTTCAAATACTAAATCTTTATAAGTTTATTAAACAAAAATTTAAAATAAATAATGAACTTGAACGGAGGAAGAGGCCAAAGAAGAAGAACACAAAGTGGGATGAATCGAGCTCCTCCGAAGACGAGGAGAAAATCAAGAAAGGCGAGGTAGCAAACTACGCCTTAACCGCTTTCAATGATGATGTAATCGAAATACCCCTAATTTATTTTGAAATTACTTGATGCTTTCATGATGTATTTTCTTTTTTAGTTTAGAATTAATTTTCTTAAAAATTACATGTTTAAAAATAAAAATACAAAAATTATGATCATGCTAGTAATTTCGAAAATGATAATATTGCATATTTTATGATAAACAAACAAAATGATTTTGATTGAAAATATGAAATCATGGTTAAGAAGTAATAATGTTTATCATGTTGATTTCCATTGTTATTTCTTGATTTTTAATGAAATCATGTTTGATTTGAAGTAATGCATAAAATTGTAATGAAAATATTAAAATTTTGATACCATGATTTGACGATTTTGTGCGTGAGATTTTAAAGTTATACATGATGATTTTTGTGGTTTATTGATCTTGATGGTGTTTATAATGAAATTCATTTTTCGATCCTAAACGTTGATGCATGTTTTCATAAATGAAAAAGGCATGCTTCTATGAAATAAATCATATAAATTAAAATGGCTAAAAAGAGAAAAGCATGTTTCTTGAAAATTCTTTTTCTCTATCTTATTGACTGTGATGAATCTATTTGATCATCTTTTTATGAATTTCTTAAAAATAATTTTGATTTGACGATTTGAATTTGAATGAATTTTTATCCTAATTATGATCTTGGGTGTTTGGAATTACTTGAGATCTTCTTTATGAATCAAAATCTTATATCTCCTACATTTCCTTTTACCATTTCATAAAGAGGAGATCTATAAAACTAACCATGATCTTGATAATTATATTTTAAAAATTTATGTAAATCAAGATCATTCACCATGACTTCTTGCATTTTATTAAAGAAATTATTTAAATGAATCATGTTTTTTGGTATTTACACGATCCATGAGATTTTATCTTTCATGACATGATGTGATTGTATTTATGGCTTGTATGCCTTGATATGATTAAAATATTTCACACTATTTTGTTCTTCTCCTCTTCTTTCTTGTTTACAATGATAAAATGAGGAGCAATTTTGATCATGCATTGTAGGATATAATTGCTATAATGAGAATTTTACACTATTACATGCCTTAATAACATGTTGCAAATTATGTATTTTGGATACAAAAATTTCCATGAACATGGGTATGTTTTATCTTCATAATTATGTTTGAAAATCTATAGCAAAATCATGTCCGAAGGCATGAAAGTGTTAAATTTTATTTTGGCATTTTCTTGATCCTAACAATTCATTTTTGAAAATCTATTGATCTTGATTTTATGATTTAAATGAGCTTTATCTTGATTTTTTGAAATTTATAAATTGAGATTTCTTATGCTTAAATCAAGATTTTATATGCATAAATTAATATCTTGTTCTCTTACAAGATTGAATGAACTCTGTCTTTTTCATGATCTCCTAAGAATTCTTTATGTTATTTATTTAAGAGGAGATTTGTTAAAATAAATCACGGTTTCTCTTGATTTCTCGAAATTATAACTTGAGTATTCATTTTATAAATCAAGATTGTTTATATGTTCTTTCATGACATCTTTTAAGGCTTATGACTTGAATTTTGTTATGTAAAATTCTTTGAATGAATGAAATACATCTCATCACCTAATAATTCTTCTTGATATTCCTTATGTGATGATATGAATACATGAAATATTCATTAATTTGTTTTGATAAGAAGTTTCGATCATGCATGGTAGGATGTAATTTGACAAAATTGGTACCATCATGATGTGAAATAAATGATGATTTGGAATCATGCATTAATAATGATTTTATATTTTATGATTTGATATGATGCATGCAATAATGAAATATTCATGAATTTGAAATGATGCATGCAATACTTATGATAATGATGTACATGGTGTATTGCATATGATGTGTATCATGAATGCTTTAAATGATGAATATTTGATATCATGATTGATAAATGCTTAAAAATTTTAGTGCTTGAATATCATGTTTGATATGCTCATAATGATGATTGATTTATTTGTATCATGCATGAAAAATGAAATGTATGGTTTTGAAAATGTGCATGTTTTAATTTGAAAATATAATGATGCACAAATAAGATTGATACTTACCTTTGTCATGATTTAGAAATTGACACAAAGGGTCTTCCCTTCTTTTTGACATTGATAAAGGGGGAGAAATATCGCTAACTCAGCTTGCAAAATTTATGAACATGCACTTTGCAAAGAAAGCAAAATTGCTAGCTCAAACAAAAGAAGCAAATGTGCTATCTTGCCTATCTCAAGAGGCAAAAATGCTAACTTGCACATCTAGCAAAACTTGACAAACTTGCATACTTCAAGAGGCAAGAGTTGCTTTCTTGAACATCTCTAAATTGCTAGCTTGCATGTTCTAAAATGTTGTAACATTGCTAGCTTGCAAGATGTAGAGCTTGCTATCATGAACATCTTAAGAAACAAAAATTACAAAAGTGATATCTTGCCTATCTCAAGAAGCAAAACATGCTAATTTGCGCATCTAGCAAAGTTGACAAAATTTACATATTTCAAGAAGCAAGAGTTGCCTTCTTGAACATCTCTAATTTGCTAGCTTGCATGATGTAGAAGTTGCTATCTCAAAAGAAGCAAAAGTGCTATCTTGTATGTTGTAAAACTTGCATATCTAAAACTTGATAGCTTGAATGTTCTAAGCATAATGTAACACTTACTAAATTTTCTAGCTTCAAAACTGCATGATGATAAAACTTGATATTATGTTTTTCATGCAATAAGTTGAACCTATATTCCATACACAAGAATAGTTGGACTTCTCCTTTTTGTTGATGACAAAGGGGGAGAAGTATGATGTTATGCATAAGTTTATGCATAAGTTCATGATGACGTGTTGCAAGTATTTATGATGAATATTGCAATGACTTGAATTCAGTTTGAATTCAAGGTTCTATCAATATGGCATATTGATAGGGGGAGTTTGTTTAAACTCCGGGAGTTAAGGTTAACTCCGTCATCAAGTGGTTGTCATAATCAAAAAGGGGGAGATTGTTTAATATCATATTTTGATGATGAAACCACTTGATATGTGTTTATGTTTTAATCTGCATTTTGAGTGATCTAGGATGCTTCGATTCGGATGAGATAATTAAAGCAGGAAAAATCATGTTGTGCCGAAGGAACAAGTTAGAAGATTGGACGTCGGGCCGGTGGATCGATCGACGTATCGATAGAAGGCTTCGGGCCGTGGACTCAGGCATCGGGCCAAGAAGAGCGGGTATTGCGCTAAGGATATCAGAGTTGTGGAGTCAACTGGCCGATTGGGCAATAGGCCGCAGGAGAGGACGATGCGCCGAAGAATCAGACGAAGCATCGAGGGACAAATAACATGCCGGACAACTTGGTTAATTGCTTAGGATTAATTGTCTCGATCGAAGTTTTATTTTACATGTGCAGGATTAACTACAATGGATGTAAGACATGCAGTAGGAGTTGCTCTGGAGTCAAAACTATGATCACGTTGGGAGTTCGAGAGTTCGACGGAAGTCCGGACGGTCGTCGGAGGTTCTGCGGGAACAAATCCGAGAAGTCCAAGAGCTTGCCCAAAAGAAGCTCGTTGGAACTCGCCAAGTGGATCATCGCAAGTCCAGGAGTTTGCCAGAAGTCCGCAGGAGCATCACCAAGGGTTCATCGGATGATCAACGGAAAGTTCGCTGGAAGCTCGTCGGAAGAAGCGATTGACGCACCGGAGCAAGTTGCAGTAAATGTCTTAATAAATATCATAGTTAGCATGTAGATAAAGTTAGGAATGGGAGGTGGTCCCATTAACTTAATCTGGGGGCAATTAGGCCCTTGATAGACCCAAATTGGGCCAAATGGATCAACCCATTCGGACTAGAATTCCTGCCATGCAGCGACACCGCCCAGGAGATAGTCTCTTAAGAAAGCTGGGCGGTGCAACCGCCCCAGTCAGGCGGTGGCACCGCCTGGGCTCAGTCTCCAAGCGAGACTAGGTGGTGTAATTGCCCCTGACAAGCGGTGGAGCCGCTTGAGCTCGGTCTCCGAGCTTTGCCAAGCGGTGCAACCGCCCTAGTCAGGCGGTGGCACTGCCTAGGCTCAGTCTCCGAGTGAGACTGGGCGGTGCAACCGCCCTTGTTAGGTGGTGGCACCCCTTAGAGGCTTAGTCTCTGAGCTCTGCCAAGCGGTGCAACTGCCCCTGTCATGCGGTGGCACCGCCCAGAGGCTCAGTCTCCGAGCTCTACCAAGCAATGCAACCGCCCCAATCAGGCGATGCAACCGCCAAACCCCAGAATTCCGGGAGATGATAGTTTTGAGCTCCAAATTCAAACTGGTTTGGGGCCTATAAATACCCCTCTCATCCCTGGTTAATACAAATAAGCATAGAGAGCAAAAAAGGAAAGAAACGCTATAGAAATCAGTTGAGAAATCCCTCCTCTAGCTTAAGTGTTAAGATTCTGTTTTAGAGAGGAGAGTGAGTGCTTGTAAGGGTTATCTCCTAAACCCGGTAAAAGGAGAAGAGGGGTGTAAGAAGGAAGTTGATCTTTGCCTAGTAAAGGAAGATCGTTAGTGGATGCCGGTGGCCTCGACGGAAGAGGAATCAGAGGAGTGGATGTAGGTCACGATTGACCGAACCACTATAAACTCCCGTCTTCTTTGGTTTGCATTTTGTTTCCTGCTATTACCTTACTGTAAACCCCTTCAATAGCTTACTACCTTCAATACATGTACATATGCTTTCAAGCAAAGTTTCTGAAATCAGTTTTACATCGGAAACAGTTTTTATCGTACGAGAGATTTGACAAAGTTGACATTTTTATCCGCTGCACTAATTCAATAAAAATGCAAACTTTTTATTGGGTTGGAGTGAACATGTCAGAAGATTGGACGTCGGGCTGGAGGAATCAGACATTGGGTCGGAGTGAACATGTCAGAAGATTGGATGTCGGGCTGGAAGATTGATCGACGTATCGACAAAAGGCTCATGCCATGAATTCGGGCATTGGGCCGAAGGATCGGGCATTGCACCAAGGAAATCAGAAGTTGCGGGAGTCAAAATGCCGATTAGGCAATACGCTGAAGAAGAGGGCGATGCACCGAAGGATCGGACGAGCGCCGGATGAACTAATGACATATCAAACAAAGGATTCATGCTTCATAATCATTTGTCTAGGATCGAAGTAGTTTAGGGTGCTAATTGAGTTAGCTTTTAGTGTAATCATGTTAACTCAATTAGGGGCCAATTGGGCCTTAATTAGGACTGATTTGGGCTCATTGGGAGGCCGAATCGGGAGTAGATTTCAGTCACAATGACCGAACCACTATAAAACTTGCTTTGCATTTCTGTTCTTACTATTTTCCCTCACTGCAAACTACCTTGCTTACTGCTCTCACTATCTTACGAAAATGCTTTCAAGTTAACATATCTCCGAAACGGTTTTTATCAAAATCAGTTTTAATCAAATGAAAGATTTTTGAACCGACATGGTTTTTATCGCTGTACTAATTCACCCCCCTTCTAAGTGTTGACTCGATCCTAATAATTGGTAACAAAGTCACGGTTTTTCTTATTTGGTTTAACAACCAAGAGAAATGGCTCTTTTCGGCTTTCAAGAGGGGGTCACTCTATCATTCGTCCTCCCATGTTCAATGGGATGGACTACACATATTGGAAAACTCGAATGAGAGTTTTCTTGATTTCTTTAGATTTCAATATATATAATATCATTGAAAATGGCTTTCAAAAGTCTTCTAATCTAATGAATGAATGAAATGATTTGGAGAAGAAAACTTTTTCTTTGAATGCTAGAGCTATGAACGCTTTATTTTGTGTTTTAGACAAAAATGAATTTAATCAGGTTTCTCTTTGCGAAAAATAGCTTATAAAATTCGGCACACTCTTGAAATCACACACAAAGGCACTAGTAGAGTTAAAGATTCTAAAGTTAATCTTTTGATGCATGATTTTGAATTGTTTCGTATAAAACCAAGCAAAACTATTATTGACATGTACACCCGTTTTACGGATGTCGTCAATAGTTTGAAAGAAATTAGTAAAAGTTTTTCGAATATTGAACTTATTAATAAAGTTTTACGATCTCTTTCTAAAAATTGGGATTAAAAAATAACGGCAATACAAGAATCAAAGAACTTGAACCATTTTTCAATTGAAGAACATTTCGGGTCCATTAATAACCTATAAAATGACGTACAAGGCACATGATGAACTTGACAAACATAAGAACAACCTTCCAAAGGACAAGAAGGATTTGGTGTTAGGAAAAGAGTCGGCACTAAGAGAGGGGGTGAATTTGTGCAGCGGAAAAAATTACGTCAGTTCAAAACTTCGTTGCGATTAAATCGGTTTCCGACGAAAAAACTATTTCATAAAGGTATTAACTTTGAAAGCATACAAAAAATCAAAGTGGATATAAAGTAAGTAAAGTGGTTTGTAGTAAAGTAAATTACATAAGAGAAAGGCAAATCAGATTTTTATAGTGGTTCGGTAATCGTGACCTACATCTACTTCACCGATTCCTCTTTCGTCGAGGCCACCGGCATCCACTATCAGTCTTCTTTTAATGGGCGAAGACCAACTACGCTTTTACACCCCTCTTCTCCATTACACAGGTTTAGGAGACAACCTTTTACAACCCTCTTTTATAAAGTATCCCTCTCACACCTCCCTTAGAACTCTCTCTAAGCTTTAGGAAGAGAGAACTCAACTTTCTAAGGTTTACAACTTTAGAATCATATGGTTTTGCTTGATATTTCTTACATATCCATACAGGAATAGCTAGAGTATTTATAGGCCTCAAATGGATTCAAATTTGGAGCCCAAAATTCAAACCCCCAAAATTTTAGGGTACGGGTGGTACCACCGCCTGGGTGGTACCACCACCTGCAGCCTGACACTGGGCGGTACCACCACCTAGACAGTCTCAGAGACTGATGACATAGTCTCGGAGACTGTGCCATGATGGTTTTACTTGTTTGGTCATTGTTTGGGTCTTTCTCTTGGCCCAACACAACCCCAACTTGACCCAACTGTCCTCTAATTGGGTTAGCCCAATTTAATCCTAATTATATGTTAACTATATATTTTAAGACATTTACTAAGCTAAATAAAATATGTAAGTCTAGGTTTCTTCTAGCGAACTTTCAGCGAACTTCCGACGATCTCTCGGTAATGTTCCAACAGACTCCCGGCAAGCTTCTAGACTTCACGACGATCTTCTTAGTGAGTTTTAATGAGCTTCTTTGGCAAGCTCCTGGACTTCTCGATCAATTCCTGCAGAAATTCTGATGAACGTCTGGACTTTCAACGAACTCTCGAACTCCCAACAAAATCATATTCTTGACTCTTGGACTTCAGTTTGCTTTATACCTTGTTATCGTAGTTAATCCTGTACATATAAAATACACTTTGATTTAGACAATTATTACTAAGTATGAATCATGTTGTCCGACATGTCATTGGTCCATCGACGCTTCGTCCAATTCTTTGGCGCATCGTCATCTCTTACGACCTATTGCCCAATCGACCAGTTGACCTCCGCAACTCTAGTTTTCTTAGTGCAATATCTGCTCTTCTTGGCCCGATGCTCGAATCTATGGCCTAAAGCCTTTTGTCGATACGTCGACTAATCCTTGGGCTTGACGTCCAATCTTTTGACATATCTTTCATCGGCCCAACATGATTCTTGCTGCTTTAATTATCTCATCCTAATCGAAGCATCCTGCATCACTCAAAATACAAATCAAGTCATAAACACTTATCAATTAGTTTCATCATCAAAATCCGAGATTCAATAATCTTCCCCTTTTTGATGATGACAACCAATTGATGATGGAGTTAACCTTAACTCCCGGAGTTTAAACAAACTCCCCCTATCAATATACCATATTAATATAACTCTTGGATTCAAAAATCCATGCAACATGTTATCATAAAACTTATGCATAACATCATACTTCTCCCCCTTTGTCATCAACAAAAAAGAGAAGTGCAACTTTCAAGATGTTTGAAATATAAGTTTAAATCATTACATAATAAATATAATTTTCAGTTTTATCATCATGCAAGCTAGCAAAAATTTGTATCATTTCAAGTTTGTAAATTTTGCTATATTTGCAAGTTTAGCATGCTTTGCTTCTTGAGATAGGCAAGATAGCACTATTGCTTCTCTTAAGATTGCAAGTTGGCAAGTCTTGGTGAAGGTCAAGATAGCAAGTTTTACATCATGTTAGAATATATAAGCTAGCAAATTTATATCATTTTATAGTATGCAGGCTATCAAATTTTACACATATAAAAGTTAGCAAAATTGTACATCTTTTGAGATGTTCAAAATAGACTATTTGTCCTCTTCTTGAAATATGTAACTTAGCAAACATTACTTCTTTTGAGATTTGCAAGATAGCACTTCTTACTTCTCTTTTGAGATTAGCAAGTTTGCCTCTTTTTGTGATGTGCACGCTAGAAATTCTTTCTCCCCCTTTATCATTGACAAAAAGAGGGGAATAATAAAACAATGGTGCGATTAATCAATTTTCAAATTATGACAAAAATAGAGTGTCATTCTTATTTCAATATGTCATAATTGAGATAAACCTTGAATTTAAATTGAATTCAAGTCAATGTAATTTTAATCATGATTCACATCATATGCAATACATCATGTATATCATTTTAATAAAATCATAAGTATTGCATGTATTATTTCAAATCATAAATATTTCATATCATGATGGTACTAATTTTGTCAAATTACATCCTACCATGAATAATCAAAACTTCTCCCCATTTTATCATTATAAACAAGAAAGAAGAAGGGAAGAACATAATGGTATAAAATATTTCAATCATTTCAAAGCATACAAGCCATAAATACAAAGAAATCATGTCATGAAAGATAAGACCATATATCATTTTTGATAAATTTCTTCTTTTGTAAATAGAAAGCATGATAGGAAAAGAAGACTCAAGTTATAAATATTTTTAAATAAATATTTTTAAAGAAAAATCATGTTTTATTTGACAAAAGGATTGTCGATTCATGCATTTGAATAAATATTTTTAAATCATCACTTCAACTCATTCAATTTGTCAATTCAACAAAGTCCCTTTCAAGAGATTCAAAATGAAACGAAGAGATTTATCGATCTCTTGAAATGCTAGTGATTTCCTTTCTTCCCTTTGTCATTGTAAATAAGAAAGAAGAAGAGGAGAATAGCATAAAAGTGTAAATATTCAAGTCATTGCATGGAAGATATCAAGAAAAATTTGGTGATAAGATATACTTCATGAATACAAGAAATTTTACATAATAAAACTCAAGTCATAAACATCGATAAATGATTCGATTGGATATATTATCTTCTTATTAAAATGAATCATACGAAAAGAAATCCAAAATCACCATGTAAAATCAATAAAATCTTTTTAAGAGTCCAAGAGATTCATAGGTTCATTATGATAATTTTTTTTTTAGACGATAAAATCATATGAGAAAAAAAATGATTCATATAAAATACATGTCATATCATAAACATGAATAAATTAAGTGTTTGGTTAAATATGAAAACAAATTGTCAAATCCAAAATGATCATCAAAATCACTTTTAAGATAATTTAATGAAAGCAACATAGATAGATTAAAAATAGTTCAAGTTCTTTTAGTTTCAAATTTTGTAATTGAATTCATATTCAAGTTTTTCATACAAAGGCCATGTTCCTTATTTATCATCAAAAAATAATATAGAAATCATAGAAATCATCAAACTCAATAAACCCAAAAATCATCATTTCTTCAAATCACCATGCATAATTATAAAATCATCAAATCAAAATCATTCTCAAGAGATTCACAAAAGTGATACAAATAGATTCATTAATCTTCTTTTTGGAAAACTCGATAAAGTAGGGAAAAAGAAATCTTTCAAGGAGAAACCTATCCTCTTTTTAGTTGTTTCAATTCATATGATTTATTTCATTTATGCCAAGTAAATACATGCATCAACGTTTAAAACAGAAAGTGCAAGATTTATTATGTCAAAGATCAATAAGGCATAAATCACAAAAATCATCATGCATCATTTCTAAATCTCATGCATAGTATAAAATCACCAAGCATGGTACCAAAACTTTTAATACTTTCATTACATAATTACATCATTATGCATCATCGAAATTGATTTCATCATACATAAAGCATTTTCCATCAAAATTATTTTGTTTGTTGTAGCAATGCATTTTTCTTTTTAGGTGAATCTAACTTTTCATACTTAGTTTCCATACAAAAGCCATGCATCATCATTTATAATAAGAAGGCAATATAAAAATCATTAAGATATACATTAAACACATATATAAGATTAATCATATTTGGTGTGCATGCATTAGATTAACATTTTATTGTACTTTCATAAAACATAAAATTTTCATGATCATTTTCAAAAAATTTCTAGAAGGATAAGCATGATTCCTAATTTTTTGCATTTTCATTATATTATTAAACATGTAATTTTTAAGAAAAATAAATTTTCTAAATTAATTAAAAATAAGTCATGAAAAGCATTATGTAATTTCAAAGTAAACTAAGGGCATTTTGATTATCTTATCGCCGAAAGCCGTTAAGGCGTAGTTTGCCACCTCGCCTTTGTTGATTTTCTTCTCGTATTTGGATGAGCTCGATTTATCCCAATGTGCATCCCTCTTCTTGCGTTCATAGCAAGTAGTTGCATTCTTTTTGTTCTTTAATTTTTATTTCATGAACTTTTTAAATTTCTTAGTGAGGAGTTCAAGTTCATCGAGCTTATGCTCGAGTGGTCTTCTTTTGTTCGAAGTGCTAAATCCTTCCTGTTCTTTGGAAGGTGGTTCTTATG